>NC_031990.1:20885461-20915660 GCF_001879085.1 Nicotiana attenuata
GCAATGAAGAAACTTGTCATCCTCCAGAATTACTCTACGCGAACGCGTAGAGGAGGACGCGAACGCGAAGAGGAAGAAGGCCAAAGCTACGCGAACGCGCGGATGATACCGCGAACGCGAAGAAGGAATTGGGACCTGCACAGCTGAAGGATTTTCTGCAACACTTTGAAACTCCAAAATGCTCCGTCGAGCATCCGAAACACACCCGAGGCCCCCGGGACCTCAACCAAACCTACGGACATATCCCATAACATCATTCAAACTTGTACCAATCCTTAAACCACCTAAAACAACGCCGGAAACACGAATTAATCAAGGATTCAAGCCTAAGAACTTCAAATTCCAACAAAACACGCTTTCGATCAAAAACCTAACCAAACCTCGTCCGATTGACCTGAAATTTTGCACACACATCCCAAATGACATGACGAAGCTACTGCAACTTCCGGAATTCCAATCCGACCCTCGGATCAAAAACTCACTATCGGACCGGAAACTTCAAAAATTCCAACTTCGGCATTTCAAGTCTAAATGAGCTACGAGCCTCCAAAATACATCCCGAACACGCTCCCAACCCCGAAAACCTAACGGAGCTAACGGAACCATCGGATTTCCATTCCGAGGTCTTCTTCACACTGTTCCGATTGCGGACCATTTTTCAATTCTTAAGCTCTCATTTAGGGACTAAGTGTCCCAAAACACTCCGAATCCCAACACCGAACGTCCCGGCAAACCAAAATAGCAGAAATGAACTTAGGGGAAGCAGTTAATGGGGGATCGGGGCGTAAATTCCAAAAACGACCGGCCGGGTCGTTACAGTTGGAAGCGGTTATGGAATGTCGGAGCGAGGGTCTAACCTGGTGAGGAGGAAACTACCCCTAGGTGATGTAATTGTTATATGCTACTAGTTTCGGGTGTTACGTACGCACGAGGTTACGAGAGTCCGTACATAGCTAAAGCATGTTTATGTCCGGCTAGACTTAAGATCTTATCATGTAATATTTGAATTATTTGAACTCAATTTGCTAGCTTAATTAATTGAATGTATAATTAATTGATTTGGGAATATATTAGGTTGAGCTTTATCACTTTGAGTTGTTTGGCGAGATAATTGATAAACAGTAAAAAGGTCATGTTTACTTTATGCTCATGTACACGTGTTGTAAGCATGTGACTCGTAACTCGATAAGTTTCTTCCTTTCCTATGGATCGGACTGAACGCCTCGGCAGTATATTGAGTTGCGTCTCTGGTTCTCGCCGATCGACCCTCGGTACTGTACACACCACTCTAGATCTGGTCATAGGACCTCGGCATAATCGTGCGTAATACTGCTAGGAGTCCGAATATTCGTGAGATGTCACTTTTATTGAGACCTGGAATTTATATGGTATTCCTTATCAATTTGAGTGTACATTTGATATTTCTGATCAGTAGAGATAGCATAAGGGATTTGAGAGATTTATATCGTTAAAAGAAATTTTGGAGGATTATGTTAGTTACAGTTTTTATCTCACCACTACTGTTGTGCTTCATATCTGTTTTGAGTTATCATATTGATTTACTGGATGTTTACCGTGAAAATGGTAATAACAATTAAATTTGTTGATGGGACTCTAAAAATACGTGATCTATTTTTATGCTAGTTGCAGAGCAGTTGATGCTATGCGTGTTAAGTTTAAGGGCGAGATGCGAGCTGAAATAAAGCTATAATCGAACCAATAAATAACCGCTTGGGGACTCGAGCTAGTCGATTTAGGGCCTCGAGGTCGATTCCCGAGCTCGGGCTCGAGCTATTGGGGACAGTCAGGAAAGGGCTAACAGATGCGATAATATTAAAGAAGGCTCTTTTTGGCCAATGATAAGCAATAAATGAAGAACAAGTGTGAAGATAATAAAATAAAGCAACAATATCGAGAAAGTGTATTAGAGAGAAAAGAGAGAGAGAGATATCATATATTTCATATAGAGTAGTTGGAGCAACATCAGTCTTGTACAAAATAGTAAGAAACCCCTTTATATAGAAGGGGGAAAGCTTATATGGTAAGACATACATTAGCTGTAAAGGTGTCGAGATGGGACGGCTGGATGTGACACCCCGATTAGGGTTCAGGGTAGCCTGGCTAGGCTTTGTCAGACTTAGCCGCGTCTTGGGGACTCCCTATTTTTATTCTAGTCTCGGCTGATATTTTCTTCAGACCGGGTGTCGGCGAGCTCCGAAGAAGAAGACTCGAACGCATCTCTGCAGCCTCGAGGCTTCGAGCCAATCTTCCGAAATGCCTCGATGACGGGAAATTGGATAACTCTGATTTTACCGTATACAAATAGTCTCCGCGTTTCCTAGAGCGAAGCGATAGGAAACGAATTTGACACCCGGCTCTCCGGGATCCCCGTGCTGATGTCATATTGGTGACGCAACCCATGACGTGAGCCTTTACAATGGCCGAGACATCCCATGGACTTGTCTTTTCGGTGCCATTTAATGCACTGTCGATTCCCGTTCTTCAAAGTGACAGTAACGCCGTTGATTTAGTTTTCAAGAACGCATTGATTGCGCCTGCCGATCCGTCTTTCAAAGGCATTGATGGCCGTGTAATCTCCTCCTATAAATGGGCGCGTTCTGGCACTATTTCTTCATTTAAATGCCCTTCTCCGTTCGTTCATCACTTTTTTCTCACCATCTTCCTTTATAGTTAACCCTCATGTCTGGGGTTGACGGCCTTAAGGTTGTATGGCAGTATTCTTATCAGCTGCGTAGTGGCCTTTTGCCCAAGCTTCTCCATGTCGAACGAGATTATACCGTGTCGACACTGCTGTTGTTGTTATTACGGCTGCTATCACTGCTGTTATTGACTCGAGATGATGATACATGGGGGGCCGTCTTCCTCCGACTTTGGAAAGCCATTTGGACTGTACACCGCTGCTCATGAGGGGGCTCGGACTATACACCGCTGCTCACCTTCATCCCCCGACCCGGCGTAGCGCTCCGCCCCTGGCTGGTAGCTTGCACGGCTCAATGTCCCAAGAAGTGGATTCAAAGCAGCCGTGCAAGCGAGGACAACGACCGCCAAGTCCGTTGTTGGTCCGAGGTTCTCTTGGCCGATGAGGGTCCTCGACCTTTGGCGGGCTATAGCGTTTTTTCATCCCTTCCTGCTCCTCCTACTTTCTTCTTCGTCTTCTTCTCTGAAGTGCTTCTTTGAAGTGCTACTTCGAGGGAATGGGGCGAGTTTGTTGAGGGCGTACATCCAAGGAAATAGCGCTCGAAGATGCTGCCACCGGAGATATACCTTCGAGGGTAGACTAGGTTTTAGGCTTTTATTTCATGTATCCCTTTTTGCTTCTTTGTTTCTGTGTAGGGACCCTTCGAGGGCCGTTGTAAGCAAATGTTTATGAATATAAGGATATTTTCTTGACTTCTTCCTTTGATGCTTGCTATATTCTTTTATATCTGCGGGGATCCTGAATGTATGCTTCTGTTGACGATTTGTCAACACCTAACTCGGATGCGAGTATTCCTTTCGGGTTTTGGTTGATAGAAATGGCTCCTCTCTGAGCCCACCGTCGTTCCTCGGGCCAAACCCGATTTTGGTCCGATTGACTTGGGTCATCGGGACTGTCGAGTCACCTAAAAGTTGTATCTCGAGTCTTAAAATTTTTGGAGAGCGGTCTCTGAGTGAGGGTTATCTTTGTGCATTTGAAGACTTGCTTTGAGTTTGGCGTAGATAACCTTTTAAGGCATTGTAGATAGGTTCAAGATGAGGGGTTATCCAGATTTAGGCGGTGTCCCGAGGTCGAGCCTTTATGGGCGGAGCTTGAAGTGCTTGTTCCTCTTCTTGGGAGGGGGGGGTAGGGGGGGACCTTCGAGTTCGGATACTATCTCGAGCTCCCCAATGGTGTTGGAGGCTTTCTGGAGCCTAACTTCCTGCTGATGGGGGTCCTCGAGGTCTGGTACCACCTCGGGACTGGAGATGATGCTATTGGCTTCTTAAAGCCTAACTTCTTTTTGATGGAGGTCTTCGAGGTCGGGTACTACCTCGGGACTTGGGATGGTGTTGTTGGCTTCTTAAAGCCTAACTTCTTTTCGATAGAGGTCTTCGAGGTCGGGTACCACCTCGGGACTGGCATCGAAGTCATTGGCCTCCCAGGGCCTATCTCGGTCAGGCGGACCGTTGCTGTTTCCACGTATATATGGGGTTGCTTCCGCCTTTTGGGAGATCCCACTTTATTAGGTATTTCCTTCTATTTCGGCGTCGAGTCCTTCGTTAGCTTAGCACCAGAGTGTTTGTGTAGGTTCCCGCTTTAGCTCCTCTAGTCTTGCCATAGCTATGATTGCTACTTCGGGGTTTGCCAGGAAGAGAGGGGAGAGTTCCGCTCCCAGTGCTCGGGACCCGCGGGAGTTTATCTTGAAGACTGTGTCTTTGATAAGGGAGGAGCACCTTGAGTCGGTGAGGAGAGACTGCGGATGGGGAGAGGAAGCAGAGTTATAGGTGCTTCCCCCGGGCGAGGATATCACGGACCATGCCGATGGATTCCTGAACGTATATACGTATCCCTTCACACTGGGACCTCTCGACAAGGTCGTGCTCGACTTCTGTGTAAAGTATCGGGTTACCTTAGCGCAAGTACACCCGTCATTTTGGCGAATAGTGTTGATGATGAGGTTTTTTGCGGAGAAGGCGGGGCTTGAATTCACGCTCAGCCATCTCGTCAGGCTGTACCAGCCCTTTCACCACCGAGGCCTGCTAACCTTGCGGTGCCGTTCGTCCACGCCTTTTGTTGTTGATGATGATGAAGATGGAGATCGGGAGTGGACTAGTCGGTTCGTCCGGTTCTGGACGCCTGACGTTATCCCCGCGGAGCTTATGCCATTCCTTGAAGAATGGAACTGTGCGCATGAATGGAGCGTTCCGTGCTTTCTCAGATTTGTTCATAGTGAAAGCTAGTTTCGTAATCGTGTTTCCTTCTTTTCTGCAGCAATTTCATGGGCGCCGGGCGAAGTTCCTGATCCTCAACCAAAAGCACAAACAAGTCACATACCACTATCTAAACTTATACCAATCTTCAAAACACCTCAAACAACATCGAATCAACCAAATCACATCGAGTTCAAGCCTAAGGTTCCAAAAATCATCCGAATTTCGCTTTTGATCAAAAAGTCTATCAAACCACGTCCGAATGACCCGAAATTTTGCACACACGTCCCAAATGACACAACGGACCTACTGCAACTCCCGGAATTCCATTCCGACCCCTATATCAAAATCTCACCTATCAACCGGAAAATGCCAAAATTTCAATTTCGCCAATTCAAGCCTAAATCTACTACGGACCTCCAAAACATGCTCCGATCACACTCCTAAGTCCCAAATCATCTCCTGAAGCTATCCGAACCATCAGAATTCACATCCGAGCCCTTTTTCACATAAGTCAACATCCGGTTGACTTTTCCAACTTAAGCTTACTCAAAAGAGACTAAGTGTCTCAAACCTTACCAAAACCTCTCCGAACTCGAGCCAACCAACCCGATAGCACACAATACCGCTAAACAAGAAAATAAGAAGCAGGAATGGGGGAAACGGAGCGGTAACACATGAAACGACCGGCCGGGTCGTTACATCCCCCCCTCTTAAACAAATGTTTGTCCTCGAACGGGTCAAGAAACATACCTGAAGCCTCAAATAGGTGAGGGTATCTACTCTGCATCTCCTGCTCGGTCTACCAGGTAGCCTCCTCCACGGGCCGACCTCTCCACTGCACCTTCACTGAAGCTATATCCTTCGACCTCAGCTTTCGAACCTGATGCTCCAGAATGGCTGCTGGCTCCATATCATAAGTCAAATCTCCCTCTAACTGAACTGTGCTGAAATCCAGAACATGCGACGGGTTGCCAATATACTTCTGTAGCATAGAAACATGAAATACCAGATGCACACCCGACAAGCTGGGTGGCAAAGCAAGCTCATAAACCACCTCCCCAATCCTCCGAAGTACCTCAAAAGGCCCAATGAACCGAGGACTCAATTTACCTTTCTTCCCAAATCTCATAACACCCTTCAGGGGCGAAACTTTCAACACAACCTTCTCACCGACCATGTAGGACACATCCCGAACCTTCCTGTCAGCATAACTCTTTTGTCTCAACTGCGCTATACGAAGCCTCTCCTGAATCACCTTTACTTTGTCTAAGGCATCCTGCACTAAATCTGTACCCAATAGCCTAGCCTCACCCGACTCAAACCAACCGACTGGAGATCTACACCGTCTCCCATACAAAGCCTCATATGGAGCCATCTGAATACTCGACTGGTAATTGTTGTTATAAGCAAACTCCGCGAGCGCTAGGAATTGATCCCATGACCCTCCGAAATCAATGACACAAGCACGCAACATGTCCTCCAATATCTGAATAGTGCGCTCGGACTGCCCGTCCGTCTGAAGGTGAAAAGCTATGCTCAACTCAACCTGAGTACCCAACTCTCGCTGTACCGACCTCCAAAACTGTGAAGTAAACTGAGTACCTCTATCTGAAATGATGGAAACTGGGACGCCATGCAAATGAACAATCTCCCGAATATATATCTCTGCCAACCGCTATGAAGAATAGGTAGTACAGATAGGAATGAAGTGCGCGGACTTGTTCAGCCGATCCACAATCACCCAAATAGCATCGAACTTCTTCAAAGTCCGTGGGAGCCCAACTACAAAGTCCATGGTGATCCGCTCCTACTTCCACTCTGGAATATCCATTTGCTGAAGCAAGCCACCCGGTCTCTGATGCTCGTATTTCACATGCTGGTAATTGAGACATCGAGCTACAAACCCCACAATATCCTTCTTCATCCTCCTCCACCAATAATGTTGTCTCAGATCCTGATACATCTTCGCGGCACCCGGATGAATGGAATACCGCGAGCTATGGGCCACCTCCAGAATCAACTCTCGAAGCCCATCCACATTGGGCACACAAATCCGGCCCTGCATCCTCAACACCCCATCATCACCAATGGTCGCATCTCTGGCATCGTCGTGCTGAACTCTGTCCTTAAGGACAAGCAAATAGGATCATCATACTGGCGCTCTCTGATGCAATCAAATAAGGAAAACCAAGAAATCGCACAAGCCAATACCCGACTGGGCTCCGAAATATCCAACCTCACGAACCGATTGGCCAAGGCCTGAACGTCAACTACAAGAGGTCTCTCCCCAACAGGAATATATGCCAAACTCCCCATACTCACCGCCTTCCGGCTCAAAGCATCGACCACCACATTGGCCTTCCCCAGATGGTACAAGATAGTAATATCATAATTCTTTAGCAGCTCCAACCATCTCCGCTGCCTCAAATTGAGATCCTTCTGCTTGAACAATTATTGGAGGCTACGATGATCAGTAAATGCCTCACAAGACACACCATACAAATAATGCCTCCAAATCTTCAATGCGTGAACAATAGCAGCCAACTCCAAATCATGAACAGGGTAGTTCTTCTCATGGGGCTTCAGCTGCCGAGAGGCATAAGCAATAACTCTACCCTCCTGCATCAATACACATCCAATACCCACTCTCGAAGCATCACAATACTATATATGAACCTAAAGCTGATGGCAATACTAATACTGGAGCTGTGGTCAAGGCAGTCTTGAGCCTCTGGAAGCTCTCCTCACACTCATTCGACCACTAAAATGGAGCACCCTTTTGAGTCAACTTGGTCAAGGGCGATGCGATAGATGAAAACCCCTGAACAAACCGGCGGTAATAACTTGCCAAATCAAGGAAGCTACGAATCTCTGTGGTTGAGGACGGTCTGGGCCAACTCTGAACCGCCTCTATCTTCTTCGGATCAACCTGAATACCCTCGCTGGACGCCACGTGCCCCAAGAAAGCCACTGAACTGATCCAAAACTCACATTTGGAGAACTTTGCATAAAGCTTCTCCTCCCTCAATCTCTGCAACACCACTCTCAAATGCTCCACGTGCTCCTCCTGACTACGTGAGTATACCAGAATATCATCAATGAAAACAATAACGAACGAGTCGAGATAAGGCCGGGACACGTTGTTCATCAAATGCATGAACGCTGCTGGGGCATTGGTCTGCCCAAAAGACATCACAAGGAACTCATAGTGCCCATATCAGGTCCTGAAAGCTGTCTTGAGAATATCCGAGTCCCTGATCTTTAGCTGGTGATACCCTGAATGGAGATCAATCTTGGAAAACACCCTCGCTCCCTGAAGCTGGTCGAACAAATCATCAATACGAGGCAGGGGATACTTGTTCTTAATTATGACCTTGTTCAACTGCCTATAATCAATGCACATCCTCATGGTGCCATCCTTCTTCTTCACGAACAGAACAGGTGCACCCCACGGCGAAACACTAAGACGAATAAACCCCTTCTCGAGGAGCTCCTGAAGCTGCTCCTTCAACTCCCCTGGTGCCATACAATACGGTGGAATAGAAATGGGCCGAGTGCCCGGCACCAGATCAATACCAAAATTGATATCCCTGTCCGGTGGCATGCCCGGGAGGTCTGCAGGAAACACATCTGGAAAATCCCTCACAACTGGAACAGAATCAATGTTGGGGGTCTCTGCACTGACATCCCTCGCAAATGCAAAGTATGAAAGACAACCCTTCCCAACCATACGCTGGGCCTTCAAGAATGAGATTACCCTGCTGGGAACATAATCAAACAAACCTCGCCACTCAATCCGTGGCACACCCGGTATAGCTAATGTCACTGTCTTGGCATAACAGTCCAAAATAGCCCGGCATGGAGATAACCAATCCATGCCCAATATCACATTGAAGTCTACCATACATAACAACAAAAGATCCACTCGGGTCTCCAGACCCCCAATAGACACAACACACGACCGGTATACACAGTCTACCACAACAGTATCGCCCACTGGAGTAGAGACATGAGCAAAAGAAATGAGAGACTCGCAGGGCGTATCCAAATAATGGGCGAAATAAGATGACACATAAGAGAAAGTAGAGCCAGGACCAAATAACACAGAGGCATCTCTGCAGCATACTGAGACAATACCTGTAATCACCGCATCTGAAGCAATAGCATCAGGTCTATCTGGGAGTGCATAGAAACGGGACTGACCACCACCGAATCGACCTCCCCCTCTTGGGCGACCCCTAGATGACTGTCCTCCACCCCTAGCTGGCTGGGTGGATGGCGAAGTAACTGGTGCCGAAGTCGATGGCTTACTCCTCTGCTGAGATGAACCCCCAAGGCGACGAGGACACTGCCTTCACATATGTCCCAACTCTCCACACTTATAACAACTCCCTGGTGCCGGAGATGTGGACTGAAGGGGACCCCTAGCACCAGAATGACTAGAAGACGCACCTGGCGTAGAAGAGTCCTGAACTGATGGAGCACGGGACGAACCCTGGGCTGGAAGGGCAGTGAGTGAGAAATGACCCTGCTGAGAACCGTGAGAACCATGGCCCGATGATGCCTCACGATAACCTGGGCGAGCTGACTGAGCATGCCTGAATGGGCGGCCTCTGCTGTGCTGAAACTGACCCCTCGAAGGAGCACCCCCAAAACTACCAGATCCTTGAGGCCTCTTGGCCTCCCTCTCCTCTCACTCCTGGTGACAGACTGACTCAATCTCACAAGCGATATCGACAACTTCCTCAAACATAGCACCTGACACCCTCTCCCTGGTCATGAGAATCCGAAGTTGGTATGTGAGGCCATCAACGAACCTCCTGATCCTCTCTCTATCCATAGCAACCAACCAGATAGCATGACGAGCTAACTCTGAGAACCTCATCTCGTACTGTCACAGTCATGTCTCCCTGTCGCAACTGCTCAAACTGCACGCAGCTCCTCTCTGCGGGACTGTGGCACATACTTCTCCAAAAAGAGAGCGGAGAACTGCTGTCAGGTGAGGGGCGCCGCACCAACAGGCCTACACGGCTCATAAGCCTCCCACCAAGTGAAGGCAGCTCCAATATACTGAAAAGTAGTGAATTCGACCCCACTGGTCTCCAGAATACCCGCGGTTCGAAGAATCCTCTGACATCTATCCAAGAAACCCTAGGCATCCTCGCCCTCTGCACCACTGAAAGTCGGAGGCTGGAGTCTGCCAAACCTCTCCAATCTGCGCTGCTCGTCCTCTGGCATAACCGGAGCTACATAACCCTGAGCAGCTGCCACCGACTAGGCTAGTGGTGCCTCCGGTGTCTGAAATCCTTGAAAAACTTTGTCGGGTGTGCGGGCGGCGGGAGTCTGAGTGCCTCCCCCGGCTTGAGAAATGGCTGCGGTAGTAGAAACTGCGACTGACTGAGCAAGACTCGTGCACACGGTGAAGATCTGGTCCAAGGTCTCCTGAAGACCTAGAATCACAATGGGCACAACTGGTGCCTGAGCTGGTGCTGCTGGAGCATCCACAACTGGGACCTGATCCTGAACTGCGGCGGCTGGTGGATCTGCAGGTGCTGCCCTAGCTGCTGTGCGAGCTACACCTCTGCCCCTACCACGGCCTCGACCGCGTCCTCGGCCTCTAGTGGCCCCAGCTGGTGGTATTGGTGGTCGTCCATCCTGACCAGTCACTAGTGTCCTCACCATCTGTGAGAGAATAGAATAACAGAAGTTTAGTACTCGGATCAACAGATTCGCACGGCAAGAATTTCAAGAATATGAAGTTTTCCTAAAGGTTCTGCAGCCTCCCAAGGATAAATACAGACGTCTCCGTACCGATCCGGGAGACTCTACTAAACCTGCTCATGACTCGTGAAACCTATGTAACCTAGGCTCTGATACCAACTTATCACGACCCCAAACAGGACCCGATCGTGATGGCGCCTCTCGAGAAACAAGGCCAGCCAACACAAACCCCCAAACCAATTAACAGTTATAATTATTCATAATTAAGTCATTAATAAGTGATAAATCCTAGAATAGAGTGAGATAGAACAAATGCGAAAACAAACACAGCCCGACATCGGGGTGTCACCAGTCATGAGCATCTAAAATCCGTCTAACAGTATGAAAAGACAACATAGTCTAATACCAAGCTAGAACAAGCAAAATAAAGATAGGAAGGAGAAGCACTAGGCTGCGAACGCCGAGCAGCTACCTAGTCAACTCCGTACAGCCTGCTGGAAAGCAATCAACCCTCGCTAGCGTGACCCGAGACTCCTGAATCTGCACACAGGGTGGAGGGAGTAATGTGAGTACGCCAACTCAGTAAGTAATGAAAGTAAAGGCAGTTGAGCGATAAGAAAACACGTAAATACACAGCAAAATGCTGCAACGAGGCAGTGTAAAACCAGAACAATATCATAAAACAGTAAAAGTTTGTAAAAACTTCTTAGCTCAGTAAAACCTCTTTAAAACATATTTTAGCAATTCAAATGAATTAATGAAAACAGGGATAAAAGATAGAAACACAAATCAGCCGCTCGAGCAAAACACTAACAGAAAAACCAGCCCCTTGGGCTATCTCACAAACACTCGTATCAGCCCCTCGGGCAATAACATGGAACAACATCAGCCCCTCGGGCTTTATCACATCACAAACTGGGTACCCGCGCTCACTGGGGGTGTACGGACTCCGGGAGGGGCCCCTTACGGCCCAAGCGCAATAATAAGCCACCTCGTGGCATAATCAAACAGGCTCTCGGCCTCATATCAATAACAAGCCACCTCGTGGCATAATAAATCAGGCCCTCGGCCTCTCGTATGTCACAAATAAGTACCACATGTTGCGGCGCACAGCCCGATCCCATAGTATCCTCACAACACAGGCCCTCGGCCTTACTCAGTCAGAATCTCACAAGCCTCACGGGCAATAGTAAACATGATGTTTAGCCCAAAATATCATTTAAAATATCAAAAATGAGTAAAGATGGCTGAGTTGTGAAAATGGTAGAATATAGCATGACTGAATACAATTTCGAAGTCAAAACAGTGAGGAAATAGTAGTAAAATCTCCTAAGGGTCCAAACAGTTGGCACGAGGCCCAAATATGGCATTCTGCCCAAAACATGATGATAGCAAACCGTTTTCAATCAACTACGCAGTTAAACAGTCATACGGGACGGACTAAGCCACAATCCCTAGCGGTGCACGACCCCATACTCGTCCTCTAGCGTGTGCGTCACCTTAAAGTAGCACAACAGTGTGATATCTGGGGTATCACACCCTCAGGACAACATTTACAATCATTCCTTACCTCTATCCGGTCCAAACTCTAGCCCGCGATGCCTTTGCCTCTCGAATCGGCCTCAACACGCGTCGAATCTATCCAAAATCAGAATCATGACGTCAAAATATGCTAGGAGAACGAAGATCATGCGAAAATAATCAAATTACAACACAAATCCCGAAATTAACCAAACCCGACCCCCGGGCCCACGTCTCGGAATCCGACAAAATTAACATCAGTGGAATCCTTATCTTCCCACGAGTTCATGCATATCAAATTTACCAAAATCCAACCACAAATGACCCCTCAAATCCCAAATTTTAGTTCTCCAATTTCAAGCCCTAGTTTCTTCGATATTTACCCACAATTTTCCATAAATTTCAAGCTTAATCAATGACATAACACCATAGGAACGAGTTTTATGTTCAAAAATCTTACCTCAATGAAGTTCCCTTGATTTCCCTCTTCAAAATCGCCCAAAAGCTCCAAAAAACGATTTAAAATTGTGAAGAAAGTCTGAAAATCGCGAAGGGTGAAATAGATACTTTCTAACCCTGGGATTTCGCACCCGCGGTCCTTTTTCTGCTTCTGCGGCCCCGCTTCTGCGGTCTAACCACCGCACCTGCGGTTTTCACTTAAAGGGCCATTTCCGCATCTGCGCTAAAATTCCAGCACCTGCGCTATCGCAGGTGCGCTCCCTTAACTGCTTCTACGGTTCCAGCTGATTCCCTCTTGGCTGCATCTGCGGCTTGCTTCCGCATCTACGGGAGTCGCACCTGCGGCCTCCCAACCGCAGATGCGGTTATGACAGCAACCATAAAACTTCAGCTGCCAAACTCAACTTCAAATCCTTCCGTCAACTATCCGAAATCACCTCGAGGCCCCCGCGACCTCAACCAAAAGCACAAACAAGTCATATACCACTATCCAAACTTATACCAATCTTCAAAACGCCTCAAACAACATTGAATCAACAAAATCACATCGGATTCAAGCCTAAGGTTCCAAAAATCTTCCGAATTCCGCTTTTGATCAAAAAGTCTATCAAACCACGTCCGAATGACCCGAAATTTTTCACACACGTCCCAAATGATACAACGAACCTACTGAAACTCCTGAAACTCCATTCCGACCCATATATCAAAATCTCATCTATCAACCGGAAAACGCCAAAATTCCAATTTCGCCAATTCAAGCCTAAATCTACTACGGACCTCCAAAACACGCTCCGATCACACTCCTAAGTCCGAAATCATCTCCCGAAGCTATCTGAACTATCGGAATTCGCATCCGAGCCCTTTTTCACATATGTCAACATCCGGTTGACTTTTCCAACTTAAGCTTACTCAAAAGAGACTAAGTGTCTCAAACCTTACCAAAACCTCTCCGAACTCGAGCCAACCAACCCGATAGCACATAGTACCTCTCAACAAGACAATAAGAAGCAGGAATGGGGGAAACGGAGCGGTAACACATGAAACGACTGGCCGGGTCGTTACATCGGGTAAGTTTTAGATAGGCCAAGAAGTGAACTGGACTTAGGAAAACTTCAGCTGGCATCTGGTATTTTTGCCCGGGCCTCTGATCTCGCAATTACGAGATCAGGCTTCGCATTTGCGAAGCGGTCAGGCATGGGAAATGCGACCTAAGTGTCGCAATTGCTAACCAAGCCTGGCCAGGCCCTCATCGCAATTGCGACCTCAGGGCTGGGAAATGCGAACTCCCTTCATCGCAAATGCGACTATTCCTTCGCAAATGAGAAGATGACATGATTCCAAAGGGTTTGCAATTGCGAACCCCTGGTCGCAATTGCGACATCTGAGACCTGTTAAGTGGGATTTTGACGGGATTCTTCTTCATTTTACAACCTTTTCAAAACCTAAACTCCTAAGGGCGATTTTTCAAGAGCATGTTCTTCTCTAACTCATAGGTAAACGATTTCTTACTTATTTTCTTCAATCTATAACATCTTTTTACATGATTTCACTTCAAAATCTAGGGTTTTTCATGGGAAATTGGGTATTTTTGGGTAGAAGTTAGGATTTTCAAATTTTGGGGATTTGGACCTCAATTTGATGTCCGATTTCAAAACTAATTGCATATTTGAGTTCATGAGTGAATGGGTGATCGGGTTTTGGTTCAAACTTTGGGTTTTGACCAAGCGGGCCCGGGGGCAATTTTTGACTTTTTGGGGAAAACAATGGGAAAACCATTTTCATGCATTAGAGTTGGTTTATTTAGCATTTATTAATATTATTAAGTAAATTATGGCTAGATACAAGTGGATTGGAGGTGGAACCGAGAGGTAAAGCAGTAGTTGAGGCTTAATCTTGTCCATGGAATTGAGGTAAGTGTTTAGCTTAACCTTAGCTTGAGGGAATAGGAGTTATGGTCTTAATTTCTATGTGCTAGTATCGAGTACGACGTATAGGTGTGGTGACGAGTATCTATACGGTTGTGTCAAGCATGCCCGTGAGTCTTATACCAAGATTGTTGTGACTCTATTATGTATCGATCATGCTCAAATTGATGATTATAAATGTTGAACAAAGCTTATAAAAGTTTCTTCGCAATTGACTATTGTTGACTATTGACTCAAACTGAAGTTTCATTTTGTAAAGAAATTGTTGAAACGAGATTGGTTATAGCTGAATCCCTTGCCGCGATGTTTTGTTGATATTGTTGATTCCCTTGCGGGGATATTATTGTTGGTATTGTTGATTCCCTTGCCGGGACATATTGTTTTCTATTGCTTGGGTGAGGAAAAGTGTAAAGCACGAAGGGTGATGCCGTGCATGATATCGTGAGAGAGTGTAAAGCACGAAGGGTGATGCCATGCCGATATTATGAGTGTTAATGCACGAAGGGTGATGCCGTGCTATGATTTGAGAGTTAATGCACGAAGGGTGATGTCGTGCCGATATTGTGAGGAATAATGCACGAAGGGTGATGTCGTGCCATGATTATGTGAGGTAATGCACGAAGGGTGATGCCGTGCACGTGTTGCCGTTTTATTATCCTTGCTGATTTATATATGATGTTCATTATGCTTCCTTATTGATGCTTCCTTATTGGTTTACTGTTAGAATCTGATATTCCCCGCAGCATGTCCCCTTCCCACCTTATTCTATTGATTTCTGTTATTATGTTTTGTTGTATATGATTTATCTGCACAGGTTTATATGATTGTCGTGTCCTAGCCTCGTCACTACTTCACCGAGGTTAGGCTCGACACTTACTCAGTACATGGGTTGGTTGTACTGATGCTACACTCTGCACTCTTTTGTGCAAATTTCGGTATCGGACCCGGTGAGTAGCTGAGGTAGTTTCCTTCAGTCCAGGGAGACCAAGGTAGATCTGCTGGCATCCACAGAGCCTAAAGTCCCACTTCCCTATTTTAGCTTTATGTTGTCTCTTTTCATTCCGAGAACAGTTGTACTTTTCTTTTCAGACCAGTATTTGTAGAAATTCGTAGATGTTCGTGAATTTGTGACACCAGATTCGTGGGTAGACATGTATTGGAGTATTTGGATTTATTTTAACTCTTTCGTGCTTTTCATCTGTTTATCTTTAATTACTGTTTATAGTTGTTTAGGTTGATTGCTAATGTGTTAAAATCATAGCATTTGGTCTCAGAGCTCTAGGTTGCTTAGGTCTCACAATTCACGAACAAGCTAGGTAGAGTCTGAGGGATCGGTACGAAGACGTCTATGCTTATCCCCCAAAGGCTACCGAGTTTAGGAAAACATCACATCTATTTTTTCCTGTCGTGCGACCCGATTTCTCAATGCTAATTGAACTTCTACTCTGTTCTTTCGCAGATGGCGAGTACACGTGCTTCTTCATCCGCTGATCAACAGCTCGAGCCCCCAGTGGCAGCTCCTACGAGGGGCAGAGGACGAGGCCGAGGCCGTGCAAGAGGGCAAGGTAGGGGCAAGGCTCAACCCAGAGCAGCAGCACCAGCGGCGGAGCCTCAGGTAGATTTTGAGGAGGAGGCTCCAACCTAGACCGTTCTAGCAGGGCCAGCTCAGGTCCCAGAGGGGTTCATTGCTACCCCGGTACTCCAGGATGCTCTGGTCCGTCTAGTGGGCCTTATGGAGAGTGTCGCCCAAGTAGGCTTACTTCTTGTAGCACCAGCCGTCTCTCAGACTGAGGGAGGAGCACAGACTCCCGCTACTCGCACTCCGGAGCAGGTGGCTCCTCAGTTTCAGACTCCAGCAGCTCAGCCAGTTGGAGTAGTTCAGCCAGGTGTAGTAGCTTAGACCGGTGATGGAGCAGCTATGTCTGCTAATGCTTTGTGGAGGTTGGACAGGTTCACCAAGCTATTCACTACTACTTATGGTGGTACATCTTCAGAGGATCCCCAGGACTATTTGGACAGCTATCACTAGGTTCTTCGGAACATAGGGATAGTGGAGACAATGGGGTCGACTTTGCTGCTTTTCGTCTGTCAGTTTCCGCCAAGACTTGGTGGAGGGATTATTGTTTGGCTAGACCAGTTGGGTCACCGGATTTGGCTTGGGATCAGTTCTCTCAGCTATTTCTGGAGAAGTTTCTTCCTATCACTCAGAGGGAGGACTATCGGAGGCAAATTGAGCGTCTCCAGCAGGGTTGTATGACCGTCACTCAGTACGAGACCAGATTTATTGTCTTGGCCCGTCATGCTCCCATTGATAGAGAGAGATTGAGGAGGTTCATTGAGGGACTCGCTCAGCCTATTCGATTGCAGATGGCTAAGGAGACAGGGAGCGAGATTTCTTTTAAGGATGTGGCCAATGTGGCCCGGCGAGTTGAGATGGTTCTATCACAGGGGAGTGGTCAGGGGTCTGACAAGAGGCCTCGTCATTCGGACAGATTCAGTGGTGCCTCGTCTGGAGGCAGAGATTCTTTTGGTAGGGGCCATCCTCCCAGGCCATTTCATTCAGCTCTTCAAGCTTCCCAGGGTGCTCCAGGTGGCCATGGTTCTCATATGTAGTATTCGGATCAGCTACCCTACAGTGCATCACCAGCTCCTACAGGTGCACCTCCGCTCCAGAGTTTTCAGGGTTGTTACTCAGGCCGTTAGGGCCAGTTTCAGGATCAGCAGTCCCAACAGCCGAGGACTTGTTATACTTGTGGCGATCCGAGGCACATTGCTAGAGTTTGCCCTCGAGCCTCGAGCAATTCTCAGAATCAGAGTTCTCGTGCTATGGTTCAGGCACCGGGTGTTCCACAGCCCGCCCGGCCAGCTAGAGGTAAGGGTCAGGCAGCTAGAGGTGGAGGTCGAGGTGTTAGAGGTGGAGGTCAGGCCGTTAAAGGTGGAGGTCAGGCCGCTAGAGGTGGAGACCAGCTAGCAGGAGGCTGTCCAGGGAATGTAGTTCAGGGTGGTGGGGCCCAGCCCCGATGTTATGCTTTTCCAGCCAAACCTGAGGCTGAGGCTTCCGATGCAGTTATCACAGGTACGGTTTCAGTTTGCAGTAGAGATGCTTCAGTTCTATTTGATCCGGGGTCTACATACTCCTATGTGTCATCTTATTTTGCTACGTATTTGGTTGTGCCTCGTGATTCCTTGAGTGCTCCTGTATATGTTTCCACATCGGTGGGTGATTCTATTGTTGTAGATCGTGTCTATCACTCGTGTGTGGTTATTATTGGGGGTCTTGAGACTCGTGTAGATCTCTTACTTCTGGATATGGTTGATTTTGGTATCATATTGGGGATGGATTTGCTGTCACCTTATCATGCCATATTGGATTTTCACGCCAAGACCGTGACCGTAGCCTTGCCGGGGTTGCCTCGATTGGAGTGGAGTGGGATTCCTGGCCATTCTACCAGTAAGGTCGTTTCTTATATGAAGGCTCGGCGTATGGTCGAGAAGGGGTGTTTGGCTTACTTGGCATATGTGTGTGATTCCAGTGCTGAGGTTCCTTCTATGGATTCCGTGCCAGTTGTTCGTGAGTTTCTAGAGGTATTTCCTGCAGACCTGTCGGGGATGCCACCCATCAGGGACATCGACTTTTGCATTAATTTGGCTCTGGGCACTCAGCCCATTTCTATTTTGCCATATCTATGGCCGCGCTGGAGTTGAAGGAGTTGAAAGGGCTTCATTAGACATAGTGTCTCGCCCTGGGGTGCGCCGGTATTGTTTGTTAAGAAGAAGGATGGATCGATGAGAATGTGTATTGATTATCGGCAGTTGAACAAGGTCACCATAAAGAACAAGTATCCATTGCCGAGGATTGATGATTTGTTTGACCAGCTTCAGGGTGCCAAAGTTTTTTTGAAGATTGATTTGAGATCTGGCTACCATCAGTTGAGGATTAGGGCATCCTATGTCCCTAAGATAACTTTCCGCACTTGGTACAGGCATTATGAGTTTTTAGTGATGTCGTTTGGGTTGACAAATGCCCCGGCAGCATTCATAGATTTGATGAACCGAGTGTTCAGGCCTTATTTGGATTCCTTCGTGATTGTCTTCATTGATGATATTTTGATCTACTCCCGCAGCCGAGAGGAGCACGAGTAGCATGTTCGAGTCGTTCTTCAAATTCTAAGAGACAGTCAGTTGTATGCTAAGTTTTCGAAGTGCGAGTTTTGGTTGAGTTCAGTTGCATTCTTGGGCCATGTTGTATCAGCAGAGGGTATTCAGGTGTTTCCAAAGAAGATAAAGGCAGTCAAGAACTGGCCTCGACCTACATCAGCTATAGAGATTCAGAGTTTCTTGGGTTCGTGGAGGGGCTTTCATCTATAGCAGCCCCAATGACTAGGTTTACCCAGAAGGGTGCCCAGTTCAGGTGGTCGGACGAGTATGAGGCGAGCTTTCAGAAGCTCAAGACAGCTTTGACTACGGCGTCGGTGTTGGTATTTCCTACGGGTTCAGGGCCATATACAGTGTATTGTGACGCATCTCATATTGGACTTGGTGCGGTGTTGATGTAGAATGGCAAGGTTATTGCATATGCTTCGCGGCAATTGAAGATTCACAAGAAGAATTATCCAGTTCATTATTTGGAGCTAACAGCGATTGTTCACGCGCTGAAGATTTGGAGGAATTATTTATATGGCGTGTCATGTGAGGTGTTCACAGATCACAAGAGTCTACAGTACTTGTTCAAGCAGAAGGAGCTAAATTTGAGGCAGAGGAGGTGGTTGGAGCTTTTGAAAGACTATGACATCACCATCTTGTATCATCCGGGGAAGGCGAATATAGTGGTCGATGCTTTGAGTAGGATGTCAGCCAGTATTGCAATCTTGCGTATATTCCGGTCGGTGAGAGACTGCTTGCTTTGGATGTTCAGGCTTTAGCCAATCACTTCGTGAGGTTGGATGTTTCTGAGCCCAATCGTGTGCTAGCTTGAATAGTCGCTCGTTCTTCATTATTTGAGCGTATTCGAGATCGGCAATATGATGATCCTCATTTGCTTGTCCTTAGGGACACGGTGCGGCACGGGGGTGCCAAGCAGGTTACAGTTGGAGATGATGGAGTTTTGAGGATGCAGGGTCGTATTTGTGTGCCCAATGTGGATGGACTTCGTGAGTTGATTTAAGAGGAGGACCATAGTTCCCGGTATTCTATTCATCCTGGCGCCGCTAAGATGTATCAGGACTTGCGGTAGCATTATTGGTGGAGGAGGATGAAGAAGGATATTGTTGCGTATGTAGCTTGGCGTTTGAATTGTCAGTAGGTAAAGTACGAGCATCAGAGACCTGGTGGTTTGCTTCAGAAGATTGAGATTCCTGAGTGGAAGTGGGAGCGTATCACTATGGACTTCGTTGTTGGACTCCCATGGACTCAAAGGAAGTTCGACACGATATGGGTTATTGTTGATTGGCTGACCAAGTCAGCGCATTTCATTCTTGTGGCAGCCTCCTATTCTTCAGAGAGGTTAGCTGAGATCTATATCCGGGAGATTGTTCGTCTTCATGGTGTGCCCGTGTCCATTATTTCTAACCGAGGTACGCAGTTTACCTCGCATTTCTGGAGGCCAGTTCAGCGTGAGTTGGGTACTCGGGTCGAGTTGAGCACAGCATTTCATCCTCAGACGGACGGGCAGTCCGAGCGTACTATTCAGATTTTGGAGGATATGCTCCGAGCATGTGTTATTGACTTTGGAGGTTCATGGGATCAGTTCTTGCCATTAGCGGAGTTTGCCTACAACAACAGCTATCAATCGAGCATCCAGATGGACCCCTATGAGGAATTATATGGTAGACGGTGTTGATCGCCAGTTGGGTGGTTTGAGCCGGGAGAGGCTCGATTGTTGGGTACGGATTTGGTACAAGATGCCTTGGACAAGGTTAAGATCATTCGGGATAGGCTTCATACAGCTCAGTCCAGGCAAAAGAGTTATGCCGACCGCAAGGCTCGTGATGTGACATTCATGGTCGGAGAGCGAGTGTTGCTTCGGGTGTCGCCCATGAAGGGCGTGATGAGATTTGGGAAGAAGGGCAAGCTAAGCCCTAAATTTATCGGTCCTTTTGAGATTCTCGATCGAGTGGGAGAGGTGGCTTATAGACTTGCGTTGCCACCGAGTTTATCAGTAGTGCATCCAGTGTTCATGTGTCCATGCTTCAGAAGTATCATGGCGATCCATCCCGCGTGTTAGATTCAGCACTGTCCAGTTGGACAAGGACTTGACCTATGAGGAGGAGCCGGTAGCCATTCTAGACCGGCAAGTTCGTCAGTTGAGATCGAAGAATTTCCCTTCAGTTCGTGTGTAGTGAAGAGGTCATCCTATTGAGGCAGCGACCTGGGAGTCCGAGTCCGATATGTGGAGCCGATATCCTCATCTTTTCACCGACTCGGGTACTTTTCTATGTCTGTTCGAGGACGAACAGTTATTTTAGAGGTGGAGAATGTGATGACCCTAAAGGTCATCTCTTGCTTTAGAAGTCAAAACTGTGTTCCGAGGCCTTGAAAACCTTTTTTTGTCTCACCTCAATTTGCATGCGCCGTCTGGGCGCGTTTCCGGAAAGCTTTTATGTGAAATTGGCCTTTAAAATTGATTAAAGTTGACTTTGGTCAACATTCTTAGTAAACGGACCCGGAATCGTGATCGGACGGTCCCGTAGGGTCCGTAGTAAAATATGGGACTTGGGCGTATGTCCGGAATCGAATTCTGAGGTCCCAAGCCCGAGAAAAGAATTTTTTAAAGAAAATTATTTGCTGGAAAATATAAAGGTTTCTAGAAGTGAAATGATGCATTTTCTTGATGGTATCGGGCCCGTATCTCGGTTCCGGAGCCTGGTAAAAGTTTAAAATAATAATTAAGTTAAATCTATAAAATTTGGTAAGAATCGGAATTGGTTTAGTATAAATCGGACCTATAGTTGAGAAAATGGAAATTTCAATGTTCTTAAGGAATTTCATGAATTTGAGGTTGAATTCGTAGTTGTTGATGTTATTTTAATGATTTGATTGCACGAGCAAGTCTGTTGATACCCAATTTTTTCTCATATATTTTTAATACATATATATACTTTCAAAATAGCACATATGCAGTTATAAGCATGCATAAACTTTTTATAATTTTTTCTATAATTTTAAAAGCTCCAAATCAATTTATTTCCTCTCTTTTTATTTATATAAATATCCAATAATTATCCTTCAAATTGCTTTTGTGATAATTTAGCCATCTAAATTCATTATTTATGCCAACATAGTGTTTAAATATTTTTAGTGCATTTTTTTGTAGTTATATTTATATTTTTAGGCTAAATTGCACATCTTTGTAATAATAGCCCATACTAATGTATAACTACATTATTTATGCATCCTTCCATATTTTTTTAAAATGTTAAAAAACTATTTTAAATCATTTTAGTACTCAAAGATATTTTTGGAATTTATTTTTTTTATAAATTATTTAGTTATTAAAAATGGCTATTTAAAATCTGGCCCTATTTTATTTCAATTTTGGCCTTAATTTAACCCAACACCCAGCCCAATTTCAAACCCAAAAATATACCCAGCCCAATACCCATCTGCCCCAACCTAATACCCGGGCAAATCCTGGCTGTTGATTATTGTGATCAACGGTCCAGATTGACCCTTACCTAAAATAAACCAAACGACCCCCCCCAAACCCTCTCATTTCCTCACCAACCGCCGCCCTGAAATCCCTCTCCTCTCTCAAAAGCTCTCAAACCTGACCCTAATCGGACCTCGCGGTCACTCATCTATGGCTATCTATGGTGGCTTCTCACCACCCCCAAGGCCTCTAGTAACCTCTCTTGTACTGGTATCATCATCTCCAGGGTCCTCAAGGGACCAGGGTTAGTTTGCTTGCATCTATGGCCATTTCTCGTTTGAATTGAGCCCAGTTCCCTAACAAAGTCCTTGATTCTTATTTCACTCGGTTTGACCGAAAATCTTGCCTTAATTAGTTCCCTCTTGCCTTATTTGTTATTTGTTGATTCTTGCTAACTATTTCCTTAATTGAACTCCTGTTCATTCACCCTTAATTACCTTTCTTGATTTCCTTCCTTAAAATGTTTGTCCTGCTTTTACTGTTGATTGATTGTCCCTTGATTAAAGGGAAGACTTACTGATTTACACGTGTGATTGATTCCATGAATTTCCCTGATTGCTACTTAATTGATCTCTTACCTTACTTTGTTTAACTCTTGATTACTATATAAACTCCCTCATATTCTCACTTCAGACACGAACATTAGTTCACAAAAAGCATACTTACACTCTAAAGCTCTCTTTTCTTCTCTGCTACTTGTGATATTCACTGGTCTAGCCGGCTGAAAGCCAAGTCAAGATATTGGAATTACATCTGGTTTATATTCTGCACTCTTTTCTTCAACTGGTATGTCTCTAGTTAAATTTTGAAACCCAAACCCTATGTGTTTCATTCCTGCACTAGTTCATCAGGTATGAATTCAACCTGTCTTCCTGCTTACTTCTTTGCCTAGCATGTCTAAACTCTGTCCTGTTCAATGTATGATTAGCATGTCTACACTTCACTTAGTTATCTGATACTTCACCAGCCTGTTTGTGAATATCTGTTTAATCCCTTAATTATGTGATCATGTTGGTTATGTGATGTATATGATTGATCCTGCCTGTATATTTAATCCTGTTCAAGATATGTCAGGCTTTCTATATTACATCTGTGATCTCTGCCTTAACTATTTACTGCCCATGACTAGCCTACTAAGTCTCTAAGACCCTAAGGGGTCGTTTGGCAGGGTGTATAAGAATAGTGCGGAATAAGGTGTATTAGTAATGTATGGATTAGTAATGCATGTGTAAGTAATGCAAGCATTACTTATGCAAATATTATTTCTTATCTATTGTTTGGTGTGGTGTATTAAAATTATAGTGCATTGCATAATTTTTAATAAAAATAGTTGTTTACAAAAATGCCTTCCATATTCTCTAGCTTTAAGGGACTTTTAGGATAATTTTGTCTTTATCCATACTAATGCATGCATTAATAGCCTTGGTATTACTAATGCTATGATTTTCTATGCATTACTTATACATAGGATAATACCAAGTATGATGTATAACTGATACAAGTATTAGTTATACACATGTTGAAAAAATGTACCAAACAAGGTATTAGTAATGCATAGAGCTAATGCTTGCATTATTTTTTCTAATACATCCTACCAAACGACCCCTAAGTGTTTATGCAGTTGTTGACTGTGTGTTTCCTCTATACTCTATCCATGTACCCCCAATGTGACTCTTATGTGTCCCCAGTCCCTTTATCCCCGTGTGAGATCTATTTGTTGAATGTTTTCTGAATCTGGATGTTTTATGACCAATTGATTGTCTGCTGTTTTGAAAAGAGTTTTGGTACTCTTCTCAAACTGTCTTTTACCACCAAACTATTTCTTGTTTTAGAAAACCTTTTCACTCCTAGAGTCATCTCTGTACTATTTTCATAACCTTTTCTAAACTATGTCAAGCACTCTCACTTTACTCTTAGATTACTAGACCCGTGTGATATGTGTACTGCCTTGAGACCCTTGAGATCTCTCTGAACTCTGGCATATCAGGGCTGGCATTTCCACACTGCACAACAATCAGTTATTATTTGAGAAAGGTCTAGGTGTGAGCACTGCCCGGGATCTATGAGGTCCTTTGGAAACTCTGACACACCTAGACATGAAATTGGCTATGGAACTCTTGCATTTGAGACTATTGGAGGCTTGGGAATCATTTGGGCCTGCTTCAGGCTCCCTATAGCTTAGCTTCTATTTTATTTATGTAATTTATATTCAGTTCTTGGTCTGTAATAATTATTGTAAACAAACATTGGGGTGATTAGTGAAAAGGGGTGGGTAGCTGCATATTGTGGGTAAAATCGGGTAGATAACATGCCTATAGGGTCTATTTCAATTCAAAAATGTGTTTGTTAGATATTATGCCTATAGGACCTGCTTTGGTGAATTCTGCATGCTTTACTTTGATACAATTAGAAGCCATGCCTATAGGATCTAAATCAGCTCTATAATCAGATATCATGCCTATAGGGTGCAAAATAATTGAAGTTCAATTTCCATTACAGCAGGTATTCAAATTCGTCTCTTTAGGAATCATGTCTATAGGATTAAAATTGGCTTTAATAGAAATCATGCCTATAGGATCTAAAATCGGCCTAACTTTAACTCACGCCTGGAAGTTCTGAATCAGATTAACTAACCTACCCGTTTCTCAATCAATGTCAGTAGAAAGCACGCCTATAGGGTTCAGATCGCCCGCTTGGAAACTGTTTACTATTTTACTGCATTCCTGATCAATAATAGATACCATACTCATAGGACATTACTGTTATACGTCTAGGCAAACCTATAGGGCGATTAAAATTCTGCAACTGTAAAACCATGTTCTGCTATCTGCGATTGCTCAAATTCAACGGGTCTAAAATCAGTAGGCAAGCTGAATAGGTCTTTGACACTTTGGTCCTAATTCAATACTGTATACTCTCAGCTCACCTAGATATCATGATCTAAGTTTTTTCTCTTAAACGGATGTTTGAGACGTGCACTTATTTATTTCTGCTTGCGGAGGTAAAATGTGAGCCTTTAATTGTTCCCCCTTTAAATGCAGTCCTACTTGTTTTGGTTGACGCTTAGACTTTTTTCCTTTAAACGCCTTAGGATGGTCTAGAACTACCCAAATTAGAGGTCCTAAAAACCTCCAGGGCCACAAAGAAGGGACGGGTAGTGCACGCATAGGATATCTTTCAAGGTTGCTAGAACGCTTTAGGCTATGACCAAGGGGAGGGAATTGGGTAGTAAGGATATGATGACTACGCGCTAATGCCACGTGTAGCCCCTTTATTGAGGAGTGATTACCGGGCATTGTGTGGGTATGATCCTGTAGGCTAACCAACCTAGGACCCCCTTTTCCCAACTCCCGTTGTTTAAATGAATTTCCTTTTCTTTATATATGTGCAACTTGCTCAAGCCTTTTCCCTTGTTTCATTACTTGAATCATACATGTGCTTAGAATGTCAAAACATGCCTTTACTTGCAAGTACGTGGTAAAACTGTTTATCTGTTAAAACGACTAATTCACATAAGCATAAGTTCGGTTGGGACCCACCGTTGTGGACCGCGAGGGGTGCCTAACACCTTCCCCACAAGGTTATTTCGAGCCCTTCCCCTAAATCTCTGGTAATGCAAACTAGTCTATGAGTTAATTGCTCAAGGTGCCCTAACGCACCATAATTCGTTATGTGGCGACTCTTCAAATACCCAATTCTCAAAAGGAAAAGAGTTATTCCCCCATGAAATGTCGAAACCCGGACGTTCTCCGCGAGGAGGAAAAAAGGGGGCGCGACAGCATGGCGACTCTGCTGGGGATATATTTAGGCTCTTACCATAACGAACTTATTTTTTGTGATTTAGTTTAAGCATGCTCCATCCCACGTACCCTTTTCCCTTACTTGAATTTAACTGTTTATTTTTTTAAGCATTTATGACTTCTTTATTTCCCTGAAACTGACTTGTCTCTTTGTTTTCTTCTTCTATAACTGTCTTTCAATTATTTAAATACTGCATTGCAAATACTTGACAACATGCTATTATTGTTGCATATACTCCACATCATATTCCACTCGTGCGTATCAAAATCCTATAGAAACGCTTGATGAGTGGTTGCGCTCTTCCAATTTATTACCCTTAAATTTGGAAAGGCTTATTTGCGGTAAAACTAGTCAATCAGTGGTGCAGTCGACAGTTCCGTGCCTTTCCCCCTCAAGTTGTCCGCTTGAGGGTACCAGTCTAGACCCCATAGTGACCTTACTCTGATCGTAATTATGCATGCATCATGGTCAAACCTAGCCGGATTACTATGTTGTCCACATAATAATCCTTTAAGACAAGCCTTATCCAAAAGTCCACCGGGGTTTCCATAATCCCAATGGACATAACCACATTCTGTGCATTAATTTAGAGAACTAAATGCCAATATGCTAATCATAAATGTATAAATCTGGTGGGGGATAAGGGACTAACCCTTTTGTTTTGCAGAAAAATAAGGCACAAGGTCCCCGGATTCGGTATGGTTAGCAACATCCCACCATTGCTACTAGATTGGTGGGAGGACCTTTCCTCAAGTGACAAGAAACACGTAAGAAAGTACCTGAGCAATTTACCTTCTCTACTAGACATGGAGCCGAACAATAGGTTGATCGAGGCTGCCACTTTGTTCTGGGATAGTGAAAGGGCTGTGTTCCGTTTTGGTGACATAGAAATGACACCACTTCTAGAAGAAATTGGAGGGCTTGCGGGATTGACTTGGGATAGCCCCGGGTTATTGGTGCCGGAGAACCGTACTGGTAAAGGGTTTTTAAAGATGATGGGGCTGAAGAAAAATGCTGATTTAGGATGCCTGAAGGAATCTTACATACCCTTCGAATATCTGTATGAGAGGTATGGCTATAGCAAGTCCTACCGTACCTACCATGACGAGCTTTCTATCACTTCTCCGGGCCACATCCACCGCAGAGTGTTCGTGTTCATTGTGTGCTTCTTGGGCCTGATAGTATTCCCAATGAAAAGGGAAAGAATCCACACTAGGTTGGCAATGGTCGCCAAGACTTTGATGGAAGGGATCAACGGACAGATATACACCATAGTCCCCATGATCATAGCCGACATCTACAGGGCTCTAGAGCGCTGTCAAAGAGGGGTCAAGCATTTCGAGGGTTGTAACTTGTTGCTGCAGTTGTAGTTCTTAGAACATATTCAAAGGGGCCAGTATCGCCAAGAATTTCCGCGAAGGGCTTGGAATGACCATATTGCCTTCCATCACCCCAAGCGGATGACCTACATTCCGAATAGGTTTGCTCAGCCGGAAAGTGCCAAAGAGTGGGTGGAGTTCTTCGACAATTTGACCGAGGAGCAAGTGCAATGGATGTTTGAATGGTTCCCAATAGACGAATTCATCATCAGATCCAGGGACGCTCCACACCTGGTGCTGATTGGGTTGAGAGGAATATACCCTTATATCCCTATTCGAGTTATGAGGCAAGCAGGCAGGAAACAGGTTGTACCAAGGGTTGCCAAGATGAGTCATTTCAGAGCAGACTTTCAAGACGACGACGCCCCTTACAAGTGCCAAGCTCAGCACATGTGGCACTGCAAGATCATTGTGGAAAAGAACACCATTGAGCCCGACATGTATCATGCAGGGTGCAAACCTCTCTATCCGGCGTGGTTAGAAGACAATCTGAAAGGAATGGTGATGCCAGGAGCTGGTCGAGGGAATAGAATCATAGACGAAGAAGCTGAAGCTCAAGTCAAATACGACAGGCTGCGCAAGAGGTTCCACGACTCTAAGAATGAGCACCGGGAAATACATGAGAGGAATGTGAGGTTGATCGAGGAATGGAAAGAAATGGCAGTCACTTCCAACAAGAAGTTGGAATATCTGGAGCGAGAAATAGTGGAGCTGGAAGGTAAAGTCATAAAGAGGATTGAGGATTGCCAGAACACTGAAGGAACTGAAGGAGGACATCTGGCCAGAGCCTACTTGCTGCTGGGTCTGCGCGAGCTGGGGGACCTGTATGATGGAGTCGGGAAGATCGAATCTGGGGAAGGTCCTTCTGGGACCAAATAGGCTAGATTTATTTGCTTTCCTAAAATGTAATAAGGCCACGTGCCAGTAGTGACTTATTTTTTCTATTATCTTAGTGTCGTTTTGGGATTTGTCTATTTTTCATATTATGAAATGAGGCATTTATTGGCATCTAAAGTTCTCCAAATCTATTTGTCGCTAGGCCTACCTCGGGCACAATGAGGCTCCCAAATTAGGACGCGAATTTACATTCCCGCAATATGTGTTTAAATACTGCAACACTTCAAAATCCTTACTAACTTGTTACCTTTTTTGTTTTTTCCTTTATTTTGATTATTCCAATTCCCTAAGGTTGGTTCACTCATACTGGCATCAACACTGTATCATACCAGATCTAGAGGCCCTCAACCTCCTCCTCCTCCAAGCAATACAAAAGGCAAAGGAAAAACTAAAATGGACAACTTAAGTGGTATTCGAAAGGAGAATGTTGAGAACGCAGAAACTTCAGACGGTCGGAATACTCCGGCACCGAATGATCTAGTCTTGAGATTGGAACAAAAGATACTGGAACTATAAGGAGAGCTTGAGCAGGTTCGCAACTTGGCGAACTTATCACTCACCCTGAATGTCCCCGACATCAATCAACAGAACACAAAGAACCCGGCATCTCCCCAAAACACATCAAACCAACAAAACCCTCCTGCACCACATAAATACACAACCCCACCCCAAAATCTCAATCCCTTACCAATACCAACTCCACCACAACACCACCACCAATCAATCTAGTACCCACAAACCGCCACTTACCACACTCCCCAAAACACACCACAACCCATTCCCGATCCTCAAAACTCAACCAATGACCGTCATTACACCTAAGTACATGGCAGTCATCAAAACAACCCCATATATGTGGAGACCATAGCTCACTCTACTCAACCAACTTCCTATGCACCAGAATCCTCAGAGAAGGACTAGCTCATTAAAAACATGAGCCTGAAAATCAAGGAGGAAGTTACCAAGCAGATCAAAGCAAAAGTTCTCAGGGTGGTTGAGTACCCAACCTGGTTAGCCAACATTATGCCAGTTCCGAAGAAAGATGGGAAAGTCAAAGTATGTGTTGACTATCGGAATTTAAATAAAGCAAGTCCCAAGGACGACTTTCCACTGCCAAACATACACATCCTGATCGATAATTGCACCAAGCATGAACCCCAATATTTTGTAGATTGCTTCGCGGGTTATCACCAGATTTGGATGGACGAAGAGGACGCGGAGAAAACAGCCTTTATTACACCATGGGGGGTATACTGCTACAAGATGATGCTATTTGGTCTAAAGAATGCTAGGGCTACCTACATGAGAGCCATGAAAACCATCTTCAATGACATGATACACAATGAGATAGACGTATATGTGGACGACGTCATTGTCAAATCTAAGACGACCGCAGACCACATAGCAGACTTGAGAAAGTTCTTCGACAGACAAAGGAGGTACAACTTGAAACTGAACCCCGCCAAGTGTGCATTCGGGGTTCCCACAGGAAAGTTATTGGGATTCATTGTCAGCCATCGAGGGATCGAGCTTGATCCGTCTAAAGTCAAGGCTATTCAGGAGTTACTGCCGCCTAGGAGTAAAAAGGACGTGATGAGCTTCCTAGGGCGTCTCAGTTATATCAGTCGCTTCATAGCACAGTCCACAGTCATATGTGAACCCATCTTCAAGATGCTGAGGAAAGATGCCGAGACAAGCTGGACCGAAGATTGTCAGAAAGCTTTTGAGAAAATCAAGGAGTACCTGTCCACGCCACCGGTCTTGGTCCTGCCAGAGCCGGGACGACCTTTGATACTCTATTTATCTATATTGGATGGAGCCTTCGGATGCATTCTGGGACAACATGATGAGACAGGGAGAAAGGAGCAAGCCATATATTACTTGAGTAAGAAGTTCACACCTTACGAAGCACGGTACTCTCTGCTGGAACGCAC
>NC_031990.1:20915760-20945305 GCF_001879085.1 Nicotiana attenuata
GACATTGATTTTGGCATTGATCTGTTGCCGGGCACTCAGCCCATTTCCATTCCTCCGTATCGTATGGCTCCCCCTGAGTTGAAGGAGTTGAAGGATCAGTTGCAGGAATTGCTTGGTAAGGGTTTTATTCAACCCAGTGTTTCACCGTGGGGTGCTCCTGTTTTGTTTATGAAGAAAAAGGATGGTTCTATGCGCATGTGTATTGACTACCGCCAGTTGAACAAGGTTACGGTGAAGAACCATTATCCTTTGCCTCGTATAGATGATCTGTTTGACCAGCTTCAGGGCGCACAGGTGTTTTCTATGATTGACTTGCGCTCAGGTTACCGTCAGTTGAAGATTCGGGAGCCAGATATCCCGAAGACTGCCTTCAGGACTTGATATGGCCATTACGAGTTCCTTGCCATGTCATTTTGGCTGACCAATGCCCCTGCAGCTTTCATGCATTTGATGCACAGTGTGTTCAGGCCATATCTTGACTCGTTCGTGATTGTTTTTATTGATGATATTCTGGTGTATTCCCGGAGTCGGGAAGATCATGAGCAGCACCTGAGGACCGTGCTACAGACCTTGAGGGAGAAAAAGTTATATGCAAAGTTCTCAAAGTGTGAGTTTTGGCCGAGTTCTGTGGCAATCTTAGGCCATGTGATTTCTAGTGAGGGTATTCGGGTAGACCCGAGGAAGGTAGAGGCCGTGCAGAGTTGGCCCAGGCCGTCCTCAGCTACAGAGATTCGCAGTTTCCTTGGCTTGGCGGGTTACTACCGTCGTTTCGTGGAGGGATTTTCATCGATTGCTGCCCCTATGACTAGATTAACCCAGAAGGGTGCCCCATTTCAGTGGACAGAGGAGTGTGAGGCGAGCTTTCAGAAGCTCAAGACAGCTTTGACTACAACCCCAATCTTGATGTTGCCTACCAGTTCAGGGTCTTATACTGTCTATTGTGACGCCTCGAGAGTTGGCCTTGGAGCAGTGTTGATGCAGGACGGTAGGGTGATTGCCTACGCGTCCAGACAGTTGAAGATACATGAAAAGAATTACCCTATCCACGACCTTGAGTTAGCTGCCATTGTTCATGCCTTGAAGATCTGGCGTCATTATTTATATGGAGTGCCTTGCAAGATCTATACTGATCATCGGAGTTTGCAGCACTTGCTCAAGCAAAAGGATCTCAATATGCGTCAGAGGAGGTGGTTAGAGCTGCTGAAGGATTATGACATCACTATCCTGTATCACCCGGGCAAGGCCAATGTGGTGGCGGATGCCTTGAGTCGCCGGGCGGAGGGTTTGGGGAGTTTGGCATATCTACCAACTTCAGAGAGGCCTATGGCGATGGATGTTCAGGCCTTAGCCAGCTAGTTCGTGAGATTGGATCTTTCAGAGCCCAGTCGGGTTCTAGCTTGTATGGTTTCCCGGTCTTCCTTATTTGATCGTATCAGGGAGAAGCAGTATGAGGACCCTCATTTACTTGTCCTTAAGGACAAGATTCAGCACGGAGATTCCAGGGATGTGACCATTGGAGATGATGGAGTATTGAGGATGCAGGGCTGGATTTGTGTGCCCAATGTTGATGGTCTTCGAGAGATGATTCTAGCAGAGGCCCATAGGTCGCGGTATTCCATCCATCCGGGTGCCGCGAAGATGTATCAGGACCTGAGGCAGCACTACTGGTGGAGGCGGATGAAGAAAGATATAGTTGGCTATGTGTCTAGATGCCTCAACTGCCAGCAGGTGAAGTATGAGCACCAGCGCCCGGGTGAGTTGCTCCAGTAGATAGAGATTCCGGAGTGGAAATGGGAGCGCATCACCACGGATTTTGTATCTGGACTTCCACGGACCTTGAAGAAGTTTGATTCCATTTGGGTTATTGTGGACCGGCTGACCAAGTCCGCTCATTTTATTCTTGTGTGTACCACTTATTCATCGGAGCGGTTGGCGGAGATTTATATCCGGGAGATCGTCCGTCTGCATGGTATTCCAGTTTCTATCATTTCGGACAGAGGTACTCAATTTACATCGCGGTTCTGGAGAGCCGTGCAGCAAGAGTTAGGTACTCGGGTGGAGTTGAGCACAACATTTCACCTCCAGACGGACAGACAGTCCGAGCGCACTATTCAGATTCTTGAGGATATGCTCCGTGCGTGTGTGATTGAGTTTCCGGGTTTTGGGATTTAGTTGTGGACTTCCACATATTTTTGAGTTGTATAGGCCGAGTGGCCTTATATACAGTTGTTATTTCCGTATGTTCAATTTTAATTAATTATTCCGCAAATGTTAATTTGTTATTCCGCACTGTTAGGCTTACCTAGTTGTAGGAACTAGGTGCCATCACGACATGTTCATGGAGGGTGAACTGGGGTCGTGACATATGGTGCACCAGAATTACAAGAACTTCGAACATTATTTCCAACATAGATTGGGATTGAGGGTTGCTGCTTGATTGGCTTGCTTGCGTTTCCACAACTGTTGATTCGTTGTGATTCTTATGAGGATTTTGTTGCAGTCCTATCAAAGCAGGTTGGTGATTTATAGTACAAGGGCCAACTACTTCAATATCGTACATTCCCGTGGACTCAAGATTACAACCCTAAGGTGGAGACGTCAAAAACATTAGCATGGGTGTCCTTTCCAGATTTGCCGACGAACCTGTTTGCCAAGAAACCTTTACTGTCAATCGCATGAGCTGTGAGCAAACCTATTGCTATAGACAAAGCCACACAAGCTAGGACAAGACCTAGCACAGCTAGGGTAAAGGTAATTTTTTATCTCCTTGATAAGCATCCCAAGAATATGAAGCTACAATTTATCGACGAGCAATCTGGTAAGGTTATTGAGCATGTACAGGAGTTTGTATTTGATAATCTTCCAGTATATTGTAATGCGTGCAATCGACAAGGACATGCTAGTGAAGATTGTCGTTCATTGATTAAAAATAATAGAGGGAATAATGATATGCAACACGAGGTTAAGGAAGATGATCGCATTGACAAGGTTGCGACTGTTGAACAATTAAAATGAGATTCTAGGGACTTTTTGAATGCAAAAAAGGCTGGACAACATGTGGTAGAAGTTTTAGTACAAGACCAAAGCATTGCGCAGTAGAAATTATTGCAGTTGCAAGCTGGTGAAAATCAGCAAGATGCTACTGTGCACGCAGCTGGTAAATGGGATTTGGTTGTAGCCAATTCTGGGAAAAAACGAGATGGTGATGTGCAGTTTTCACGAGGTCAGCAAATAGCTACTGTGATCGAAGAGGTTAAAGGGGATATGGTTATGGCTAATGCTGGGCAAAAACGAACTGCTGATGTGGTATCTTCAGGTGATCGTATAAATTTGCCAGAGGTTACTTTGAGTCTGAGTAATGACTGGTATTCTGGTAATAAGCAACAAGGGATAGCAGTGGTAGAACAAGGAGAAAAAACTGAAAACGAACTAATTAGTAGTGTTCCTGATGCTACTGTTGTTGCAGTTTCAATTGAGCCTGGGCAAAATTTTGAGAAGGACGGGTCTGGTGTTGAGCAGCTCAACAAAGTGATACAATTGCAGTAGAAAAAGATGCTGGAGAAGATAGAAGATTGAAGGACATAACAGCTACTACTATTTTGTCAAGGTTGTACACAACATTGGGTACAACTAAAAAAATCGAGTAAACTATTGCTTGTGCCACTGATGGAAAGGAAAAACGACCTGGGCAGCTTGATGCTTCAAGGAAACATAGTACACAACCGGCTGTTTTGCAGGCTGGATCTACTGATGCTTTGAAGGAAGGTGTAAAGGGTGATAACATTGCTGAGAAAAAGGCTGAAGACTGGACAATGGTGTCCAGCAAAAGAGGATCTCCAAACAAAAGTAAAGTGCAACAGATTGAGCAGAAGCAAACAGTGGTAAATCGATCACCTAATAAAAGAGGATCTCCAAGTGTGAAAGAGCGGGTTACAACACCAAAGAACATTGAGTTTTCTAACAAGTATGAACGGGTGACGAATAAGGAGAGGAAGAGTGCACAGCAGGTTCTGATGCACGAATCTGTTTTGGATTATATTACAACGAATGTGCAGCAGTGTGATCGTGATGCAACTTCAAAATCTGGGCGACCAAAGCTGAAGGATGCTGTGGGGAATTTTAAGCATAAGGAGATAAGTGCAAGTTCAAAAAATAGGCAAGAGGGGTCTCCAGGCAGTGCAAAAAACCAGCAAATTGTGAAGAATTCTGGTGTTCCAGTAAATGCATCAAAAGACATTGTTCCAGATGTGGATAGCAAGGCAGTTGCAGCTAATGAAGCCACACCAACACTACATATATCCGATCCAGATTTAGCTAAAATGATAAAGGAGTCCCAGGCAGCTATGTTGATGCATACTACTCCAAAGATCAATATTCCATTGGTTACTTTGAATACCTCCTTTCATGATGTTCCGTGTCAGTTGGAGTCGATTGGTGAGAGAGATGGCGATTCTGGGCAGCAACTTCTATCTACTGGAAATAATCAACAAGTAGAGAAAAGTATGGCAGCAATATCTCAAGCAAATTCAACAAATAAAATGACTGTTTTTAAGAAGCAACAAGCTGTGACAAGTGAATTCTAATGTACTCGCAAAACATGGGCTGATCATGTGAAGAGGAGGAAGATGATGATTTTGATAACAACTTGGGTGATTCCGATGAGGAGGCAGATCATGGTTCAGTATACCTCANAAACAGATTCGTGCATCAGAACCTGCTGTGCACTCTTCCTCTCCTTATTCGTCACCCGTTCATACTTGTTAGAAAACTCAATGTTCTTTGGTGTTGTAACCTGCTCTTTCACACTTGGAGATCCTCTTTTATTGGGCGATCGATTTACCACTGTTTGCTTCTGCTCAATGTGCTGCACTTTACTTTTGTTTGGAGATCCTCTTTTGCTGGACACCATTGTCCAGTCTTCAGCCTTTTTCTCAGCAATGTTATCACCCTTTACACCTTCCTTCAAAGCATCAGTAGCTCCAGCCTGCACAATAGCTGGTTGTGTACTATGTTTCCTTGAAGCATCAAGCTGCCCAGGTCATTTTTCCTTTCCATCAGTGGCACAAGCAATAGTTTCCTCGATTTGTGAAGTTGTACCCAATGCTGTGTACATCCTTGACAAAATAGTAGTAGCTGTTATGTCCTTCAATCTTCTATCTTCTCCAGCATCTTTTTTCTACTGCAATTGTATCGCTTTGCTGAGCTGCTCAACACCAGACCCGTCCTTCTCAAAATTTTGCCCAAGCTCAATTGAAACTGCAGCAACAGTAGCATCAGGAACACTACTAATTAGTTCTTTTTCAGTTTTTTCTCTTTGTTCTACCACTGCTATCCCTTGTTGCTTATTACCAGAATACCATTCATTACTCAGACTCAAAGCAACCTCATGCAAATTTATACGATCACCTGAAGATACCACATCAGGAGTTCATTTTTGCCCAGCATTAGCCATAACCATATCCCCTTTAACCTCTTCGATCACAGTAGCTATTTGCTGACCTCGTGAAAACTACACATCACCATCTCGTTTTTTCCCAGAATTGGCTACAACCAAATCCCATTTACCAACTGCGTGCACAGTAGCATCTTGCCGATTTTCACCAGCTTGCAACTGCAATTATTTCTGCTGCGCAATGCTTTGGTCTTGTACTGAAACTTCTACCACATGTTGTCCAGCCCTTTTTGCATTCAAAAGGTCCCTAGCATCTCATTTTAATTTTTCAACACTCACAACCTTGTCAATGCGATCATCTTCCTTAACCTCGTGTTGCATATCATCATTCCCTCTATTATTTTTAATCAATGAACAACAATCTTCACTAGCATGTCCTTGTCGATTGCACACATTACGATATACTAGAAGATTATCAAACACAAACTCCTGTACATGCTCAATAACCTTACCAGGTTGCTCGTCGGTAAATTGTAGCTTCATATTCTTGGGATGCTTATCAAGGAGATAAAAAATTACCTTTACCCTAGCTGTGCTAGGTCTTGTCCTAGCTTGTGTGGCTTTGTCTATAGCAATAGGTTTGCTCACAGCTCATGCGATTGACAGTAAAGGTTTCTTAGGCAAACAAGGTCGTCGGCAAATCTGGAAAGGACACCCATGCTACTGTTTTTGACGTCTCCACCTTAGGGTTGTAATCTTGAGTCCACGGGAATGTACGATATTGAAGTAGTTGTCCCTTGTACTGTAAATAACCAACCTGCTTTGATAGGACTGCAACAAAATCCTCATAAGAATCACAAAGAATCAACAGTTATGCAAACGCGAGCAAGCCAATCAAGCAGCGACCCTCAATCCCAATTTATGTTGGAAATAATGTTCGAAGTTCTTGTAATTCTGGTGCACCATATGATATCTTCATCCCCACAACTTGGTGAAGTCCTTCTTCAACTGCATATTCTTCCAGTTCCTTTAAAGAAAACTGCATCGTAAGCTCACCATGAACATGTTCGACATGTTTAAGGATGGTTTTGGTTACTGCTTGGATTTTGATGCGATTAATGATGCGTATGTACTGGTTGTAAGGCTAGGGTTCGTCTCTCCCACAACTTAAAGCTGGGAGAGGGTTGCGCATCCATGGCAACTTCTACTACATCATGTCGCCCTAGAGAGAGAGAGGAGAGAGGAGAGAGCATTTTTGGAGAGAGAGGGGTTTTTTTTGGAGAAGGACGGGTCTGGTGTTGAGAAGCTCAGCAAAGCGATACAATTGCAGTAGAAAAAAGATGCTGGAGAAGATAGAAGATTGAAGGACATAACCGCTACTACTATTTTGCCAAGGATGTACATAGCATTGGGTACAACTTCACAAATCGAGGAAACTATTGCTTGTGCCACTGATGGAAAGGAAAAATGACTTGGGCAGCTTGATGCTTCAAGGAAACATAGTACACAACCAGCTGTTTTGCAGGCTGGATCTACTGATGCTTTGAAGGAAGGTGTAAAGGGTGATAACATTGCTGAGAAAAAGGCTGAAGACTGGACAATGGTGTCCAGCAAAAGAGGATCTCCAAACAAAAGTAAAGTGCAGCAGATTGAGCAGAAGCAAACAGTGGTAAATCGATCACCTAATAAAAGAGGATCTCCAAGTGTGAAAGAGTAGGCTACAACACCAAAGAACATTGAGTTTTCAAACAAGTATGAACGGGTGACGAATAAGGAGAGGAAGAGTGCACAGCAGGTTTTGATGCACGAATCTGTTTTGGATGATATTGCAACGAATGTGCAGCAGTGTGATCGTGATGCAACTTCAAAATCTGGGCGACCAAAGCTGAAGGATGCTGTGGGGAATTTTAAGCATAAGGAGATAAGTGCAAGTTCAAAAAATAGGCAAGAGGGGTCTCCAGGCAGTGCAAAAAACCAGCAAATTGTGAAGAATTCTGGTGTTCCAGTAAATGCATCAAAAGACATTGTTCCAGATGTGGATAGCAAGGCAGTTGCAGCTAATGAAGCCACACCAACACTACATATATCCGATCCAGATTTAGCTAAAATGATAAAGGAGTCCCAGGCAGCTATGTTGATGCATACTACTCCAAAGATCAATATTCCATTGGTTACTTTGAATACCTCCTTTCATGATGTTCCGTGTCAGTTGGAGTCGATTGGTGAGAGAGATGGCGATTCTGGGCAGCAACTTCTATCTACTGGAAATAATCAACAAGTAGAGAAAAGTATGGCAGCAATATCTCAAGCAAATTCAACAAATAAAATGACTGTTTTTAAGAAGCAACAAGCTGTGACAAGTGAATTCTAATGTACTCGCAAAACATGGGCTGATCATGTGAAGAGGAGGAAGATGATGATTTTGATAACAACTTGGGTGATTCCGATGAGGAGGCAGATCATGGTTCATATACCTCAAATGAGAGGGCAGTGGAGGTGCACAAGGAGCAGGTTTCAAGCTCTTCTCAAAGAGTGCAAATCAAGAAAGGTTTAAGCCCAAATGCACCAGTCTTTGTACCATCCGGACAGCGGCAAATTGCAGCAGTTAGCGTCAAAGATGATCCTAATGCTAAGGCCCTAACTATCAGGAAAGATGGCAAGCACAAGTTCCCCCATTGAAAGGTACAATTTAACTCCTATAAATATCTTTCATGCTATTGTTTATCATGACATGGATACTTTGAAGTCTCTTGATAAGAAGGCAGTAGCTACTATCTCTAAGTCTATTGGAATAGTGGCCAAGAGTCATGAGCAGGAGCTTTAGTGTACGGATTTAATTAGACTGAAGCTTTTGGTGTGGATATGGGGAAAGATTTCTATGAATAAGGGGAAGAGGAAGAACTTCTAGATGCGAGTTTTGCCAATGTAGCTAGGGAAGGAGATCTCTCAAGTCTCACCTAGACATTTGAGAAGTGGCTTCAACAAAAGCAAGAAGAAGTGTCACGACCCCAACCCCGGTCGTGATGGCGCCCAACACACTGATGGGCAAGCCCGACCAATTCAACAACCTTAACCCTTTTTATACAGTTCATGATTCAATTAACACAAATAATTGCTAAGTCATAATACTAAAACTCTGAAATATAATTAAAGCATGCGGAAAACCCAAGTAGAAATACTACTACACAGCCCGAAGAATCCTGTGTCACAAGTCTGAGCCTCTAATACACGGGTGTCAACCTACTACCATTTCTGTATACCTTCCACCGTCCTAAACTGTACGCAGTCGCTTAGTCTTCTTGAGTCTGAACTCATACCGCAATAATTTTTACTTCACTCTCAACTGGAAACATGAATAGATTCTTCACGCGTCCATAACTCAGGATATACCTCGAATCGCAATGGAATTCAAACACCTAATAGTTCTTCTATCGTCCAGTAGGCCTTCCTCATCACCTCCAAGTCACATAAATGCACCTTGCAACACTAACATATTCACCATGTAGCTAACCAGCCGTCACTCCCACTAATAGGGGCAATGCCGAACATATAAGTTCGAAACACTTGCTCACACAATCAGCACCTCGGTGCTCAAGCCATAGGCAAAGATCCGGCCTCAAGTCCTCCAGACTGGCCTAGCATCAACTCACAGAGATCACATCTCGCCCCTCGATCGGGGAATCACAGCCATCAAGGCACATCTGATACTGAGCGCTCATGCGCGCATACGAACGCGTGGAAGGAATTTCAAGAGTTACTTTTCAAGCTGAATCAAGGACGCACTATAAGAATTCCAAGAATGTGAAGTTTTCCTAAAGGTTCTGCAGCCTCTCGAGGATAAATACAGACGTCTCCGTACCGATCCGCGAGACTCTACTAAACCTGCTCATGACTCGTGAGAGCTATGTAACCTAGGCTCTGGTACCAACTTGTCACGACCCCAACCCCGGTCGTGATGGCGCCAACACACTGCTAGGCAAGCCTGACCAATTCAACAACCTTAACCCTTTTTATACAGTTCATGATTCAATTAACACAAATAATTACTAAGTCATAATACTGAAACTCTGAAATATAATTAAAACATGCGGAAAACCCAAGTAGAAATACTACTACACAGCCCGAAGAATCCGGTGTCACAAGTCTGAGCCTCTAATACACGGGTGTCAACCTACTACATATTGCTCTAAAGAAATGCGAAAAAATAAAGCAAACAGGTTAGATGGGAAGATCAGGACTGCGGACGTCATGCGGCTACCTTGATGCTCCCAGATATGATGCTCGGCAGAGAAATCCTCACTCAGCCTCAGTGGGTGCACATAGATCTGCACACAAGGTGCAGGGAGTAATGTGAGTACTTCCAACCCAGAGAGTAATAAACATAAATAAGGGTTGAGAGTAAGAAATCCTAGATAGGCACAATGTAAGCTATAATTACAGCAGTTTAATCTAGATAATGTCAACTCATAAACCAATGAAAACAATGATGCTGCAACAGATAAGTAAATGAATGACAATCAATTAAGACATGCAACAAATAGTACGGTACTCTCTAGTACCCGCTACGGCGTGCAGCCCGCTCCATTTATTTATCGTCGACGGCGCTCACTGGGGGTGTGCAGACTACCGGGAGGAGCCCCTTACGGCCCAAGCGCAATATCAAGCCATCTCGTGGCATCCATTAGGCCCTAAGCCTCATATCAATATCAATATAATACTGCTGCGGTGCGCAGCCCGATCCCATACTCAGTCCAGAATCATATAAGCCCCTCGGGCACAATAATATAGAAATATTCAGCCCAAACTTTATTAGAAATATTATTTAAGTTCCAAGTTTTGAGAAAAAGTGGCTGAGTTTGCAAAACAGTACTAAATACTAGGACTGAGTTCAATTGTCTGAAAATATGGTAAGAAACCAGTAAAAACAATCCCTGAAGGATTCAATCAGTTGGCACGAGGCCAAATTATGACAATTAATCCATTTTTATAAGGATCTCACTAAGCTTCAATCAATTCGGTAGTAATTTTATTAAGCGGGACGGACCAAGTCACGATCCCCGATGGTGCTCTACCCCACGCCCGTTATCCGGCGTGCAAGTCACCTTAACATAGCACTACAATGTGCAAATTCGGGGTTTCAAACCCTCAACACAGCATTTACATCTATTACTAACCTCAAGCCGGCCAAAATCCTAGCTCGCTATGCCCTTGCCTCTCAAATCGACCTCCTCGCGCGTCGAATCTGACCAAAACCACAACGAATACGTCACATTATGCTATAGCATCAAACCCAATCGAAAATAATCGAAAAACATCAATAATTCCGAAATTGACAAAAACCCGAGCCCCGGGCCCACTTCTTGAAACTCAGAAATTTTTACAGAAAAGTGTTCTTCATCTTCTCCCGATTCCGTACATATAAAGAACACCAAAATCGGAGTCCGTTTGACCCCTCAAATCGACCCCTAAAAGTCTCATAATCTCAAGCCCCAAAATCCTAATTTTCTACTGTTTTTCATGAATTAAAGGCTGGGATTATGGTCTATAATCACCCATAACGAGTTTTAATAATAAAATCACTTACCTTTGTGATACCCACTGATTTTCTCTCTTAAAAATTGCCTCAGAAGCTTCTTCCCGTTCAAAAATTGGAAGAAAACTCGACCTGCTCATTATAGGTATACTGTTCACGCGTTTTACTGCTCCCAATGGATTCCTTGTGAAATTCTAATGAATTTAGGCTTTTGAATCACTCAATTTGACCTTATAATGAAGGAGATATGTAGGTTTTAAGATTTGCAAATAGTGCAGGTTTTTAATACGCCGTCAGGGGCAACTTCGTCATTAACCCGAAAATCTGGGCAACCTTGGTAAAATGGTCATAAAATCCTCCTACGATGTCCAAATTCGATGATTCATTTTGCTACGGGTCCATAATGACGATACGGATCTAATGCTTCATTCAAAACAGTAATCGAAGCTCATTTGTTTAATATGATATCATTTATGCTTGAAGAAACGACGTTGAAGCATAAGAAAAACGAGCACAACGCAGCCCAAACCTATCCGAAACTCACCCGAGCTCCTCGGGACCGCATACGAACATACTAACATGTCACATATGATCATTCAAACTTAGTTGCACTCTCAAAACACCAAAACAAACATCAAAACACCAAATTTACATCGGATTCAAGCCTAAGTTCTTCTAAAACTTCCGAAACACGCATTTGATCAAAAACCCAACCAAATCACCTCCGAATAATCTGAAATTTTGCACACACATCCTAAATCACCTAACGAAGCTACAGCAACCCTCGGAATTCCATTCCAACCCTCGGATCAAAATCTCACCTATCAACCGGAATTCGCCAAAATACTAACTTCGCCAATTCAAGTCTAATTCTACACCGGACCTCCAAAATCACTTCCGATCACACTCCTAAGTCACAAATCATCCCCCGAAGCTAACCGAATCGTCAGAATCCACATCCGAGCCCTCTAACTCATAGGTCAACATCCGATTGACTTTTTCAAAACAAGCCTTCCTTAAAGAGACTAAGTGTCTCATTTCCTTCCAAAAATCAGCCCAATTCAACTCGTTCACACAAGACACTGATAATGAAGCATAATGAAGCAGGAAATGGGGGAAACGGAGCGGTTCTCATGAGACGACGGGTCGGGTCGTCACAAGAAGGCACATGAAAGGCAACATAGTTGGGATGGTAAGGTGAGTAGGTGACACAAGAGGCTACCATTGGGCAACTCCCGATGAGGGTTGCAAAGCAAAAAGGGGCTGCCCCTACCACCTACACAAGGTCCAATAGATCCAAGAAGAAGTGATGAAGTTTGAAGAGTTTTTGAAGATTGTTGAAGAGGAATGTCACGACCCATTTTCACAATAGATCGCGAGGGCGCCTGACACCCTTATCAGGCAAGCCATTGCGGAAATATTACTAAAATAATCATATTGTTTTTAATTAGAATAAGTGGAATAAACACTCAACTTGAAATTTAAAACCAAGAGAGATAAATACCATAATAAAATAGTTACACAACCCCAAAATAATCTTCTACCAAAGTGTGTGCCAGAATCTAGTGTCACAAGCTACGGGCAACTAGTAGAATATACAACCCAAAAGAATACCACTGGATCAGAATAGAAAGAATATAACAATACAAAAGAAAGACTTATTCGGCTGCGGATCGACATGGAAGGAAAGTAGCTCACCGTAGAAGTCCCAAGTCTGCTCACGAATGCGCACCAGAGAAATAACCGGATCCACCTGCCTCAGACCCTGTACATTTAAGTACAGAACCGTAGCATGAGTACATAAACAATATGTACCCAGTGAGTATCCCGCCTAATCTCGAAGAGGTAGAGACGAAAGGTCAACTTGATACTCACTAGGGTCAAGATAATATAATATAGTTGTGCTATTCTAAGCATGAAAGTCACCAATATTTAACAAGTTATAACAAAGAGCAGTAATCATATTCTTGTCCTTACTTCAGTTCCCCTTTTACATTTTCAATTTCTAAGCAAGTAGGCATGTCATGTTAAAGTATCAGCATATCTATACATATCATATGCAATCACACCGAGGTCGACGGCCCGCTCCAACAGAATTAAAAATGTGCACTGTCGAGGGTCGAACGGCACGAACCATAGATGCATCTATTCTCACCGAGGCGATCGGCCCGATCCATACATATCAAGAATACATCAAGAATGCACACGAAGATTCATACACATACCAGGAACCTCTTACCAAGGTTTAACAAGTTCATATGTTCACTTCATATTTCCTCTAAGTCTGTAGCATATCATGAATAATCATAGTGGCAATTTAAATAAGAGATACTTCCAAATTAGGCATGATGTGGGTCCTAAACTACCCATACAATAAATATCATAGTAGCTACGCACGGATTCTCGTCACCTAGTACGTATGTAGCCCCCGCATTTAGCAACAATTATTCAGTTATTATCCTATGGGGATAATTCCCTCTTACAAGGTTAGAAAGGAGACTCACCTCGCTCCAAAACGCGCTCCCAAATATCAAGCACAAGCCCAAGCTCTTAATTCGAAGCCGAACGATCGCAAACTAGTTAAAATAGGTAAGAACTAGTCAATAAAGGCTAAAAAGACCGAATTATAACTATTTAAGTAATTTCCCAACCTTTCCCACAAGTTTCCTAAATTCCGACCCCGGGCCCATGCGCCCGGATTCCGATATTTTTTGAAGGAAATTGTTCTCTACAACCTAAGGATCAATAATATATGATATCTAGTCCATTTCATAACAAATTCCATGCTAAAATCTTAGTTTTGCTAAAACCCTAGGTCTAGCTCTAACCCTTGATTTTTACCAAATTTTAGTGTTTAATCTACCTAATGTTAATATAATTTAACTTATAATAGTAGGAGATTACTTACCTTGCAATAATATGTTGAAACCCTCTCTTTGGAACCACCAAAATCGCCCAAGTGAGGAGTATGGTATGGGGGAAATGACTTTGAACTCGGATTAAATGCATTCACTGCCTTCCAGCGATTTCCGCTTCTGCGGTTAGAGGACCGCATCTGCGGTCCCGCACCTGCGGAAAGGTGGCCGCATCTGCGGAAATGGGCGAGGGAGGGTTGGACCGCTTCTGCGGTCTGAGGCCCGCACATGCGGAACCGCTCCTGCGGTTACCTGGCCACTTCTGCGGCTTGGGCCTTGAATAGCTGGACCGCATTTGCGGTCTGGGGATCGCATAAGCGGGACCGCTTCTGCGGTCCCTGGGCCACTTCTGCGGCTTTCCCTGGGCCTCCCCCTTTTCGCATCTGCGATGACATGACCGCATCTGCGGCTCAAGAACCGCAGATGCGGTTATGACAGAAGCAGCAACCTCCGACCCTTTCTAAGTTTTCTACTTCGCTCGAACCTCGTTTGCTTGACGATCGGGGCTCCCGAGCCCCGCCCGAACATACCGACAAGTCTGAAATCACGAGACGGACCTACTCGAACCCTCAGAACTCCTAAAACAACGCTAAATCTTAGAATCACCCCCTAAAACCAAATGAATCAAACTATTGAATCCTTAAGTTCTTAATTTTCCTCTAACGGGTCAAAACACCCTTAAACTACTCAGATTGACACCAAGTTTTACGGGCAAATCTTAAACGACATTACGGACCTGTACCAAGCTTTGAAACCAAAATCCGAGCCTGATACCTAGGGAATCAATGATTACTTAGTTTCTTTAATTCCTTAAAGCTTAAATTAATCAATTTTAGATAAAAATTTATTACTCGGGCTAGGGACATCGGAATTCGATTCCGGACACACGCCCAGGTCCCATATTTTCCCTCGGACCCTCAAAAATTGCCAAATCACGAATCCGGGCCCGTTTTCCCAAAATATTGACCGAAGTCAAACTTGGTCTTTTTAAGAAATCCTAAAAAAGCAAATGGGCATATTTTTACTCAAAACCCTTCCAATTCCCGAACCAATCGCCCCCGCAAGTCATAAATTAGTCAATGCAGGTACGGGAAGCTTTATTTAGGGGGACGGGGTTCTAAAAGGCAAAACGACCGGTCGGGTCGTTACATTCTCCACCTCTTAAGCAAACGTTCGTCCTCGAACGGACATAGAAAAGTACCTGGACTGCTGAATAAGTGGAGATATCTGCTCCGCATGTCCTCCTCGGACTCCTAGGTCGCCTCCTTGACCGGTTCGCCCCTCCACTGGACTCTCACCGCAGAAATCTTCTTGGACCTCAGCTGGCGATCCTGTCTATCAATAATAGCAATTGGCTCCTCCTCATAGCCCATGCTCTCATCTAGCTAAATGGTGTTGAAGTCCAACACGTGGGATAGGTCGGCATGATACTTCCGAAGCATCGAAACATGAAAGACTGGGTGAACTCCCGATAAACTAGGGGGTAAGGCAAGCTCATAAGCAACCTCCCTAACTCTCCTCAAAACCTCAAAGGGGCCAATAAACCTTGGGCTCAACTTGCCCTTCTTCCCGAACCTCATAATGCCCTTCATGGGCGAGACTTTCAAGAGAACCTTCTCGCCCACCATAAATGATACATCCCATGCCTTCTGATTCGCGTAGCTCTTTTGTCTGGACTGAGTTGTGTGAAGCCTCTCCTGAATCAACTTTACCTTATCCAAGGCATCCTGTACAAGATCTGTACCAAGTAACTTAGCTTCGCCAGGCTCAAACCACCCGATAGGAGAACAACATCGTCGACCATATAAAGCCTCATATGGGGCCATCTCTATGCTGGACTAATAGCTGTTATTGTATGCGAATCTGCTAGAGGCAAGAACTGATCCCACTGCCCTCCGAAATCAATCGCACATGCTCTAAGCATATCCTCCAAAATCTGCACTGTCTGCTCCGACTTTCCATCGGTCTGGGGATGGAATGCTGTGCTAAGCTCTACGCGAGTCCCCAACTCACTCTGCACGGCTCTCCATAAATGGGAAGTGAACTGAGGGCCTCGGTCTGATATGATGGAAACCGGCACACCATGCAATCGAACTATCTCCCGAATATAAATCTGAGCATACCTCTCCGTTGTATAAGTAGCCGCCACTGGAATGAAATGGGCCGACTTGGTCAATCTATCCACGATGACCCACACTGAATCAACCTTCCGCAAAGTCCACGGTAGCCCAACTACGAAGTCCATAGTGATGCGTTCCCACTTCCACTCTGGTATGGGCATCTGCTGAAGTAGGCCACCTGGCCTCTGATGTTCATACTTGACCTGCTGGCAATTCAAACACTTAGTCACATACTTCACTATGTCTTTCTTCATCCCCCGCCACCAGAAATGCTGCCTCAATTCACGATACATCTTCGTGACTCCCGGGTGAATAGAATACCGCGAACTGTGTGCCTTCTCCAAGATCCTCTCCCTCAGACCATCAACATCAGGAACACATGGACGACCCTAGAGTCGCAGAACGCCATCCTCACCAATAGAAACCTCCTTGGCACCTCCCTGAAGTACCGTCTCCCTGAGAACCGCCNTACAATTTTTGGCAATCCACATTTTTTTTCCTAAGTCATGTCTTCGAATTTCTATTTATACATATGTTTTTTTTCTTCTTCCTATGAACATACAAATTTTATCAAAAGAACCAAAATGTATTGAATAATTTGAATTGTACCTTCATTTTCATTCTTCCACGTGTTTTCAAGCATTAAAATAAGTCAATTGAAGTAGTGAAACTTTCTTAAGGATTGGTTTATTTTGATACAAATCTTCAAATTATCAACTTTCAGAATCAGGTTGAATCGTTTTAATTTTCTATTTTCTTTTTTTTTTTAACCAGAATTTAAATATGTCAACAACAAAAATAAGTATGAATCAGGTTACTGAAAATTCAAAAAATAGAACGATTGAAACTTTAATACAATCTCAAAAAGGTACTCTTAATAAATTTTTATTAAACAGTAAAAAATTAAATAAGAAATATGGGAAAATGTTCTTAAAATGAACAAGTTTCCTATCTAATTGAGCTAAGTGGTAATAAAATTCAAGAAAAAGAGAACTCCGCATGTTAAAAAGTTTAAAAAAAAAAATACATAAATAACACGAGAGATATGTTCATGGATTAGTTGTGAAAATATTGTCAGTGCATACTCTAGTAGAAAGTCTAATTAATGATCTATCAGGTAGGTGGATTTTGAATATGGAGATCTGGAAAGTCAAAAAGGGTGGGAATAAAAGAAAGAAAAGAAAAGGAGAAAGAAGAAGTTATGCGGTGCACCTTGACGGGATCAAATTCCCCTCTTCGCCTTTAAATGGAAGGTTCTGCTCTCTCTACGAGGAATATCAGTTAAGTATGTAATAGTTCCGAAAACTTTGTAATATGCAAGTATTAAGTATATGTTTCTCCCAACCATACTGGTGTGGAGAGTATTATTTTAGAAATATTTTTATCGTAAATTTTTTAATATATCTATTTATGTATATTTATATTATTATAAAAACAGAATGATTTATATTAAATATTGAACGATTAAAATATTTCCGTAATATTGATCGACTTTTATAACCTTAAATATTTATATAATCTAAGGCTAAAATTGTAAATCACCTAAGGTTGGAATTCTTTTCTGATTTAGGTTACACATATGCCGAGCCTACAAAGTTGATTTCGGGTCAAATTCTTTTGGGACTTTATCGTTTGCCCACTTCTTCTTGGATAACTTATGCTTTGTATAGTAGCTTCTTTTTGGACAACATATTGTTCCTTCAGATGCTTCGTCTGTAACTTTGCAATACAACCTTTGGAATCTGAAGTCAATTAAGACTTGTATTTATGACTCCATGTCAGATAGACGTTGTGTTATTCCTTCAAACAAGAATTTCATTTGGAAAAAAAATTAAAATATTATGACTTGGACTACGAAGTAAAATTGTGAAAAGAATATGAATTTGAGTTGGAGAAAAAGTTGAAATAACGACATAACTGAAGAAAAGTATTTAAACTAACATAAACTATTTCACAAGTAAATTGTCATGGTACTAGGCATCAAAAGATATTGCATGATTTTTCTTTAACTGTCCTGAAGTCAATATATTTACGTTTTCTCTAACTGTCATAGGATGAGAAATGACTTTGACGCTATTGAAATCGGAGATGGTTGCGAAAAAAGGGGAAAAGCAGCTTCCTTGGACGCTTTCCAAATAATAAATCTAAAAGGAAATGAGAAAAAAATGCAACAACGATTTACTATAATCTGAAGGTGCATAAGGTCTTCAAAGTCCAAAACAAAATTAAATCCATACTATCATATAATGGCTTAAATATATGTTTTAGAATCACGGAGGATTCCTTTCAGATTACAGTTAAAGCAGTTTTATGTTTATGTGGAATAGGAATAATAACAAAGCAGAGATCATAGCACATAATTATTACTATTTTCAGATGACTTCTATTGTTATGATGTAAATGTTCATATCTTGTATATGTCCAGTGTATATTAACATTCGACTCATGTCATTGATCATGTGTTTTGTTCTCAATATAATGTTTATACATGTAGGATCGTCAATAAGTGTCACGACCCATTTTCACAATAGGTCATGAGGGCGCCTGACACCCTTGTCAGGCAAGCCATTGCGGAAATATTACTAAAATAATCATATTATTTTTAATTAGAATAAGTGGAATAAACTCTCAACTTGGAAGTTAAAACAAGGAGAGATAAATACTATAATAAAATAGTTACACAACCCCAAAATAATCGTCGACTAAAGTGTGTGCCAGAACCTGGTGTCACAAGCTACGGGCGACTAGTAGAATATACAACCCAAAAGAAGACCACACTACCCTACTATCTGGATCAGAATAGACAGAAAATAACAATACAAAAGGAAGACTTCTTCGGCTGCGGATCGACATGGAAGGAAAGCAGCTCACCGTAGAAGTCCCAAGTCTGCTCACGAATGTGCACCAGAGAAATAATCGGATCCACCTGCCTCAGACCCTGTACATTTAAGTACAGAAGCGTAGCATTAGTACATAAACAATCTGTACCCAGTGAGTATCCCGCCTAATCTCGAAGAAGTAGAGACGAGAGGTCGACTTGATACTTACTAGGGTCAAGATAATATAATATAATTGTGCTATTCTAAGCATGAAAGTCGCCTATATTCAACAAGTTATAACAAAGAGCAATAATCATATTCTTGTCCTTACTTCAGTTTCCATTTTTCATTTTCAATTTCTAAGCAAGAAGGCATGTCATGTTCAAGTATCAGCATATCTATACATATCATATGCAATCACACCGAGGTCGACGGCCCGCTCCAACAGAATTAAAAATGTGCACTGCCAAGGGTCGAACGGCACGAATCATAGGCGCATCTATTCTCACCGAGGCGATCGGCCCGATCCATAAATATCAAGAAAACATCAAGAATGCACACGAAGGTTCATACACATACCAGGAAGTTCTTTCCAATGCTTAACAAGTTCATACGTTCACTTCATATTTCCTTTAAGTTTGTAGCATATCATGAATAATCATAGTGGCAATTTAAATAAGAGATACTTCCAAATTAAGCATGATGTGGGTCCTAAACTACCCATATAATTAATATCATAGTAGCTACGCACGGACTCTCGTCACCTAGTACGTACGTAGCCCCCGCATTTAGCAACAATTATTTAGTCATTACACCTATGGGGATAATTCCCTCTTACAAGGTTAGAAAGGAGACTCACCTCGTTCCAAAGCGCGCTCCCAATATCGAGAACAAACCCCAAGCTCTTAATTCGAAGCCGAACGATCACAAACTAGTTAAAATAGGTAAGAACTAGTCAATAAAGGCTTAAAAGGTCGAATTCTAACTATTAAAGTAATTTCCCAACCTTTTTCACAAGTTTCCTAAATTCCGACCCCGGGCCCGCGTGCCCGAATTCCGATATTTTTCGAAGGAAATTATTCTCTACAACCTAAGGATCAATAATATATAAATTCTAGTCCATTTCATAACAAATTTCATGCTTAAATCTTAATTATATTAAAACCCTAGGTCTAACTCTAACCTTTTGATTTTATCTAATTTTTAGTGTTTAATCTATCTAATATACATGTATTTAAACTAATAATAAATGGGAGTAACTTACCTTGAAGTGCTATGTTGAAACCCTCTCTTTGGAAGCCCCCAAATCGCCTAGTGTGGAGTGTGTATGAAATAAATGGCTTTGAGTTCGAATTAAAAGAGCTCACTGCCCAGCGGTTTCCGCTTCTGCGGTTTGGGGACCGCATCTGCGGTCCCGCTCCTGCGGAAAGGAGGCCGCATCTGCGGCTCTGGGCTATAAGCGATTGGACCGCTTCTGCGGTCTGAAGGGTGCTTCTGCGGAAACTGCTTCTGCGGTTTTGGGCCGCTTCTGCGATTCTGGCCCAATTTGGCTGGACCGCTTCTGCGGTCGAACTTCCGCTAAAGCGGAACCACTTCTGCGGTTTCATGACCGTTTCTGTGGTTTTCCCTGGGCCTGCCCTTGGCCGCTTCTGCGAAGGCCTGACCGCATCTGCTGTCCCGCTTCTGCGGCCCTAGAACCGCAGATGCGGTTATGACAGAAGCAGCAGTTCAGCCTCTTCTTAAATTTTTAACTTCACTCGAGCCTGATCGTTTGACGCTCGGGGCTCCCGAGCCCCACCCGAACATACCGGCGAGTCTGAAATCACGAGGCGGACCTACTCGAACCCTCGGAACTCCCAAAACAATGCTAAATCTTGGAATCACCCCCTAAAACCAAATGAATCAAACTATTGAATCACCAAGTTCTTAACTCTCCTCTGACGGGTCAAAATGCCCTTAAACTACTCGGATTGACACCAAATTTTACGGGCAAGTCTTAGACGACATTAGGGACCTGTACCAAGCTTCGGAACCAAAATCTGAGCCCGATTCCTAGGGAATCAATTATTACTTAGTTTTCTTTAATTCCTTAAAGCTTCAATTAAACAATTTTAGATAAAAATTCATTACTCGGGCTAGGGACCTCGGAATTCGATTCCGGACACATGCCCAGGTCCCATATTTTTCCACGGACCATTAGGAATTGTCAAATCACGAATCCGGACCCATTTTCCCAAAATGTTGACCGAAGTCAAACTTGATCTTTTTAAGAAATCCTAAAGAAGCAAATTGGCATATTTTTACTCAAAACCCTTCCAATCCCCGAACCAATCGCCCCGACAAGTCGTAATTTAGTTAAAGCAAGTACGGGAGGCTTTATTTAGGGGAACGGGGTACTAAAAGGCAAAACAACGTCGTTACATTCTCCACCTCTTAAACAAACGTTCTGCCTCGAACGGACATAGAAAAGTACCTGGACTGCTGAATAAGTGGGGATATCTGCTCCGCATGTCCTCCTCGGACTCCCAGGTCGCCTCCTCGACCGGTTGGCCCCTCCACTGGACTCTCACCGCAGAAATCTTCTTGGACCTCAGCTGGTGATCCTGTCTATCAATAATAGCAACTGGCTCCTCCTCATAGCCCAAGCTCTCATCTAGCTGAATGGTGCTGAAGTCCAACACGTGGGATAGGTCGGCATGATACTTCCGAAGCATCGAAACATGAAAGACTGGGTGAACTCCCGATAAACTAGGGGTAAAGCAAGCTCATAAGCAACCTCCCCAACTCTGCTCAACACTCAAAGGGGCCAATAAACCTTGGGCTCAACTTGCCCTTCTTCCCGAACCTCATAATGCCCTTCATGGGCGAGACTTTCAAGAGAACCTTCTCGCCCACCATAAATGATACATCCCATGCCTTCTGATCCGCGTAGCTCTTTTGTCTGGACTGAGCTGTGCGAAGCCTCTCCTGAATCAACTTTACCTTATCCAAGGCATCCTGTACCAGATCTGTGCCAAGTACCTTAGCCTCACCAGGCTCAAACCACCCGATAGGAGAACGACAACGTCTACCATATAAAGCCTCATACGGGGCCATCTCTATGCTGGACTGATAGCTGTTGTTGTATGCGAACTCTGCTAGAGGCAAGAACTGATCCCACTGCCCTCCGAAATCAATCGCACATGCTCTAAGCATATCCTCCAAAATCTGCACTGTCCGCTCCGACTGTCCATCGGCCTGGGGATGGAATGCTGTGCTAAGCTCTACACGAGTCCCCAACTCACTCTGCACGGCTCTCCAGAAATGGGAAGTGAACTGAGGGCCTCGGTCTGATATGATGGAAACCGGCACACCATGCAATCGAACTATCTCCCGAATATAAATCTGAGCATACCTCTCTGCTGTATAAGTAGTGCCACTGGAATGAAATGGGCCGACTTGGTCAATCTATCCACGATGACCCACACTGAATCAACCTTCCGCAAAGTCCGCGGTAACCCTACTACGAAGTCCATGGTGATGCGTTCCCACTTCTACTCTGGTATGGGCATCTACTGAAGTAGCCCACCTGGCCTCTGATGTTCATACTTGACCTGCTAGCAATTCAAGCACTTAGTCACATACTTAACTATGTCCTTCATCCCCCGCCACCAGTAATGCTGCCTCAAATCACGATACATCTTCGTAACTCCCGGGTGGATAGAATACCGCGAACTGTGTGCCTCTTCTAGGATCCTCTCCCTCAGACCATAAACATTAGGAACACATAGACGACCCTGGAGTCGCAGAACACCATCCTCGCCAATAGAAACCTCCTTGGCACCTCCCTGAAGTACCGTCTCCCTGAGAACCGCCAAATGTGGATCATCAAGCTGTCGGGCCTTAATCTCCCCCAATAACGAGGACTGAGCAACCACACATGCTAGAACTCGGCTGGACTCTGAAATGTCCAACCTCACAAGCCTATTAGCTAAGGACTGGATGTCCAAAGCTAGGGGCCTCTCCTCTGCTGGAATGAATGCCAAACTACCCATGCTCTCCGCCTTTCTGCTCAAGGCATCCGCGACCACATTCGCCTTGCCCGGATGATAAAGAATGGTAATGTCATAATCCTTCAGCAACTCAAGCCACCTGCGCTGCCTCAAATTGAGATCCCTCTGCTTGAACAAATGCTGTAAGCTGCGGTGATCGGTGTAAACCTCACAAGGCACCCCATACAAATAGTGCCTCCATATCTTAAGAGCATGAACAATCGCTGCCAACTCCTGGTCGTGCACAGGGTAATTTTTCTCATGAATCTTCAGCTGACGCGAGGCATATGCAATAACTCTCCCCTCCTGCATCAACACACATCCCAGACCAACGCGTGAAGCGTCGCAATACACCGTATACATCCCCGCACCGGAAGGCAATACAAGAACTGGTGCCGTAGTCAAAGCTGTCTTGAGCTTCTGGAAGCTCTCCTCACAATCATCGGACCAAATGAATGGGGCACCCTTCTGAGTCAATCTAGTCAAGGGTGATGCAATAGATGAAAAACCCTGCACAAATCGCCGGTAATAACCTGCTAATCCCAGGAAACTCCTGATCTCGGTCACTGAAGTGGGACGTGGCCAACTCTGAACTGCCTCAATCTTCTTGGGATCTACCTTAATACCCTCTCCGGACACAATATGCCCCAAGAATGCCACTGACTCAAGCCAAAACTCACACTTGGAGAACTTAGCATACAGCTTCTGCTCTCGCAAGGTCTGAAGCACTACTCTCAAATGCTGCTCGTGCTCCCCCAGGCTACGCGAGTATATCAAGATGTCGTCAATGAAGACGATAACAAAGGAATCAATATAAGGCCTGAATACCCTGTTCATCAGATCCATAAATGATGTTGGTGCATTGGTCAAGCCAAAGGACATCACTAGAAACTCATAATGGCCATATCTAGTCCGGAATGCAGTCTTCGGAACATCCGAGTCCCGAATCTTCAGCTGATGATATCCTGACCTCAGGTCAATCTTAGAGAACACCCTAGCACCCTGCAGCTGGTCAAACAAATCATCAATACGAGGCAACGGGTACTTGTTCTTGATGGTGACCTTGTTCAACTGGCGGTAATCAATGCACATCCGCATGGTCCCATCCTTCTTCTTCACAAATAGCACTGGTGCGCCCCAAGGCGATACACTGGGCCTGACAAACCCCTTGGCTAACAACTCCTCTAACCGCTCCTTCAACTCCTTAGGAGCCATACGGTATGGAGGAATAGATATAGGCTGAGTGCCTGGAGCCAAATCAATACAGAAATCAATATCACGATCCGGAGGCATGCCAGGAAGATCAGAAGGAAAAACATCGGCGAACTCTCGGACTACTGGCACTGAATCAATCGTCGGAGACTCTGCAGTGACGTCTCGAACATAAGCTAGATAGGCCAAACACCCCTTCTCGACCATGTGTCGAGCCTTCAGGAAAGAAATAACCCTGCTAGGCATATCAACTGTGGAACCCTTCCACTCCAATCTCGGCGATCCTGGCATCGCTAGTGCAACAGTCTTGGCATGGCAATCAAGGACGGCGTGATATGGAGATAACCAATCCATGCCTAGGATGACCTCAAAATCAATCATATCGAGCAACAGAAGATCAGCTCTAGTCTCGAGACCACAGAAAGTGACCACACAGGACCGGTAGATCCGATCCACAACCACAGAATCACCCACAGGAGTGGACACATGAACAGGAACACCCAAAGGCTCAGGAGAAACAACCAGGAAGCGAGCGAACAGAGATGATAAATATGAATAAGTAGACCCTGGATCAAATAATACCGAAGCATCCCTACCACCAACAGGAATAATACCTGTGATGACGGCATCTGAGGCCAATGCATCCGGCCTGGCTGGAAGAGCATAGAACCTGGCTGGAGCGCCGACTGTCTGACCTCCACCTGACTGAGTAGTAGCTGGCTGACCTCTCCCTGTCTAGCCTCCACCTCGAGGATGGCCTCTACCCGTCTGCCCTCCACCTCTAGGTGGCTGGGCAGCTGATGCTGGAGTCGTGGGCTGCTGACCCTGCTGCACTTCCTTGCCCCGAATTCTGGGGCAATGCCTCCTCGTGTGACCAGGATCCCCGCACTCAAAGCAACTCCGCAGTGCGGCGACCTGCTGCCTGGAGGGCTGACCTTAATGACCCGAAAATCCACTGGAAGAAGCCTGAATAGCCGGTGGACGGTATGAACCCTCCGTCATAGCACTGAAATAAGGACCGGAAGAATTTGGAGGACCTGAATACCCACTGGAGGTGCCCTGAATAGCTGGAGGGCGATAAGAACTCTCCGGCATGGCGCTAAAATAGGAACGCGCGGGAGCACCCCGAGCAGGTGGTGGTGCTGAAACTGGGGGCCTACTGGACTGACCCCTACCGAACTGACCTCTACCCCTAGCTGGGGCGCCTCTAAACTCTCTGGAGAATCTGGCCCTCTTATCCTGCTGCATCTGCTCTCTACCCCTCAGAAGATAACCCTCAATCCTGCGTGCAATCTCAACCACTAGCTGGTACCCTGTACCCATCTCTACCTCTCGAGCCATACCAGACCGGATGGTGGGATGTAATCCCGCAACAAACCTCCGCACTTTCTGTGCCTCTGTGGGAAGTATCATAAGTGCATGGCAAGACAACTCAGAGAACCTCGCCTCGTAGTCGATCACTAACATCTGACCCTGCTCTAGGAGCTCAAACTGGTACCACAGCTCTTCCCTCTCTGAGGGCGGAATGTATCGATCCAAGAATAACTGAGTGAACTGACCCCAAGTGAGAGGAGGAGAACCTGCTGGCCTGCCAAGTACATAGGACTGCCACCACCTATGTGCTCTGCCCTCAAGCTGAAAAGTAGTGAAGTTAACTCCATGCGACTCCAATATCCTCATGTTGTGCAGCCTGTCCATGCACCTATCTATGAAGTCCTGAGCATCCTCATGACGCTCACCCCCGAAGACTGGAGGGTGAAGCCTGGTCCATCTATCTAATAGCTTCTGTGGATCACCATCCACAGCTGGCCTGGGCTGGGGTACCACTGCAGCAACTGGCTGAGCCCATCTGCGGGTAGTGCACCCGAAGTCTGATATACTGCAGCTGCGTGGCCTGGAGCCTGAGCAGTAGGGGTCTGGGCTCCCCCTCCTGCCTCTGAAATGGCTGGGTCTGCTGGAAATAAACCAGCCTGAGTCATAGTATCCATGAACCGTAGCATGCGGCCCATGACCTCCTGAAATCCCAGTGCTGTCATGAAATCTGTCGGGGTAGGCTCGGCTGCGGGCACCTCGCCCTGCTCCTCAATAATAGGGTCCTCGATAGGATCTGCTGGTGGTGCAACTGGAACGGCTCTGGGACGCCCTCGTCCCCTACCACGGGCCGGTGCCCTCCCCCGGCCTCTACCTCGACCTCTAGCAACGGGGGGAGCAGCTCCTCCCGGGTCCGGAACGTCAGCGGTACGAGTTCTCACCATCTGTGAAAGAATAGAAGAGGGAAGTTTAGTACTCTAAGCACTGCACGACAGGAAATGAATAAAGAGTAGTCTTTCCTAATACCCTATAGCCTCTCGAAGATAAATACAGACGTCTCCGTACCGATCAACAAGACTCTATCAGGTTTGCCCATAACTCGTGAGACCTACGTGAACCTAGTGCTCTGATACCATGTTGTCACGACCCATTTTCACAATTGATCGTGAGGGCGCCTGACACCCTTGTCAGGCAAGCCATTGCGGAAATATTACTAAAATAATCATATTGTTTTTAATTAGAATAAGTGGAATAAACACTAGACTTGAAATTTAAAACCAGGAGAGATAAATACCATAATAAAATAGTTACACAACCCCAAAATAATCATCTACCAAAGTGTGTGCCAGAATCTAGTGTCACAAGCTACAGGCAACTAGTAGAATATACAACCCAAAAGAATACCACACTACCCTACTGTCTGGATCAGAATAGAAAGAATATAACAATACAAAAGAAAGACTTCTTCGGCTGCGGATCGACATGGAAGGAAACCAGCTCACCGTAGAAGTCCCAAGTCTGCTCACGAATGCGCACCAGAGAAATAACCGGATCCACCTGCCTCGGACCCTGTACATTTAAGTACAGAAGCATAGCATGAGTACATAAACAATATGTACCCAGTGAGTATCCCGCCTAATCTCGAAGAGGTAGAGACAAAAGGTCGACATGATACTCACTAGGGTCAAGATAATATAATATCGTTGTGCTATTCTAAGCATGAAAGTCACCAATATTCAACAAGTTATAACAAAGAGCAGTAATCATATTCTTGTCCTTACTTCAGTTCCCCTTTTACATTTTCAATTTCTAAGCAAGTAGGCATGTCATGTTAAAGTATCAACATATCTATACATATCATATGCAATCACACCGAGGTCGACGGCCCGCTCCAACAGAATTACAAATATGCACTGCCGAGGGTCGAACGGCACAAACCATAGATGCGTCTATTCTCACCGAGGCGATCGGCCCGATCCATACATATCAAGAATACATCAAGAATGCACACGAAGGTTCATACACATACCAGGAAGCTCTTACCAAGGTTTAACAAGTTCATATGTTCACTTCATATTTCCTTTAAGTCTGTAGCATATCATGAATAATCATAATGGCAATTTAAATAAGAGATACCTCCAAATTAGGCATGATATGGGTCCTAAACTACCTATACAATAAATATCATAGTAGCTACGCACGGACTCTCGTCACCTAGTACGTACGTAGCCCCCGCATTTAGCAACAATTATTCAGTTATTACCCTATGGGTACAATTCCCTCTTACAAGGTTAGAAAGGAGACTCACCTCGCTCCAAAGCGCGCTCCCAAATATCAAGAACAACCAAGCTCTTAATTCGAAGCCGAACGATCGCAAACTAGTTAAAATAGGTAAGAACTAGTCAATAAAGGCTTAAAAGGACGAATTCTAACATTTTAAGTAATTTCCCAACCTTTCCCACAAGTTTCCTAAATTCCGACCCCGGGCCCACGCGCCTGGATTCCGATATTTTTCGAAGGAAATCGTTCTTTACAACCTAAGGATCAATAATATATGATTTCTAGTCCATTTCATAACAAATTCCATGCTAAAATCTTAGTTTTGCTAAAACCCTAGGTCTAGCTCTAACCCTTGATTTTTACTAAATTTTAGTGTTTAATCTACCTAATGTTCATGTAATTTAACTTATAATGGAGGGAGATTACTTACCTTGCAATAATATGTTGAAACCCTCTCTTTGGAACCACCAAAATCGCCCAAGTGAGGAGTAAGGTATGGGGGAAATGACTTTGAACTCGGATTAAATGCATTCATTACCTTCCAGCGATTTCCGCTTCTGCGGTTAGAGGACCGCATCTGCGGTCCCTCACCTACGGAAAGGTGGCCGCATCTGCGGAAGTGGGCGAGGGAGGGTTGGACCGCTTCTGCGGTCTGAGGCCCGCACATGCGGTTACCTGGCCGCTTCTGCGGCTTGGGCCTTGAATAGCTGGACCGCATTTGCGGTCTGGGGATCGCATAAGCGGGACCGCTTCTGCGATCCCTGGGCCGCTTCTGCGGCTTTCCCTGGGCCTCCTCCTATTCGCATCTGCGATGACATGACCGCATCTGCGGTCCCGCTTCTGCGGTTCAAGAACCGCAGATGCGGTTATGACAGAAGCAACAACCTCCAGCCCTTTCTAAGTTTTCTACTTCGCTAGAACCTCATTTGCTTGATGCTCGGGGCTCCCGAGCCCCGCCCGAACATGCCGACAAGTCTGAAATCATGAGGCGGACCTACTCGAACCCTCAGATCACTCAAAACAACGCTAAATCTTGGAATCATCCTCTAAAACCAAATGAATCAAACTATTGAATCTTCAAGTTCTAAATTCTCCTCTAACGGGTCAAAACACCCTTAAACTACTCGGATTGACACCAAATTTCACGGGCAAATCTTAAACGACATTACGGACCTGTACCAAGCTTCGGAACCAAAATCCGAGCCCGATACCTAGGGAATCAATGATTACTTAGTTTCTTTAATTCCTTAAAGCTTCAATTAAACAATTTTAGATAAAAATTCATTACTCGGGCTAGGGACCTCGGAATTCGATTCCGGACACACGCCTAGGTCATATATTTTCCCACGGACCCTCAAAAATTGCCAAATCACGAATTCGGGCCCGTTTTCCCAAAATGTTGACCGAAATCAAACTTGGTCTTTTTAAGAAATCCTAAAGAAGCAAATGGGCATATTTTTACTCAAAACCCTTCCAGTTCCCGAACCAATCGCCCCCGCAAGTCGTAAATTAGTTAAGCAAGTACGGGAAGCTTTATTTAGGGGGACGGGGTTCTAAAAGGCAAAACGACCGGTCGGGTCGTTACATTCTCCACCTCTTAAACAAACGTTCGTCCTCGAACGGATATAGAAAAGTACCTGGACTGCTGAATAAGTGGGGATATCTGCTCCGCATGTGCTCCTCGGACTCCCAGGTCGCCTCCTCGACCGGTTGGCCCCTCCACTGGACTCTCACCGCAGAAATCTTCTTGGACCTCAGCTGGTGATCCTGTCTATCAATAATAGCAACTGGCTCCTCCTCATAGCCCAAGCTTCATCTAGCTGAATGATGCTAAAGTCCAACACGTGGGATAGGTCGGTATGATACTTCCGAAGCATCGAAACATGAAAGACTGGGTGAACTCCTGATAAACTAGGGGGTAAAGCAAGCTCA
>NC_031990.1:20945325-20963140 GCF_001879085.1 Nicotiana attenuata
TTTGCTCCCCCCCCCCCCCCTTGTACTCTTCCTTTGTGGTTTTTTCCTTTTTATTATTAATAAAAAAGCTACTAGGCAGCCCGCCTAGTAGTATAATTTGCTATAAAAAAAATAACTACTAAAAATAAATGGACACGGTCGCATGCAATATAATTTACCCAACTATGAGTCGGGGTCGAATCCCATAGAGAACAATATGTAGGAGATTAGGCTTGTAAAAGAATTATCACTTATTATGCTAAGCTAATCACTTAAAAGGGTTTTGAGAAAATATTTATGTCTAAATGCGGAAATGTAAACTAACCTAGAAAGCAAGTAAAATGATAAATGGCTACAAGCATGGATACACGGGGAATTACACTCAAGTAACGATCCAATGTATTTCATGATTTTACAAATATGAGCGAGTTTATGTTAATTAGTCTCGGGTAATAATTCTTCAGTAGCTTCTTCCGAAAACTAACAATACTTTCTAATTGAATTATCCCTAAAATAATTAAGAGATTAAGCACACTCAAATATGGCTACAAGTAGTTCAATCCGATCCCTAGGTAGAATCTATAAAGTGAGGGTTAACGCCTCAAGTTCTTGTTAATTAATCTTTCCCAACCCCATATTATCTTTTTTAAATTAATTTGAAGTTAATGGGCGAGTCCTAGGATGTGCTAATCCCTTTGGAAACATTAAAGAACAAGAATAACTTTGACGTCCTTTATTGTCACTGCCCTAGAACCTCCTCATTTCTACCCTGAAGATATTCTATAGTCTGTAAATTTAAACTTTTTTTATCCTCCTTTAGTCTCTATACTTCTTCAAAGATGACTTACTCAAAATCATCGATTGTATTGATACCCTGCTTTAAGTATAAGATAACTAGTAAAGCAAAATACAATCTCCTTTTCCTTTTCCTTTTAAGCAGATAAGCAGTAAGCACATATTTACCAAAGCCTAGGAGAGTAACATCATTCCAAACCACCCTTTCTTGGGACAATACAGTATGTATTCCAACCAAAGTATGTGGTATTAATCACAAAACCACAGAAAGTCAAAAAGCAGGTATACACCAACAACTGCTAATAGCAAGTAGATGTTGATACGAAATAGGTAACAGAACACATAACGAAATCTATCTATCCAATAGTAAAAAAGCAAACTTGCAATAGGTCACAACTTATACTGGAAGGCAACAACTTTAGCATAATCTTTCTATTCTATAAATTTAGATCATTTCTTAAAACAGAAGAATAACTAGTGGAGTAACTAGTAAGTAATGCAACTAAACAACAAAAGCTGATGCATCCTTATTCCTCAACAGATTCAAGTAAAATTAAGAAGATAACAAAAAAATTACCTCCTTTGCACACTGAGGATTCAAGATTCAACATACAAACCACTCATCAAGACGAAAACTTTTCAGCAACTAATCTTTGCATTTGGACTTGAAATATGCACCGCACCAAGTCGTCCATTTTCAGGTAAAATTGACCAATTTGGAGACTGCACTGCCCTCAACCACTTAAAATCATCCACATTGGACCAATTCCCTGTTTCTTCACCAAGATTAGCTTCTTAAAGATCCTTCTCAATCCCATCATACTTCAAACAATACAGCGCAAACCTTACGCCATTACTATCCTCAATTATTGGCCTGCTCCTCACTCGAAGATAAAAATTACACCTTTTTGCTTGATGAATCCGAATCTGATGTGATGCCATCATAAAAACACAATCTTTAGCTTCATCAATCAAAACTGACCCAAAAACAGGCCCAACATAAACCTTACAATCAATCAGCTTATTTACAAACAATGCCCTTATATTCCCCATTAATCTCACCTCACACCCCCTCAATTCTGATAATACAAATTCCCTAATCTCCTCAATACTGCCCCTATTATTAAATTCCTTCACTAACACCTCATTTTTGTTTCCCCTAAATCCCGGAGAATCCAAAACTTTATACCCTAAACCCCTCGATTCCGCATTTTGGCTGCTGTTATCCAAAACCTAAGCCCTAAATCATCATTTTGGGTTGTAGATTTCTTTGTTGATTTGTTCTTGAATGAGAATTTCTTCTTCGGGATAACATTGCACGCGACCTGTTCGACTATTTGTTTGAGATATGCTACGGTTTTTAGGCACGTGCGTACTTCGTAAGAAGGAAGGGAAAATGAGTTTTCAGCGATGAACTTTTCGAGATTAGAAATGGAGAGTGAGACGTTGTCGAGTTCGGGTTTTAAGGTCGGGTTGGAATGCGAGTCGGGTGTTTGACGGATGAGGGAGAGTGTGGATTCAATGGAGTTTGTGGATTCGAAGAAACGAGAAAAGAAGGAGCTTGTGGAATTTGATTCGGATTCGGGTTTGCGGGTCGAACGGGATTGGTGTAGATTTGAAAGGCGTTTGATCATTGTTGCATGCTTCCGTTGGAGAGCGGAATCTGAAGGTTCGGTGGTGGTGGTGGTGGGGTTTGAGAGGCGATGGTCTTCTTCCATTGATGAAGTTGCACAGTGCTTTTTGTTCAGAGACTCGACTGAAAGTGAAGGAAAACAATATGGAATTAACATAATGGACTAATTTTGTTTGGATCATTGCACTTTGGTCCCTCTACTTATTGGGAGTTAGAGCTTTTACACCCTTAGCGCTTAAAATGCTGCGTGTTTAAAATTCAAAACTTTAAGCTCTGGCCAAACATGTTACACATCTGACCGAAAAATATTTGATTCTCAAAAATAAGCTAAACTAAAGAAATGTGTTTAATTTAACATAAAATGGCACGTGTTTAAAATTTAGAACTATAATTACTTCAAAAAAGCATAACGTTTCATTAGGTAATAAGTTTTTTTTGCTTCACAGCAGGTGATAAGTTCTTCAGAGTATAAAGCAAGGATTAATTTTACGAATGGCCATCGAACCAGAGGTTATAAAACTTAAGTTTGCAACCAAAAGAGTTCATCAATTATCCACAATTTTATGGTTATGTTTTTGAATTTTCAAGCTACCTCTATTATACATACTAGTTTTAGTGTACGTGCGTTGCACGTGTTGTACAACGTCAAATTTAATTTGTTAGTTATAGAGTATTTGTAAGTATAAATATTTTATATAAGAGATACATGCATGTTGTGATGTATCTCATCTAATATCTCCTTATAAATGATATTTTTAGTGTATGTTCCCTTCCGTCAATATTCTCTTGGTGTATGTACCATTTTGTCACTTGACTATTTTGTCATGATCTCTTGAAGGAGTAATATATAGTTGTCCATGTGAAAAATTATGTAGTGGCAAATACAATTCAACTTTTGCAATTGTTTGACAGTGTGATTTAAATCAATGCAAATCACAAACAATCAGAATTTCGATGTAAAATTCTATTTTGTATTTGTGCAATAACAAATTCCAGGAGATAATTTTGTATTGGTTAAAATCGTAAAATTTAGACTTGTCTCGTTTTTGGAATTTGAATGAATTAGAATAACGTTTAGACTTTTAACACCTAATAACACTTCCACTTCCAGATATTTAACATAAAATAATTGGGATATTTATTCAAATAGGTCATATCAAGTACCCGTAGCTCTAGCTGATGTTGTGAAGGTTTCTTTTTTAATTTTTCGAGCAAACAAATCTACATCACACTATGAAAAAAAAAGTTATATGAAATGTATATTAAAATATTTATTAAAAAAAATTCAATAGCTTTATATCAGGTAAAGCAGGACTAAACATTGGAATAATGAACCCGTAACGAGTACAAAATATTATTTTGTAGCTAAAAGGAAGACAATAATTAAGCTCTTCACTCATGAAATCCCAGTCATGTACCGGAATTTAAGTTCAATTCTTTGAACTCAAAGTGATAACTTCTTTCAAGGCTGCCCATGGATATATTATAGATTAATATGAAAAAATTAATTTAGAAAAACTACTCTTTTTATATCCAGTCCTTCGTACATAGTTATATACTCCCAAGTCCCAACAGGCAAGAGTCAAGATAATTTTATGCTTGAAAAATAAATGCACGATATTTTGTGAGAAAAAATGGAGATACTTCACTACAAATAACTTAATACATAAAATAATAATGGAATTACATACATTAGTTCATATTGTTGTTATGAGTGTCCTCTTTAACTTGCCAAAGATCTTCTTACCAATATGCTCTATGCAACCAGCATTGTTCTTGCAAATTTCAATTCAATTATAGCATAATTAACCGGATTCAAACTAAATCTAATAAATATCATTATTCATCAGAGGAATCTTATTAATTAGGTACTTGTCACACTAAATTTTATAAAGATACAATCAATACTGAATAAATATATCAAGTAGTCTGATCTCAAATATTGAATTAGGTTAGCTGAATTGAATAACAAATTACACACAAATATACACCCTACAAATTATATACACGTCCTCTAACTACATAAAAATCTTGTGTTTTCATTAGTATGCAAGATATATAAAAAATAAACGGATTTAATTAGTAGTACTGTGATTGAGATTGAACGTACCTTAGAATGTTTAATTAAGAAAACAATACAACGTAAGGACTTCAATTGAAATTAATATTCAGTCGTACAATCTGCTTATCATAAGAATAAAAGTATTTTTCTAATTCATCAATGCCTAGAAGAACCATGTAATAATTTGCCTCCCTTGAATCTTGCACGATGCTCTTTATGATTTCATCTAAATGCATGACGGCTAATTGTGACACCAATAACTCATTTTGCATGACTTTCATGGAACAAAGTCCCAACCCTAGCGTAAAGGACAAAAACAACAAACGTATTTTAAATAAGGAATGGTTTATACAAGTTAACTTTTAATTGATATTTAGAGTCCTAAATGTAGGACTTTTACATAATTATAAAGAAATATTTACAATCAAAATTTTAGTCAATTTCGATACTAAATATTTGGAAAATAATTTAATTTACAATTTTATCTAATGTGAAATATATTCTGTAAGGATAAAAAAGACGCACAACATTTCGTTAAGGAACTTCGTGCGTGTGCACTATATATTAATAGTTATTAAAATTTTAAAATTATATAAACATTAGTATTGAAAAATATGGTTAAGTCATAAAATAAAAATTAATGAAAAATATAGATTTCTAAAATTGGCGAATATGGATCTTATCCAATATAATTAAATGAATAACAATCTCCTGATATCACGAAACCATAAAAAGAGTATGTACTTTTATGATTATGTTTGTTCCTTAATTGCTATAAGGAATTGTATGCTTCAGTTGTGATTTTTATGTGGAGACAATTAGTAAAATATTACACGCTTAAATGTTTAATGATTTTTTGGTGAGGAGGAGTCTTTGTCTGTGATGTTGTAGGAATTATAGGTATATCACAGTTCAAATAATGTCTATGAAAGACGAGCACATAAGAAAAATAACATGTACAATGGATATTCTTAAATCTCATACCTGAGAGAAAATAACGTGAGCAGATTCTTTGCCAACATCCTTGTTGATAGAAATCATATTCATGCCCCTTTTTAGACATTAGTAGTATAACACTTTTAAGACTTCATCAAGACTATATTGACATGTTCGGATTATAAACATAGAAGCATGTATATTACGATGTAAATATCAAAATATTTACGTACAAGTATGCGTAATAAAGTAAATAAAAAATAACTACTAATTAAGTAAATACAAGGTAAAAATATAAATAAAAAAAGAAAGTAAAAGTTTACCTAACATATGCTTGAAATTTGGATTAAGAATACCTAAAAAAATCAGTTCAGTGAGCAAAAGAAGAAGAATCAATTCGCAAGAATTGTAGGCGGGTAGAAGAAAATTTGATAAGTTAAATAACGATTTCATGAATAAGTCAAAAATAAAACTTTAGTTGGCAGAAACAAAAGACTAAAATCGCATGTAGATAAAATATGTCTCACTTCAATTCCTCAACTGATGCAATGTAGAGTTTGACGTGCAACAACTGAACTATCAGGCCCACCTTTACGGTGTAAGTATAAAACATCTTGGCAATATGATTCTCTAACAAGGAAGAAGCTTTTAAAGGACCCTTCCATGAAAAAACCAAATTATGCCGTAAACTAATTCCTTCTTAAACTTAAAACCTATTTTTTTGATAGTTCAAGTAAGGAAAAAATCTATACATTATGTAACGACCTGACCGGTCGTTTTGAGCTCTAGCACTCCGTTCAGCAGCCTGAGGCCGTGAGCAGCTTCACTTCAGGTAATATGACTTGTGCGCGTAGTCGGAATTGAATTTTGGGAAGTCCAGAGTTGAATTGGCAGGAGAATTCTCATTTCGGAAGCTTAAAGTTGAAAGAATGAACTAGAATTGGATTTTTGAGTAGACGACCTTGGAATCGGGATCTGAAGGTTCCAACAAGTTCGTATGATGATTTCGGACTTGAGCGTATGCCCGGTTCGGGTTTCGGATAACCCCTGAGCGTTTTGGCGTCTATTGTGGAAGTTAGCATTTTAGAAGAAATTTTATAAGTTTGGCTTGAAGTGCATTTCAGTGTTATCGATGTCCGTTTGGGATTTCGAGACTATGAATAGCTCCGTATGGTGATTTCGGAGTTGGGGGCGCGATCTGAAGTGAATTCGGAGGTCCGTGGGTCATTTTGGAACCATTTGGCTAAAGATAGAAATTTTAAGGTTTTTGAGAAGTTTGACCGGAGGTGGACTTTTTGATATCGGGGTCGGAATCCAATTCCGAAAGTTGGAGTAGGTCCGTAATGTCAAATAGGACTTGTACGCAAAATTTGAGGTCAATCAGACGTGATTTGATAGGTTTAAACATCAGAAATAGAAGTTTGAATTTTTGAAGTTCATTAAGTTTGGATTGGAGGTCGATTCATGATTTTAGCGTTGTTTGATGTGATTTGAGGCCTCGAGCGAGTCCGTAATGTGTTTTGGGATTGGTTGGTATGTTTGGCTGGAGTCCCGGGGACATTGGGTGGATTCCGGGTGGTTAACGGATCGAAATTGGGATTTTTTTGGACAGCTGAAGGATCTGGTTGCTGGTATTTTTGCTTCTACGGTGGGTTAACCGCTGAAGCGGCCCCGCAGAAGCGGAAAGGGAGCCGCAGAAGCGATTTTTGGTCAAGGGCTCGAGGACCGCAGATGCGGTCAAGGTTCCGCAAAAGTGGGACCGCATCTGCGGAAAGGTGGTCGCAGAAGTGGAAGTGAGCGGCTTGGAGTAGGCCGCAGATGCGGTCAAAGTTCCGCAGAAGCGGGACCGTATCTGCGGAAGGCATATCGCAGAAGCGAAAGAGGGCGGCCTAGGGAGGACCGCAAATGCGGCATTTTAACCGCACCTGCGGAACCGCAGAAGCGGTCAAGGGACCGCGGGTGCGGAAACAGCTGAGGCAGTGAGGTCTTTTAAAAATCGGGGTTGGGTTCATTTCAACCCCATTTTCTTCCATTGGAGTCGATGGGGAGAAGCTTTGAGGTGCCATTTTCGTCACCCATCATGAGGTAAGTAATTTATGCTAGCCTTGAGTTAAATACAAAGTTTATACATGGATTTAGGCAAGGAAATTATGGAAAATTTAGGTTTTGGTGGAAAACCTAGAAATTGGCATTTCTTCGAATTTGACCACGATATTGAGTATGGAATTTAGTTAAAATTTTATATTTGAGTTCCTAAGGTCATGGGTAATCTTTATCTTCAAAAAATTTCGGATTCCGGGCACGTGGGCCCGAGGGCGTTTTGGTCAACTTTTCGATCGGAGTTAGGAATCGCTATAAATTAGATTGTAACGAATATTTGAGCATATATTAATGGATTTGCGTAACCGTTGGCTAGTTTTGGAGCGTGGTGCATCAATTAGAGTCTTCGGAAGGGCGTGGAATGCCGGTTATGGATCTTCGGAGCGAGGTGAGTCTCCTTTCTAACCTTGTAAGAGGGAATTGTCCCCATAGGTAAAATAATTGATTATGTGCTCCTATTTGCGGGGGCTACGTACGCACGAGGTGACGAGAGTCCGTGCGTAGCTACTATTATGCTATTGTCCGGGTAGTTAGGGCCCAAAAGCATGTTATACTTGGATTATTTATGAACCCGTTGATAGCTTGAATTGCTTGAATCACCTTGGATTAGTAAATGGATTTAAAAGGAGATTAAACATCATTTTTCCTGAATTGTTAAAAAGAGAAATTATTTTATTTGGGTAAATATTCCCGATAAGTTCTTAATTGACTGATTGAGCATGTATCTCTATGTGTACCTGCGTCGCATGCATGATTCGCGAGCAGGGTATGTGTTTATTTATGGAACGGGCCGAACGCCTCGGTAAATTAAATAGATGCATCTATAGGCGCGCCGTCGACCCTCGGCAAGTGCACAGTTTATTTCTGTTGGATCGGGCCGTCGCCTCGGTGTGATTTGCGCATGTTATATTGTGCTTGAGAATTTTAAATGTGAAATTTGCCCTTCGTGGCTTGATATAATTTGGTAAGATAATAAAGAATAAATCTTGGAAATCCTTGATTATTTGTTGAAGGTGTTTACCTGTTTTTCTGGCTTCGTGAATTAGGACTGCCATATAAATCAATAATTTCCTCACATTTTTAGTATATTGTCAATTGACCTCTAGTAAGTGTCGAAGTTGACCATCTCATCTCTACTTCTTCGAGATTTAACGGGATACTCATTGAGTACACGTTGTTTACGTACTCATACTACACTTCTGTGCATTTTTATTGCACGGGTATATTTATCTCTAGCAGCCCACTGGGCATAGCAGCACGGATGATTCGGGGACTAGGTGAGTTGCATTATTCGAGGCGGGCCGCAGCTAGTAAAGTCCCTTCCAGTAAATTGTATTTTCTTTCTGTCCACTGTATTCCGAACGGATGTTGTATTGTATTTTATTTCCTTATCAGTAGATGCTCATGCACTTGTGACACCGGGTTCTGGGATGGTTTTTAAATATTTTTGTATTGATTGCTAGTATTTAATTTGAAGTGAAGCAGTTATCTTTTTTCTTATGAAATTTAAAGGAAAATCTTGGTTTCCAAAATTGTTAAAATTGGAGTTTAATTAAGTATTTGGTTGGCTTGCCTAACAACGGTGTCCGGCGCCATCACGCCCCTTAATGGATTTTGGGTCGTGACACTTTATAAAGTCCTAAATATTAGGATACCATATTTAGTTCAAATAAAAAAGATTTTAATAACTAAAATTTTATTTTCCTTTTTAGTAATTTAATTTATTTTAAGAATTAGTGTTATTTTTCATTTTTACTGTCTCAAAAGATATTTATTTTAAGTCTTTTAGACTTTTTCATTGATGTGCAATTGTTTTCCTTAAAATCTAATATAATATTATCCTCGATTTAGTGTCATTATATATGTCTATGGCAATTTTTATTATTTAAAGTTAGTGTCAGATTTTAGCTTAGGTTACACAATGACTACTTATTAGTCTTTGTTCTAAATCAAATTTAAATTAAACGTATATACACGAGAATTATAATTTGTTATATAGTTTGAATAAATAATTAATTTATATCACTACTAGAATTCCTGCGTAAAGCGACCAAAATTTAGCGACCAAAGTTGGTCTGCCAAGAAAAGCGACCAAAGTTGGTCGCTAAACTGGTGAAAAAAATAAAATAATAATTTTAAATAAATTAGCGACCGACGTTGGTCGCAACTTGGTCGAAAATTTTGTCAAACGTTGACCGGACTGGTCAGACTTGCTTGGTCAAAGAATTACTCAGATTAGCGACCAACGTTGGTCGCTTCGTGGGACCCACTTATTAAATTTTAATAATTATAATATTATTTTTAAAAAATAACAAAATATAAATAAATAAAATTTAAAATTAGCGACCAAAGTTGGTCGCTATATAAAGAGAAAACAAGTTGAGACCAACTTTGGTCGGTAATTTGGGACCCAGTTATAAAATTTTAATAATTATAGTTTTGTTTAAAAAAAATTATAAAATATAAATAAATATAATTCAACTTTAGCGACCAATGTTGGTCGCTCAGTAGAGTATTGACCAACTTTGGTCGCTAATCTGGGACCCGGTTAATATTTTAAATATAATAAAAAAGATAAATAAATCTGATTTAAGTTTAGCGTCCAACTTGGGTCGCTAATTTAAAATTATGTATGTTTAGCGACCAAAGTTGGTCGCTATTTAGGTCAACATTGGTCAAAATTAAAAATCACTTTTGTAGTTACTAAATAAATAATATAAATGTTAGCCGTTAACACTTTTGTAATACAAGGGATGAATAGTACTACGAAGCGTGCGTGTGTGTCTATATATATATATATATATATATNCATAAGCTACCCGGACAATTAACAAGCGCAAGTCCTCAATTCGGAGCCGAACGATCACAAACTAGTTAAATAAAGTAAGAACTAGTCAATAAAGGCTTACAAGGTCGAATTCTAACTATTTAAGTAATTTTCCAACCTTTTCCACAAGTTTCCTAAATTCCGACCCCGGGCCCACGTGCCCGGATTCCGAGATTTTTCGAAGGAAATTGTTCTCTACAACCTAAGGATCAATAATATATGATTTCTAGTTTATTCCATAACAAATTTCGTGGTCAAATCTTAGTTTTATTAAAACCCTAGGTCTAGCTCTAACCCTTTGATTTCACCTAATTTTTAGTGTTTAATCTACCTAATATACATGTATTTAAACTAATGATGCGTGGAAATAACTTACCTCACAAGGTTATGTTGAAATCTCTCTTTGGAAGCTCTCAAATCGACCAAGTTTAGTGTAGAAATGAAACAAAATGCTCTTAAGTCCCGTTTATAAAAACTCTTCCCAGACCTCTGATGTCGCAATTGCGACACTGGGCTCGCAATTGCGATATCGCAATTGCGAAATTTCGACCGCAAATGCGAACATCCCCTCCCCCTGCCTCGATCGCAAAAGCGAAGGAAAGTCCGCAAATGCGAACCCCCCAGGTTTCGCAAATGCGAAGAATAAGGTCGCAATTGCGACTCCTGCCCAGCCGCCCCAAATTCGCAAATGCGATGTCTCACTCGCAATTGCGAGTTCTCAATTGCGAGACCTGCAGCAGGGGCCAAAAAATACCAGAAAACTGGTATGTTTTCTCAACTCCAACTATGCCCGAATCTCACCCGAGCCCCCGGGGCTCCACTCCGAACACTCATACCAGTCCTACAACCATGTGCAAACTTGCTCAAGCAATCAAATCGCATAATTAACACCTAAAACCATGGATTTACACCAAAAATGCATGAAATCCTCAAGAACAGCTAAATTCCTAACTTTTTAACCGAACATACAAATCACGTCAAATCAATCCCGTTTCTCACCAAATTTCACAGACAAGACTAAAATATTATACCGAACCTGTACCGGGCTCCGGAACCAACATACGGGCCCGATATCTATGTGATCAAGCATTTTTTTCCTTTTTATTGAACTCTTAGGATTTCAGTTTAACAATTTTCAATAAAAATTCATTACTCAGGCTAGGGACCTCGGAATTCGATTCCAAGTATACGCCCAGGTCCCATATTCTTTCACGGACCTCCCGGGACCGTCAAATCACGAGTCCGGGTCCGTTTTCCCAAATAGTTGACCGAAGTCAAACTTGGCCTTTTAAGGAAACCTTAAAGAAATAATTAGGCATATTTCACTCAAAACTCTTCCAACTCCCGAACCGACCGCCCCCGCAAGTCGTAAATTAGCTAAAGCAAATACGGGAAGCTTTATTTAGGGGAACGGGGTTCTAAAAGGCAAAACGACCGGTCGGATCGTTGCAATACCGGTCCAGCATAATATGCTGAAGTTCATACACAAGTGCACCGAACTCCAGTATATTATGCTGGACCGGTCTCTATTGCAACAAAATAGTGGCTATTTTTTATTGACTTGGTAAACGCTGGCTATTTTTAATTGACCAGTCCGAAAACTGGCTATACCGTGCTATTTTTACCCTTTACGGTGTAAGTTTAAAACATCTTGGCAATATGATTCTCTAACAAGGAAGAAGCTTTTAAAGGACCCTTTCATGGAAACCCCAAATTATGCCGTAAACAAACTCCTTCTTTAACTTAAAACCTATCTTTTTTGATAGTTCAAGGAAAAATTCTATACAAGGTAAAGTTTAATTAATTATAAAGTCCTAAATATTAGGATACCATATTTAGTTCAAATAAAAAAGATTTTAATAACTAAAATTTTATTTTCCTTTTTAGTAATTTAATTTTTTATAAGAATTAGTGTTAATATTCATTTTTACTGTCTCAAAAGATATTATTTTAAGTCTTTTAGACTTTTTCATTGATGTGCAATTGTTTTCCTTAAAATCTAATATAATATTATTCTCGATTTAGTGTTATCATATATGTCTATGGCAATTTTTATTATTCACAGTTAGTGTCAGATTTTAGCTTAGGTTACACAATGATTACTTATTAGTCTTTGTTCTAAATCAAATTTAAATTAAACGTATATACACGGGAATTATAATTTGTTATATAGTTTGAATAAATAATTAATTTATATAGGGTACAATATTAATTGATTTTAAGTCCTACATTTTATGTACTCTGTGACGACATATATATATATGTCACTGACCGCAGTCATCCAGTATCGAGGAAGGCCATTCCAGCCCTATGGAGAAGATCCATCTCCAGGTATAAATACTTCGGACAAGATCCATGTCCAGGGAAGATCCAACCTGGTTCTCCCTTTTTCCGCGCTTTCGAGGCCTTGGAAACCTCACTTTTGGTTGCCTCGATTTGCGTACGCACTCCGGGCGCGAAGCCGGAAAATTTTTATGTTAAAATATATGAATTCTGTGAAAAATTTGGTGAATTATGATATTAATATTGATATAGTTGACTTTGGTCAACATTTTGGGTAAACGGACCCGGACCCGTGATGTGACGTCCCGGGAGGTCCGTAGAAAAATATGGGACTCGAGCATGTGCCCGGAGTCGAAATCCGAGGTCCAGAACCCCGGTAAAAGAATTTTTCTGATAAATTGTTTTCTGAAATTAATAAGGAAAAATGGAAATGAAAATGAGTTAGAAAATATAGGTATCGGGCTCCTATTTTGGTTCCGACGTCCGGTACAGGTCTTAAATATGCGTTAAGTGCTTCCTGTGAAATTTGGTCGAAATCGGACGTCGTTTGACGTGTTTCGGACCTAAATAGCTAAAGTTGAAGGTTTATGAACTTTGAAATGAAAATTATGAGTTTTGGGGGTTGATTCTTTGATTATGATGTTATTTTAGCGATTTGATCGCTCGAGCAAGTTCGTAGGATGATATCGAGTTAGTGTGTGTGTTTGGTTGGGAGCCCCGAGGGCTCGGGAGTGTTTCGGAGGTGNCAGTCTCCTATTCATCCGAGAGGTTAGCTGAGATTTATATCCGGGAGATTGTTCGCCTTCATGGTGTGCCGGTGTCCATCATTTCGGACCGGGGTACGCAGTTTACCTCGCGTTTCTGGAGTGCAGTTCAGTGAGAGTTGGGCGCACGGGTTGAGTTGAGTACAACGTTCCATCCTCAGACGGACGGCCAGTCCAAGAGGACTATTCAGATATTGGAGGATATGCTCCGAGCCTGTGTCATTGATTTTGGAGGCTCGTGGGACCAGTTTTTGCCTTTAGCAGAGTTCGCCTGCAACAACAGCTACCAGTCCAGCATTCAGATGGCTCCATATGAGGCGTTGTATGGTAGGTGATGTCGGTCTCCAGTGGGATGGTTTGAGCCGGGAGAGGCTCGCTTATTGGGTACAGATTTAGTTCAAGAGGCCTTAGATAAGGTCAAGATCATACAGGACAGGCTTCGTTCGGCTCAGTCGCGGCAAAAGAGTTATGCAGATCGAACGCAACTCACTTCACGCGAACGCGAAGGGCAAAGTTTTGCCCAGTTATATTAAATTTCAGAACAGTAGCTACGAGTTTCTTTCAAAAAAATACACGAGCTCTCTTCTCCCCCAAGCACTTAGGAGTCCATTGAAGCCCCTTTTCTTCAAGATCACTTGAGTTAGTAAATTCCAACTTGTTTTCTTCATTTTTCATCATTTATTATTGAATTCCTAAGCTTAAATCATGTAGTTTAGGGTGGAAATTGGGGGAAATGGATAGAGTTAGGGCTTTTTACTTTTTCTTAATTTAGACTTTGTTTTGGGGTCGGATTTGAAAATAAATTATATATTCGGGCTCGTGGATGAATGGGGGGTTTAATTTTGGTCCGAACCTCGTGTTTTGGCCAAGCAGGCCCGGGGGCGATTTTGGAACTTTTGGGAAGAAAGCTTAGAAATTCATATTTAGGCATTGGGTTTAGTTTGTTTAGCTATTATTAATATTATGAAGTCCTTATTGTATAGATTTGATTGAGTTGGAGCCGAATTCAAAAGGGAAAGCGGTCGTTGTGGATTGATTTGGCCGTGGAAGTTGAGGTAAGTGTTTGGTTTAATCCTAGCTTGAGGGAATAGGAGTTGAGTCTTGTTTGCTATTTGCTAATTGATCAAGTACGATGTATAGGCATGGTGACGAGTACCTATACATTGGTGTCTAGCATGACCGTGAGTCTGATATTGTGACTTTCATGGCTTCGTTATATTATCCATGCTTTGGTGTGTATTTCTGTTTGTTGTGTAAAATTGTGGAAAGAAATGTGATTTATGAACATTGAGGAGCGTCGGCTCCAGTTGTAGAACGAATTGCGGAAGTATAAGTGAAAATTGAACCTCTGGAGCATTTGCTCGAAGTTGTGAAGAGAATTGTGAAGTAAAAGCGAGAAAAAGAAGAGATCATTATGTTGCCCTCTTGGCGGGCTATTGTTGAGTGGTGATTCCTCTGCATTGTGTCCTTAACTGATACTAGGGTCGCTTAGGTTAATGCTTCCTTGTCTTGTGTGATGGCTATAGTTATAGATGAGGTGGTTAAGTGTGGTAATAGGTTAGATATAGCTGAGGTGGTTAAGTGTTGTAATAGGTTGGTTATAGCTGTGGTAGTTAGATGTTGGAACAAGTTTGGTTATAGTTGTGGTAGTTAGATGTTGGAACTAGTATGGTTATAGTAATTCCCTTGCCGGGATATTTGAGATGATGTTTTGTTCCCTTACTGGGATGTCGTTATATTGTTGTTTGTGACGGTATATGAGATAAGAAATTTCTTGGAGCTTGGGCTCAAGTGATATCGTGAAGTAAAAAATGAAAGAAAGAGAAAGAGTTGATGGTTACTCCCTTGCCGGGACGTGTTATTGGATTTGTTGATTTTCTCCCTTTCCTGGATTTAACTGTTTACTTGTGTTTCCCTTGCCGGGATTTCTATTACTGTTGTCTATCCCCCGCCCCCATTGTTTGTGATTGTTGATTGGGTTGCACGCCGCAACAACACTATATATTTGTGGATCGGGTTGCACGCCGCAACAACACTATATATTTGTGGATCGGTTTGCACGCCGCAACAACATTATATATTTGTGGATCGGGTTGCACGCCGCAACAATACTATATATTTGTTGATCGGGTTGCACGCCGCAACAACACTATATATTTGTGGATCGGGTTGCACGCCACAACAACACTATATAATTGTGGATCGGGTGGCATGCCGCAACAACACTGTATACTTATGGTTCGGGCTGCACGCCGCAACAGTGATTATTGAGGATCGGGTTGCACACCGCAACAGCATTGTATGTGATTGGATTGGGTTGCGTGCAGCAACAAATTATAGCTTAAGTGTGTTTATTCCGGATTAAGTTTATGTTGGCTGTTCTATCCTTCAGTTTAGACTTCTTATTTTAATGGTTGCCTCCCCATAGCATGTTTTTCCCCCCTTTTTTTATACACTGCTTATTTCTTGTTTACTTTCCGCTATTATTTTGTTGTACTTGTATATATATCTGCACAGGTTTATCTGGTAGTCTGGTCTAGCCTCGTCACTACTTCGCCGGGGTTAGGCTAGGCACTTACCAGCACATGGGGTCGGTTGTGCTGATGCTACACTCTGTGCATCTTTTTGCACAGATCACAGTACCGAAGCAGCAGCTTTCGGACAGCAGTAGCTGATTGGGAGCTGACTTCATTCCAGAGATTTCGAGGTAGCCTTGCAGACATCCGCATGGCCCGAAGTCTCTTCTATCTTTACTTTAATTTGTTATCCTTTGTACCGGATCAAACAGTATTGTGTTTTATTTAGACTTTGGGTGTAGTATTCTATAGACGTTCGTGAGGTTGTGACTCCAGTTCTTGGGTAGAGGATTCTGTTAGACTTCCGTATCTCCTTCAGTTTATTATATATGTTGAGATTTCCGCTTTATGTCATTATGTTTGATTTTATTAAATGGTTGGTAATTGTTGCAAAAAGGTAGATTAAATTGGCTTGCCTAGGTCCCATTAGTAGGCGCCATCACGACTCCCGAGGGTGGGAAATCCGGGTCGTGACAAGTTGGTATCAGAGCTCTAGGTTACATAGGTCTCACAACTCACGGACAAGCTTAGTAGAGTCTGAGGGATCGGTACGGAGACGTCTGTATTTATCCCCCAGAGGCTACAGAGTTAGGAAAAGTTTCACTTCTATTCCTCCCTGTCGTGCGATTTTGTTCTCTCAATGCTAAATTGAAACCTCCACTCTTGTCCTTTCGTGAATGGCGAGGTCATGTACCGCTTCTTCAGCCGAGCAGCAGCGGACCAGCGATAGATCAGCTACATCTTCGGAGGCTTTGTGGAGGTAAAGGTATTAGAGGTGGAGGTAGAGAACGAGAGGTGGAGGTAAAGGTATTAGAGGTGGAGGTGCAGGTACTGTTCTGGTTTGTGGTAGAGAAGCTTCGGTTTTATTTTGCGTCGTATCTGGTCATCACCTTATCACGCTACCCTGGACTGTCATGCCAAGACTGTGACCTTAGCTTTACCGAGTTTGCCTCGTTTAGAGTGGAGAGGGACTCCTGGTCATTCTACCCGCAGTGATATATCGTATGTGAAGGCTCGGCGTATGGCCGAGAAAGGGTGTTTGGTCTACTTGGCGTATGTTCGTGATTGTAGTGCTGAGGTTTCCTTTATCGATTCTGTGCCCGTTGTTCGTGAGTTCTGGATGTTCCCTTCAGACCTGCCGGGCATGCCACCTGACAGGGATATTGACTTCTGCATTGATTTGGCTCCGGGCACTCAGCCCATTTCTATCCCGCCGTATCGTATGGCTCCGCCTGAGTTGAAAGAGTTGAAGGAGCAGTTGCAAGACTTGCTTGAGTAGGGTTTCATTAGACCCAGTGTTTCGCCTTGGAGTGTGCCGGTGTTGTTTGTCAAGAAGAAGGACGGATCGATGAGAATGCGTATTGATTACCGGCAATTGAACAAGGTAACAGTCAAGAATAAGTATACACTGCCGAGGATTGATGATTTGTTCGACCAGCTTCAGGGTGCCAGGGTATTTTCCAAGATTGACTTGAGATCTGGCTACCATCAGTTGAGGATTAGGGCATCTGATGTCCCTAAGGCAGCTTTCCGCACTCGGTATGGGCATTATGAATTCATGGTCATATCTTTTGGGTTGACAAAAGCCCCAGCAGCTTTCATGGATTTGATGAACCGAGTGTTCAGGCCTTATTTGGACTTGTTCGTGATAGTCTTTATTGATGATATTCTGGTATACTCCCGCAACCAGGAGGAGCACGACCAGCACCTCAGAGTGGTTCTTCAGACTCTGAAGGATAGTCAGTTATATGCTAAGTTCTCGAAGTGCGAGTTCTGGTTGAGTTCGGTTGCATTTCTGGGTCACGTTGTATCAGCAGAGGGTATTCAGGTGGACCCGAAGAAGATTGAGGCAGTCAAGAA
>NC_031990.1:20965756-21006369 GCF_001879085.1 Nicotiana attenuata
GGTCGCTTAGGTTAATGCTTCCTTGTGTTGTGTGATGACGATAGTTATAGATGAGGTGGTTAAGTGTGGTAATAGGTTAGATATAGCTGAGGTGGTTAAGTGTTGTAATAGGTTGGTTATAGCTGTGGTAGTTAGATGTTGGAACAAGTTTGGTTATAGTTGTGGTAGTTAGATGTTGGAACTAGTGTGGTTATAGTAATTCCCTTGCCGGGATATTTGAGATGATGTTTTGTTCCCTTACCGGGATGTCGTTATATTGTTGTTTGTGACGGTATATGATATAAGAAATTTCTTGGAGCTTGGGCTCAAGTGATATCGTGAAGTAAGAAATGGAAGAAAGAGAAAGAGTTGATGGTTACTCCCTTGCCGGGATGTGTTATTAGATTTGTTGATTTTCTCCCTTGCCGGGATTTAACTGTTTACTTGTGTTTCCTTGCCGGGATTTCTATTACCGTTGTCTATCCCCCGCCCCCATTGTTTGTGATTGTTGATTGGGTGAGGTTGTGTTATTTATATTTGTGGATCGGGTTGCACGCCGCAACAACACTATATATTTGTGGATCGGGTTGCACGCCGCAACAACACTATATATTTGTGGATCGGGTTGCACGCTACAACAACACTATATATTTGTGGATCGGGTTGCACGCCGCAACAACACTATATATTTGTGGATCGGGTTGCACGCCGCAACAACACTATATACTTATGGTTCGGGTTGCACGCCGCAACAGTGATGATTGAGGATCGGGTTGCATGCCGCAACAGTATTGTATGTGATCGGATTGGGTTGCGTTCTGCAACAAATTTTAGCTTAAGTGTGTTTATTCCGGATTAAGTTTTTGTTGGCTGTTCTATCCTTCAGTTTAGACTTCTTATTTTAATGGTTGCCTCCCCATAGCATGTTTTCCCCCTTTTTATACACTGCTTACTTCTTGTTTACTTTCCGCTATTATTTTGTTGTACTTGTACATATATCTGCACAGGTTTATCTGGTAGTCTGGTCTAGCCTTGTCACTACTTACCAGCACATGGGGTCGGTTGTGCTGATGCTACACTCTGAGCATCTTTTTGCACATATCACAATACCGGAGCAGCAGCTTTCGGACAGCAGTAGTTGACTGGGAGCTGACTTCATTCCAGAGATTTCGAGGAAGGCTTGCAGACGTCCGCATGGCCCGGAGTCTCTTCTATCTTTACTTTAATTTGTTATCCTTTGTACCGGATCAAACAGTATTGTGTTTTATTCAGACTTTGGGTGTAGTATTCTATAGACGTTCGTGAGGTTGTGACTCCAGTTCTTGGGTAGAGGATTCTGTTAGACTTCCGTATCTCCTTTAGTTTATTATATATGTTGAGACTTCCGCTTTATGTCATTATGTTTGATTTTATTAAATGGTTGGTAATTGTTGCATAAAGGTAGATTAAATTGGCTTGCCTAGCTCCCATTAGTAGGCGCCATCACGACTCCCGAGGGTGGAAAATTCGGGTCGTGACAAGTTGGTATCAGAGATCTAGGTTACATAGGTCTCACAACTCACGGACAAGCTTAGTAGAGTCTGAGGGATCGGTACGGAGAAGTCTGTATTTATCCCCAGAGGCTACAGAGTTAGGAAAAGTTTCACTTCTATTCTTCCCTGTCGTGCGATTTTGTTCTCTCAATGCTAAATTGAAACCTCCACTCTTGTCCTTTCGTGAATGGCGAGGTCATGTACCGCTTCTTCAGCCGAGCAGCAGGGGACCGGTGATAGATCAGCTACGTCTTCGGAGGCTTTGTGGAGGTAAAGGTATTAGAGGTGGAGGTAGAGATGCGAGAGGTGGAGGTAAAGGTATTAGAGGTGGAGGTGCAGGTACTGTTCTGGTTTGTGGTAGAGAAGCTTCGATTTTATTTTGCGCCGTATCTGGTCATCACCTTATCACGCTACCTTGGACTGTCATGCCAAGACTGTGACCTTAGCTTTACCGAGTTTGCCTCGTTAGGAGTGGAGAGGGACTCCTGGTCATTCTACCCGCAGTGATATATCGTATGTGAAGGCTCGGCGTATGGCCGAGAAAGGGTGTTTGGTCTACTTGGCGTATGTTCGTGATTCTAGTGCTGAGGTTTCCTTTACCGATTCTGTGCCCGTTGTTCGTGAGTTCTGGATGTTACCTTCAGACCTGCCGGGCATGCCACCCGACAGGGATATTGACTTCTGCATTGATTTGGCTCTGGGCACTAAGCCCATTTCTATCCCGCCGTATCATATGGCCCCGCCTGAGTTGAAAGAGTTGAAGGAGCAATTGCAAGACTTGCTTGAGTAGGGTTTCATTAGACCCAGTGTTTCGCCTTGGAGTGTGCCGGTGTTGTTTGTCAAGAAGAAGGACGGATCGATGAGAATGCGTATTGATTACCGGCAATTGAACAATGTAACAGTCAAGAATAAGTATCCACTGCCGAGGATTGATGATTTGTTCGACCAGCTTCAGGGTGCCAGGGTATTTTCCAAGATTGACTTGAGATCTGGCTACCATCAGTTGAGGATTAGGGCATCCGATGTCCCTAAGGCAGCTTTTCGCACTCGGTATGGGCATTATGAATTCATGGTCATATCTTTTGGGTTGACAAATGCCCCAACAGCTTTCATGGATTTGATGAACCGAGTGTTCAGGCCTTATTTAGACTTGTTCGTGATAGTCTTTATTGATGATATTCTTGTATACTCCCGCAGGCAGGAGGAGCACGAGCAACACCTTAGAGTGGTTCTTCAGACTCTGAAGGATAGTCAGTTATATGCTAAGTTCTCGAAGTGCGAGTTCTGGTTGAGTTCGGTTGCATTTCTGGGTCACGTTGTATCAGCAGAGGGTATTCAGGTGGACCCGAAGAAGATTGAGGCAGTCAAGAACTGGCCTCGACCAGCATCAGCTACAGAGATTCGGAGTTTCTTGGGGTTAGCAGGCTACTACCGTCGGTTCGTGGAGGGTTTTTCATCTATTGCAGCCCCGATGACCAGATTGACGTAGAAGGGGGCCCAGTTCAGATGGTAGGATGAGTGTGAGGCGAGCTTTTAGAAGCTCAAGACAGCTCTGACTACAGCACCGATATTGGTTTTGCCCACAGGTTCAGGGCTTTATACAGTCTATTGTGATGCTTCCCGTATTGGGCTTGGTGCAGTATTGATGCAGGATGGCAGAGTCATTGGCTATTCTTCGATGCAGCTGAAGATCCACGAGAAGAATTATCCGGTTCATGATCTAGAGTTGGTAGCCATTGTTCATGCTTTGAAGATTTGGAGGCATTACCTATATGGTGTGACGTGTGAGGTGTACACTGATCACAAGAGTCTTCAGTACTTGTTCAAGCAGAAGGAGTTGAACTTGAGGCAGAGGAGATGGTTGGAGTTATTGAAAGATTATGATGTTACTATTTTGTATCACCCGGGGAGAGCCAATGTGGTGGCCGATGCTTTGAGTAGAAAGTCCGCCAGCATGGGTAGTCTTGCTTATATTCCGGTCAGCCAGAGTCCGCTTGCTTTGGATATTCAGGCCTTGGCCAATCGATTTGTGAGGTTGGATATTTCTGAGCCTAGCAGAGTGTTAGCTTGCACGGTCGCTCGCTCTTCATTATTGGAGCGTATCCGTGATCGGCAGTTTGATGATCCCCATTTGTGTGTCCTGAGAGACACGGTGCAGCATGGAAGTGCCACGAAGGTGACCTTAGATGATGATGGTGTTTTGAGATTGCAGGGGCGAGTTTGTGTGCCCAATGTCGATGGGATTCGAGAGTTGATCTTAGCGGAGGCCCATAGTTCTCGGTATTCTATTCACCCGGGCGCCGCGAAGATGTATCAGGACTTGCGGCAGCATTATTGGTGGCGTAGGATGAAGAAAGATATTGTTGCATATGTGGCTCGATGTTTGAACTGTCAGCAGGTTAAGTATGAGCATCAGAGGCCTGGTGGTTTGTTTCAGAGGATTGAGCTTCCCGAGTGGAAGTGGGAGAGGATTACCATGGATTTCGTTACCGGACTTCCGTTGACTCGGAAGAAGTTCGATGCGATATGGGTTATTGTTGATAGGCTGACCAAGTCAGCACATTTCATTCCTGTGGCAGTCTCCTATTCATCCGAGAGGTTAGCTGAGATTTATATCCGGGAGATTGTTCGCCTTCATGGTGTGCCGGTATCTATCATTTCGGACCGGGGTACGCAGTTTACCTCGCGTTTCTGGGGTGCAGTTCAGCGAGAGTTGGGCACACGGGTTGAGTTGAGCACAGCGTTTCATCCTCAGACGGACGGTCAGTCCGAGCGGACTATTCAGATTTTGGAGGATATGCTCCGAGCTTGTGTTATCGACTTTGGAGGTTCGTGGGATCAGTTCTTGCCTTTAGCGGAGTTTGCCTACAACAACAGCTACCAGTCCAGCATTCAGATGGCTCCTTATGAGGCGTTGTATGGTAGGCGATGTCGGTCTCCAGTGGGATGGTTTGAGCCGGGAGAGGCTCGGTTATTGGGTACAGATTTAGTTCAGGAGGCCTTGGATAAGGTCAAGATCATTCAGGATAGGCTTCGTTCGGCTCATTGCGGCAAAAGAGTTATGCAGATCGTAAGGTTCGAGATGTAGCTTTCATGGTTGGTGAGCGGGTATTGCTCCGAGTGTCGCCTTTGAAGGGCGTGATGAGATTTGGGAAGAAGGGCAAGCTTAGCCCTAGGTTCATTGGCCCATTTGAGATTCTCGACCGTGTGGGAGAGGTGGCTTATAGGCTTGCCTTGCCGCCTAGCTTATCAGCCGTGCATCCAGTTTTTCATGTGTCCATGCTTCGGAGGTATCACGGCGATCCAGCCTACGTGTTAGATTTCAGCACTGTCCAGTTGGACAAGGATCTGTCTTATGAGGAGGAGCCGGTAGCTATCCTAGACTGGCAGGTTCGACAGTTGAGGTCAAAGAGTTTTCCTTCAGTGCGTGTCCAGTGGAGAGGTCAGCCTCTTGAGGCATCGACCTGGGAGTCCGAGTCTGATATGCGGAGCCGTTATCCTCATCTATTTCCCGACTCAGGTACTTCTTTCTTTTGTCCGTTCGAGGACAAACAATTGTTTTAAAGGTGGAGAATGTGACGACCCAAAGGGTCATCACCTATTTTCTCTTTCATTCCGTGCTTCAGAGGCCTTGAAAACCTCATTTTTACTTGCCTCGATTTGCGTGCGCAGTCCGGGCGCGTAGCCGGAAAGCTTAAATATGAATTCTGTGTAAAAATCGATGAATTTTGATATTAATATGATTAAAGTTGACTTTGGTCAACATTTTGAGTAAACGGACCCGGACCCGTGATTTGACGGTCCCGAAGGGTCCGTAGAAAAATATGAGACTCGGGCATATGCCCGGAGTCGAATTCCGAGGTCGAGAGCCCGAGAAATGAATTTTTCTGTGAAATTGTTTTTTTGAAATTAATATGGAAATTTGAAAAGGAAATTGATTAGAATGTGTTGGTATCGGGCTCGTATTTTGGTTCCGGCGCCCGGTACAGGTCTTATATGTGGTTTAAGCGCTTTCTGTGAAATTTGGTTGAAATCGGACGTCATTTGACGTGTTTCGGACCTAAATATCTAAAAATTAAAGTTTATGAAGTTTGATGAAAAAGTGATGATTTTGAGGTTTGATTCCTCGTTTTTGATGTTATTTTGGCGATTTGATCGCACGGTTAAGTTCGTAGGATGTTGTTGAGTTAGTGTGTGTGATTGGTTAGGAGCCCCGAGGGCTCGGGAGTGATTCGGAGGTGGTTCGGGATGTTTTTGGCCTTAGAGAAAGTTGCAGAAAATCTGCAATTTTTGCTCAGTTGTTCCCTCCTTCGCGATCTTCAGCCCGCGTTCGCGTTCCTTTGGCTTTTTCATCTTCCGCGTTCGCATACTCGGTCACGCGATCGCATAACTTCAGCATTTCCTTCAATTTCGCACCAGTAGACTCGCGTTCGCATAGACCAAACTTTTGGACCCCCAGTATTTCTTCTACGCGTTCGCGTTACCATCCACGCGATCGCGATGACCAGTCAGTGGGACCTTTCGCGATCGCATCCCTGTTTCCGCGATCGCGTGGGGCAAATTCGCCCAGTTATTTTTAAAGCCTAAAAACAAACCAGTAACGGGATTTTTCACCCAAAACACACGAGTTCATCTTCTCTACAGCACATAGGCGATTTTTAGAGCTATCCTTCACCATAATTTCTTGGGTAAGTATTATCTAACTCGTTTTCTTCATTTTCTATCATCATTTATCAAATTCCTAGACCTAAATCATGTAGTTCATGGTAAGAATTGGGGAAAAGGGTAGAATTAGGGCTTTTCAATTTTCTTTGATTTAGACCTCGTTTTGGGGTCGAATTTGAAAACAAATTGTATATCCGCGCTCGTGGGGGAATGGGTGACATGGAATTGGTTCGAACCTCGTGTTTTGACCAAGCGGGCCCGGGGTCGATTTTNTTCTCCCCCAAGCACTTAGGAGTCCATTGAAGCCCCTTTTCTTCAAGATCACTTGGGTTAGTAAATTCCAACTTGTTTTCTTCATTTTCCATCATTTATTATTGAATTCCTAAGCTTAAATCATGTAGTTTAGGGTGGAAATTGGGAGAAATGGGTAGAGTTAGGGCTTTTTACTTTTTCTTAATTTAGACCTCGTTTTGGAGTCGAATTTGAAAACAAATTATATATTCAGGCTCGTGGATGAATGGGGGGTTTAATTTGGTCCGAACCTCGTGTTTTGGCCAAGCGGGCCCGGGGGATTTTGGAATATTTGGGAAGAAAGCTTAGAAATTCATATTTAGGCATTGGGTTTAGTTTGTTTAGCTATTATTAATATTATGAAGTCCTTATTGTATATATTTGATTGAGTTGGAGCCGAATTCGAAAGGGAAAGCGGTCGTTGTGGATTGATTTGGCTGTGGAAGTTGAGGTAAGTGTTTGGTTTAACCCTAGCTTGAGGGAATAGGAGTTGAGTCTTGTTTGCTATTTGCTAATTGATCGAGTACGATGTATAGGCATGGTGACGAGTACCTATACATTGGTGTCTAGCATGACCGTGAGTCTGATATTGTGACTTTTATGGCTTCGTTGTATTATCCATGCTTTGGTGTGTATTTCTGTTTGTTGTGTAAAATTGTGGAAGAAATGCGATTTATGAACATTGAGGAGCGTCGGCTCCAGTTGTAGAACGAATTGCGGAAGTATAAGTGATAATTGAACCTCTGGAGCATTTGCTCGAAGTTGTGAAGAGAATTGTGAAGTAAAAGCGAGAAAGAGAAGAGATCATTATGTTTCCCTCTTTGCGGGCTATTGTTGAGTATTATTTGCTAATTGCTAAATGTTGAGTACGGTGTATAGGCATGGTGACGAGTATCTATACACCGGTGTCTAGCATGACCGTGGGTCTTTATTCGTGCTTAATTGGGATTCTGTAGTGACTCTTCCTTGTTAATTGATGGTTTCTATATGATATGAAGAGAATGAGAAGGAAATATGATGTGTAAACTCTTTGGAGCGTTGGCTCGATTTTTGACTTGATTAAAAAGTAAGAAATGAAAGTAAGAGAAAGAGATATGATTATTCCCTTGCCGGGACGTGTAAGTTATTGTTGTTGCTCTCTTGCCGGGATTTAACTACTTAGTCGTATTCTCCCTTGTCGGGATTTAACTGTTTACTTGTGTTTCCCTTGCCGGGATTTTCTATTACTGTTTGTCTATCCCCTCGTCCCCATTGGTTGTGATTGTTGATTGGGCGAGGTTGTGTTATTTATACATGGATCGGGTTGCACGCCGCAACAACACTATATAATTGTGGATCGGGTTGCACGCCGCAACAACACTATATAATTGTGGATCGGGTTGCACGCCGCAACAACACTATATAATTGTGGATCGGGTTGCTCGCTGCAACAACACTGTATAATTATGGATCGGGTTGCACGCCGCAAAAACACTGTCTATTTATGGATCGGGTTGCACGCCGCAACAGTGATAGCTGAGGATCGGGTTGCACGCCGCAACAGTATTGTATGTGATCGGATCGGGTTGCTTGCCGCAACAAACCATAGCTTAATTGTGTTTACTCCGGATTTGAGTTTCTGTTGGCTGTTCTATCCTTTAAGTTTAGACTTCCTATTTTAACTGTTCGACCCCCCCCCCCCCCCGCATGTTTCCCCCTCCTTTTGTTACTGCTTATTTCCTGTTTATTTTCCGCAATATATTTCATAACTGCATATGTTTATCTGGTAGTCTGGTCTAGCCTGTCACTACTTCGCCGGGGTTAGGCTAGACACTTACCAGCACATGGGGTCGGTTGTGCTGATGCTACACTCTGTGCATCTTTTTACACAGATTCAGGAGCAGCTTTTGGGCCTCAGTAGTAGGATTTGATCGGGAGCTGACTTCAGTCCAGGGACTTTCGAGGTATCCTAGCTGACGTTCGCAGGCCGGAGTCCCTTCTATGTTATTAGTTTGTTTTCCTTGTACCGAGACAAACATTGATGTACTTCTATTCTGACTTGTTTTTAGCACTCTTTAGTAGTTCGTGAGTTAGTGACACCAGTCTTGGGTAGAGAAATGTTAAACTTCCGCATTTGGTTTTCAGATATCTATGATTTTAAGACTTCCACTTTATTTTAAATGACTCGCATTATTATTATTATTGAGATGTTATCAGAAAATGTTTTAACTACTTGGCTTGCCTAGCTCCGACAGTAGGCGCCATCACGACCCTCGATGGTGGGAAATCCTGGTCGTGACAAGTTGGTATCAGAGCTCTAGGTTACATAGGTCTCGCTACTCACGGACAAACTTCGTAAAGTCTGAGGGATCGGTACGGAGACGTCTGTATTTATCCCCCAGAGGCTACAGAGTTAGGAAAACTTCACTTTTGTTCTTTCTTGTCGTGCGATTCTTTTTCTCAAATATTGATTGTTGTTCCACTCTGTTCTTTCGCAGATGGCGAGAACACGTGCTTCCTCTTCTACCGCGCAGCAGCCCGAGCCCCCAGCAGCAGCTCCTATGAGGGGCAGAGGGCGAGGCCAAGGCCGTGCCAGAGGCCGAGGCCGGGGCAGAGCTCAGCCCCGAGCAGCAGTCCCAGAGGTGGAGCCTCATACTGATTAGGATGAGGAGGTTCCAGCCCCAGCAGCTCCGGTGGGCCCAGCTCAGGTCCCAGAGGGGTTCATAGCCACCCCAGTTTTTCAGGATGCTCTGGTAAGATTGGTAGGCTTTGTGGAGAGCGTCACTAGAGCGGGTTTGTGTCACGACCCAAACCCCGGTCGTGATGGCGCCCAACACATTGCTAGGCAAGCCCGACCATTTCCACAACCTTAGCCAATTAATCTAGATAGATAAATAAATATTCACTACTAAATACCAATTTAATACGAAACTTCTGAAATAATCTCTAACATTCGAAAACCCCAAAATAAAAACAAAATACTAACCAGCCCACAGAATCTAGTGTCACGAACATGAGCCTCTAATACAAAATATTCACCTAATCACAAGTCTGTCTAGGAAAGAAAATAAGAATAAAAGGATAAAGATACATGGGAGAGATCAAGGCTGCGAACGCCATGCAGCTACCTCGATACTCCCGGATAAACGCTGCTCAGCCAACAAGTCCTCACTCACCCTGTGGTGTGCCTGAATCTGCACACAAGGTGCAGGGAGTATTGTGAGTACTTCCAACCCAGAAAGTAATAAATATAAATAATGTCTGAGTATAATAATTCCCAAATAAACACAAGGTAAAGCTATAAATACAGTATAACAGCCAGGACAATTATAATAATACCACAACAGATAAAGAATAAATGACAATTAAAATATGCAATGCAACACATAAACCGGTACTCTCCAGTACCCCGCTGTGGCCGTGCAGCCCGCACCATTTATTTAACGTCGACGGCGCTCACTGGGGGTGTGCAGACTCCGGGAGGGGCCCTTACGGCCCAAGCGCAATAATAAGCCATATCGTGGCATCAAACAGGCCCTCGGCCTCATATCAATATCAATATCATACCACTACGGCGTGCAGTCCGATCCCATACTCAGTCCAAAATCACATAAGCCTTTCGGCACAATACTATAAAAATATTCAGCCCAAACTTCATTTAAAAATATTACTTTGGTTTCTACTTTTAGAAAAATGGCTGAGTTTACAAAAACAGTGTTGAATACCAGGACTGAGTTCAATATCTAGAAATATGGTAAGAAACCAGTAAAAATAATCCCTGAAGGATTCAAGTTGTTGGCACGAAGCCCAATTATGATAATTAATCCATTTTTATAAGGATATCACAAAACTATAATCAATTAGGTAGTAATTTTATTAAGCGGGACGGACCAAGTCACAATCCCCGACGATGCTCTACGATGTGCAAATTCGGGGTTTCAAACCCTCAACACAGCATTTACATTTATTACTAACCTCAAGCCGGCCAAAGTCCTAGCTTGCTATGCCCTTGCCTTTCGAATTCACCTCTTCGTGCGTCCAATCTGACCAAAACCACAACGAATACGTCACAATATGCTAAGGGAATATAACCCAATCGAAAAGACTCGAAAAACATCGAAAATCACGAAGTTGGCAAAACTCGAGCCCCGGGCCCACTTCTAGAAAAATTATAAATTTCACATCACCGGATTCCTTATCTCTCCACGAGTCCATGCATATAAAGAACACCAAAATCGGAGTCAAAATGACCCCTCAAATTTCCATTTTTGTTCGCTTAGGTTTCAAGCCCTAAACCACCATTTTTTACCTTAATTCCTTGAGTTTTCAGTGTAATTTCATGTATTTGCATGATAAAATTGTGTTCTAAGTCCAAGAATTCTTACCTTATCGAAGTCCTTGAATTTCCTCTTCAAAATCGCTCAAGAACACCCCAAGTCCGAAGTTAAAAATATGCTTCTGTAAAACTTCGCGAAGGGATTAAAACCCACTTCTGATCAGTTATTTCCGCTTCTGCGGTGCCTTTGTCGCTTCTGCGACTACCGCATCTGCGGTCACTTTCCGCTTCTGCGGAATCTCACTTATTGTCTTGGACCGCTTTTGCGGTAACTAACCGCTTCTGCGGAAGCCACTTATGCGGGAAATAGCCCGCTCCTGCGGAAATCTCCAAAATGCCCAACCTCGCTTCTGCGACTCCTCATACGCTTCTGCGGAACCGCTTCTGCGGTCCGTTTCCGCAGAAGCGAAAATACCAGATACCAGACAACTCAGCAGTCCTTAAACTCCAAATTTCATCCCGTTAGCCATCCGAAATCACCCGGAGGCCCCCGGGACCTCATCCAAAAATACAAACATGATCCAATACCTTATTCAAACTTGCTCCAATCATCAAAACACCTCAAACAACACTAAAACCATCGTTTCTCATCGAATTCAAGCCTAAATTCTTCCAAAACTTCCGAAACACGCATTCGATCAAAAACCCAACCAAAACACCTCCGAATGACCTAAAATTTTGCACACACATCCCAAATCACCTAACGAAGCTACTGCAACTCTCGGAATTCCATTCCGACCCCCGGATCAAAATCTCACTTATCAACCGGAATTCGCCAAAATCCTAACTTTGCCAATTCAAGCCTAATTCTACTCCGGACCTCCAAAATCACTTTTGATTACACTCCTAAGTCACAAATCATCCCCCGAAGCTAACCAAATCATCGGAATTCATATCCGAGCCCTCTAACACAAAAGTCAACGTCCGGTTGACTTTTCCAACTTAAGCCTTCTTAAAAGAGACTAAGTGTCTCATTTCTTATCAAACCCAATCCAAATCAACTCCAACACATCTAATATACTAAAACATAAGGAAATAAAAAATGGGGAAAACAGAGCGGTAACACACGTGACTACAGGTCGGGTCGTCACAGTTTTCTTCCAGTAGCACCAGCCACTTCTCAGGCTGGAGGAGGGGTTCAGACTCCTGCTACACGTACTCCGGAGCAGGTAGCTCCCCAGGCTCAGGTTCCAGTGGTTCAACCAGCTGTGGCAGTTCAGTCGGGTATTGTGACTCAGACCGGCGATGGAGCGGCTATGTCCTCAGATGCTTTGTGGAGGCTTGATAGGTTCTCCAAGCTCTTCACCACCATCTTCAGCGGTACTTCTTCAGAGGATCCACAGGATTTCTTATTTAGCTGTCATGAGATCCTTCGGACTATGGGTATTGTGGAGACCAATGGGGTCGACTTCGTCACTTTTCGACTAGCAGGATCCGCCAAGACTTAGTGGAGGGACTATTGTTTATCCAGACCAGCAGGGTCGCCATCATTGACTTGGGACCAATTTGCAGAGTTGTTTTTGGAGAAGTTTCTCCCAATTACTCAGCGAGATGCTCTTCGCAGGCAGTTTGAGCGCCTCCAGCAGGGCTCTATGACAGTTACTCAGTATGAGACTCGGTTCATTGATCTAGCACGCCATGATATTTTTATACTCCCCACCGAGGGAGAGAGGGTGCGGAGGTTTATTGATGGGTTGATTCAGCCGATCCGTCTCCAGATGGCTATGGGAGCCGGGAGTGAGATTTCTTTTCAGGAGGCGGCCAATGAGGCCCGTAGAGTTGAGATGGCTCTTGCACGGGGAGGTGGTCACGGGTCAGATAAGAGGCCCCGTCATGCAGGTAGATTCAGTGGTACCTCGTCTGGAGGTGGAGATTCTTATGGTAGAGGCCATCCTCCGAGGCCCTTTCAGTCAGCCCTACAGGTCTCTCATGGTACTTCGGGGGGTCGTGGTTCTCAGCCGCATTATTCTGACCAGCAGTTTCACAGTTCCCCATCAGCACCCATCAGTGCCCCACCACTTCAGAGTTTTCGGGGAGGGCATTTACGCGTGTGGCGACACGAGACATATTGCCAGGTATTGAGGCAGGTGCTATGAGTGTGGTGAGTATGGTCACATCAGGAGGGCTTGCCCGAGGTTCAGGGGTGCTCAGTCACAGCAGCAGGGTCCTCGTCCTATGATACAGGCATCAGGTGATCCACAGACCGCCCAGCCAGCTAGAGGCGGGGGTAGAGGCCATAGAGGTGGAGGTAGAGATCATAGAGGTGGAGCTCGGACCGCCAGAGGTAGAGGCCAGCCAGCAGCCGATCGTCCCAGAGATATGGTTCAGGGAGGTGGGGCCCAGCCCCGGTGTTATGCTCTTCCAGCCAGGCCAGAGGCTGAGTCTTCAGATGCAGTTATTACAGGTACTATTCTGGTCTGTGATAGGGATGCTTCAGTGCTATTTGACCCTGGGTCTACGTATTCATATGTGTCGTCCTATTTTGCACCCTACCTGACTATGCCTAGTGATGCTTTGGGTATTCCTGTTTATGTATCTACACCGGTGGGTGATTCTATAGTGGTCGACCGAGTTCATCGTTCTTGTGTGGTAGTGTTTGAGGGTCTTGAGACCCGTGTTGATTTATTGCTCTTAGACATGGTGGATTTCGACGTTATATTAGGGATGGATTGGTTGTCCCCGTATCATGCTATCTTGGATTGTCACGCCAAGACCGTGACCTTGGCTTTGCCAGATTTACCCCGATTGGAGTGGAGAGGGACCCCAGGTCATGCCACCCGCAGTGTTATCTCATATGTGAAGGCTCGACGCATGGTCGAGAAGGGGTGTCTAGCTTATCTGGCGTATGTTCGCGATTCCAGCTCAGAGGTTCCTTCTATTGATTCTGTTCCTATTGTTCGGGAGTTCCCCGAGGTTTTCCCTTCAGACCTGCCGGGTATGCCGCCCGACAGGGATATTGATTTCTGTATTGATCTGGCCCCAGGCACGCAGCCCATTTCTATTCCGCCGTATCGCATGGCCCCGCCAGAGTTGAAGGAGTTAAAGGACCAGTTGCAAGATTTGCTAGAGAAGGGTTTTATCAGGCCTAGTGTTTCTCCTTGGGGTGCGCCGGTGTTATTTGTGAAGAAAAAGGATGGATCGATGAGGATGTGCATTGATTACCGGCAATTGAACAAAGTGACGATAAAGAACAAGTATCCACTGCCGAGGATTGATGATTTGTTTGACCAGCTTCAGGGTGCAAAGGTGTTTTCAAAGATAGACTTGAGATCTGGCTACCATCAGCTGAGGATTAGGGCATCCGATGTCCCTAAGACAGCATTCCGCACTCGGTACGGGCATTATGAGTTCCTGGTCATGTCGTTTGGGTTGACCAATGCCCCAGCAGCATTCATGGAGTTGATGAACCGAGTGTTCAGGCCATATTTGGACATGTTCGTGATAGTCTTTATTGATGATATTCTGGTGTACTCCCGCAGCCAGGAGGAGCACGAGCAGCACCTCAGAGTGGTTCTTCAGACTCTGAAGGATAGTCAGTTGTATGCTAAGTTCTCGAAGTGCGAGTTCTGGTTGAGTTCGGTTGCATTTCTGGGTCATGTTGTATCAGCAGAGGGTATTCAGGTGGACCCGAAGAAGATTGAGGCAGTCAAGAACTGGCCTCGACCAGCATCAGCTACTGAGATTCGGAGTTTCTTGGGGTTAGTAGGTTATTACCGTCGATTCGTGGAGGGATTATCATCTATAGCAGCCCCGATGACCAGATTGACCCAGAAGGGTGCCCAGTTCAGATGGTCAGATGAGTGTGAGGCGAGCTTTCAGAAGCTCAAGACAGCTCTGACTACGGCACCGATATTGTTTTTGCCCTCAGGCTCAGGGCCATATACAGTTTATTGTGATGCTTCCCGTATTGGGCTTGGTGCAGTATTGATGCAGGATGGCAGAGTCATTGCTTATGCTTCGAGGCAGTTGAAGATCCACGAGAAGAATTATCCGGTTCATGATCTAGCGTTGGCGGCCATTGTTCATGCTCTGAAGATTTGGAGGCATTACCTATATGGTGTGACGTGTGAGGTGTACACTGATCACAAGAGTCTGCAGTACTTGTTCAAGCAGAAGGAGTTGAACTTGAGGCAGAGGAGGTGGTTGGAGCTATTGAAGGATTATGATGTTACTATTTTGTATCACCCGGGGAGAGCCAATGTGGTGGCCGATGCATTGAGTAGGAAGTCCGCCAGCATGGGTAGTCTTGCTTATATTCCGGTCAGCCATAGGCCGCTTGCTTTGGATATTCAGGCCTTGGCCAATCGGTTTGTGAGGTTGGACATTTCTGAGCCTAGCAGAGTGTTAGCTTGCACGGTCGCTCGTTCTTCATTATTGGAGCGTATCCGTGATCGGCAGTTTGATGATCCCCATTTGTGTGTCCTGAGAGACACGGTGCAGCGTGGAGGTGCCACGAAGGTGACCTTAGATGACGATGGTGTTTTGAGATTGCAGGGGCGAGTTTGTGTGCCCAATGTCGATGGGATTCGGGAGTTGATCTTAGCGGAGGCCCATAGTTCTCGGTATTCTATTCACCCGGGCGCCGCAAAGATGTATCAGGACTTGCGGCAGCATTATTGGTGGTGTAGGATGAAGAAAGATATTGTTGCATATGTGGCTCGATGTTTGAAATGTCAGCAGGTTAAGTATGAGCATCAGAGGCCTGGTGGTTTGTTTCAGAGGATTGAGCTTCCCGAGTGGAAGTGGGAGAGGACTACCATGGATTTCGTTACTGGACTTCCGTTGACTCGGAAGAAGTTCGACTCGATATGGGTTATTGTTGATAGGCTGACCAAGTCAGCGCATTTCATTCCTGTATCAGTCTCCTATTCATCCGAGAGGTTAGCTGGGATTTATATCCGGGAGATTGTTCGCCTTCATGGTGTGCCGGCATCTATCATTTCGGATCGGGGTACGCAGTTTACCTCGCATTTCTGGGGTGCAGTTCAGCGAGAGTTGGGCACACGGGTTGAATTGGAGGCTTGTGGGACCAGTTTTTGCCTCTAGCAGAGTTCGCCTATAACAACAGCTACCAGTCCAGCATTCAGATGGCTCCATATGAGGCATTGTATGGTAGGCGATGTCAGTCTCCAGTCGGATGGTTTGAGCCGGGAGAGGCTCGGTTATTGGGTACAGATTTAGTTCAGGAGGCCTTGGATAAGGTCAAGATCATTCAGGACAGGCTTCGTTCGGCTCAGTCGCGGCAAAAGAGTTATGCGGATTGTAAGGTTCGAGATGTAGCTTTCATGGTTGGTGAACGGGTCTTGCTCCGAGTGTCGCCTATGAAGGGCGTAATGAGATTTGGGAAGAAGGGCAAGCTTAGCCCTAGGTTCATTGGCCCATTTGAGATTCTCGATCGTGTGGGAGAGGTGGCTTACAGACTTGCCTTGCCGCCCAACTTGTCAGCCGTGCATCCAGTGTTTCATGTGTCCATGCTTCAGAGGTATCACGACGATCCAGCCCACGTGTTAGATTTCAGCACTGTCCAGTTGGACAAGGATCTGTCTTACGAGGAGGAGCCGGTAGCTATTCTAGACCGGCAAGTTCGACAGTTGAGGTCGAAGAGTTTTCTTTCAGTGCGTGTCCAGTGGAGAGGTCAGCTTCCTAAGGCATCGACCAGGGAGTCCGAGTCTGAAATGCGGAGCCGTTATCCTCATCTATTTCCCGACTCAGGTACTTCTTTCTTTTGTCCGTTCAAGGACGAACGGTTGTTTTAGAGGTGGAGAATTATATGTTAAATTCTGTGAAAAATTTCAAAATGTGGCTTTAAAATGATTAAAGTTGACTTTGGTCAACATTTTTGGTAAACGGACCCGGACCCATGATTTGACGGTCCAGGAGGGTCCGTAGAAAAATATGGGACTCGGGCATATGCCCGGAGTCGAATTCCGAGGTCTAGAGCCCGAGAAAAGAATTTTTCTGTGAAATTGTTTATCTGAAGTTATTGAGGAAAATGAAAATGAAAATTGATTAAAAGACTGTGGTATCGGGCTCGTATTTTGGTTCCGACGCCCGGTACAAGTCTTATATATGGTTTAAGCGCTTTCAGTGAAATTTGGTCGAAATCGGACGTCATTTGACGTGTTTCGGACTATAGGTTCCAAATTTGAAAGTTTATGAAACTTGGAAGAAAACCATGTGATTTGAGGCTTGATTCTATGTATATGATGTTATTTTGGCGATTTGATCGCACGGTTAAGTTCGTAGGATGTTGTTGACTTAGGGTGTGTGTTTGGTTAGGAGCCCCGAGGGCTCGGGAGTATTTTCGGAGGTGTTCGGGGTAGTTTTGGACTTAGGAGATGTAGCAGATTTTCTGTAATTTTTGCCCAGTTAATTGCTTCTTCGCGTTCGCGGCACTCAGCTCGCGTTCGCGTACCAGTGGGCTTTCCCTTCTTCGCGTTTGCGGACAAGTCCCCGCGTTCGCGTAGTCTTGGTTCCCCCTTCACCGCGTTCGCGAGCCCCCTCTAACGTTCGCGTATAAGCAAATCCCGGACCCCCAGTTCATCCTTCTACGCATTCGCGACTAGTACCTCGCATTCGTGATGCCTTGACTCCTTTACCCTTCGCGAACGCGGCCCCCTTCCCTCGAACGCGAAGGGCATTTTTGCCCAATCATTTTAATACTTCAAAAACAGAATAGTTACAGGATTTTTCACCCAAAACACACGAACTCATCTTCTCCACAGCCCATAGGCGATCTTTAGAGCTCTTCTTCACCAAAGCTTCTTGGGTAAGTATTATCTAACTCGTTGTCTTCATTTTCTATTATCATTTATCAAATTTCTAGACCTAAATCATGTAGTTCATGGTAAGAATTGGGGGAAAAGGGTAGAATTAGGGCTTTTCAATTTTCTTTGATTTAGACCTCGTTTTGGGGTCGAATTTGAAAACAAATTGTATATTCGGGCTCGTGGGGGAATGGGTAACATGGAATTGGTTCGAACCTCGTGTTTTGACCAAGCGGGCCCGGGGTCGATTTTGGAATTTTTGGAAGAAAGGTTGGGAATTCATATTTAGGCACTGGGTTTAGTTTGTTTAGCTATTATTAATATTTTAAGGTCATTATTTCATAGATTTGACCGAGTTGGAGCTGAATTCGAGGGGTAAAGCTACACTAAAGGCTTGAGTTGATTTTTGGAGAATTTGAGGTAAGTGTTTGGTCTAACTTTGGCTTGAGGGAATAGGAGTAGGGTCTTATTTGCTATTTGCTATGTGTCGAGTACGGTGTATAGGCATGGTGACGAGTATCTATACACTGGTGTCTAGCATGACCGTGTGTCCTTATATTGAGATTATCCTGAATTGTTGTGATTCTTCCATGCTTATTTGATGATTACTATATACTGTAAAGAGCATGAGACAGAGATTACGATTACTAAACTCCGTGGAGCAATGGCTCGAGTTGTGTTACGGATTGAGGAGGTATATGATATGAAATGACTCTTTGGAGCGGTGGCTCGGATGTTAAGTGAATTATAAGTGAGAGTATAGAAAAGAGAAAGAGTTGATGGTTACTCCCTTGCCGGGACGTGTTATTGGTTTTGTTGATTTTCTCCCTTGCCGGGATTTAACTGTTTACTGTGTATCCTTGCGGGATTTTCTATTACTGTTTGTCTATCCCCTCGCCCCATTGGTTGTGATTTGTTGATTGGGCGAGGTTGTGTTTTTATACATGGATCGGGTTGACGCCGCAACACACATATATAATTGTGGATCGGGTTGCACGCCGCAATAAACTAATATAATTGTGGATCGGGTTGCACCGCGCAACAACACTTATATATTGTGGATCGGGTTGCCGCTCGCAACAACACTGTCTATTATGGATCGGGTTTGCACGCCGCAACCTGTAGACTGAGGATCGGGTTGCACGTCGCAACAGTATTGTATGTGATCGGACGGGTTGCTGCCGCACACACTATAGCTTAATTGGTTTTACTCCGGATTAAGTTTCGTTGGCTGTTCTATCCTTTAAGTTTAGACTTCCTGTTTTAACTGTTGCTCCTCCGCATGTTTCCCCCTTCTTTTGTATACTGCTTATTCCTGTTTATTTTCCGCAATATATTTCATAACTGCATACAGTTTATCTGGTAGTCTGGTCTAGCCTCGTCACTACTTCGCCGGGAGTAAGGTCTAGGCACTACCAGCACATGGGGTCGGTTGTGCTGATGCTACACTCTGTGCATCTTTTTGCACAGATTCAGGAGCAGCTTTTGGGCCTCAGCAGTAGGATTTGATCGGGAGCTGACTTCAGTCCAGGGACTTTCGAGGTATCCTAGCTGACGTTCGCAGGCCGGAGTCCCTTCTATGTTATTAGTTTGTTTTCCTTGTACCGAGACAAACATTGATGTACTTCTATTCTGACTTGTTTTTAGCACTTTTTAGTAGTTCGTGAGTTAGTGACACCAGTCTTGGGTAGAGAAATGTTAAACTTCCGCATTTGGTTTTCAGATATCTATGTTTTTAAGACTTCCTCTTTATTATACATGACTCGTATTATTATTATTGTTGAGATGTTATCAGAAAATGTTTTAACTACTTGGCTTGCCTAGCTCCGATAGTAGGCGCCATCACGATCCCCGATGGTGGAAAATCCGGGTCGTGACACTATTGCAGCAAAATAGTGGCTATTTTTCAATAACTTGGCAAACGCTGACTATTTTTGAATGATCAGTCCGAAAACTGGCTAGCCCGTGCTAATTTAACAAAAAGTAGTTCTTGATCCCGCTTTGTGGTTACTGGTCTTCTTCAGAAGGTGATAGGAACCAACTTTTTCACTATTCCGGATTAAGGTTTATGGGCTAGGTTGGCCCAAGATATTCATCAAGTATGATTATGGCCCATAAACTCAAAGTTGATAGAGAAAACTATCCACCACAACCTCGTAAAATTTTAATAGCCCATAGTTTTTCCCACTTACACAAAATGGCCCTTCGACCCAAACATATTACATCTAATAGCCCAAAATGTCTTTTTTTGTTTATTTTTTATTTAGCGACAATCTATTTTGTATATATTTTATATAGTGACAGTCTATTTAATATATTTTTTATATAGTGAAAGTCTATTGTATATAAATTGTACAGTGACAGTCTATTTTGTATATTTTTTGTATAGTGACAGTCTTTCTTGTATATATTTTGTATTGTGACATCTATTTTGTACATTTTTTGTATATATTTTGTATAGTGACATCTATTTCTTATATTTTTTATATAATGATAGTGTATTTAGTATATAAATTGTATAGTGATAGTCCATTTTGTATATTTTTTTGTATAGTGGCAGTCTATTTGTATATTTTTGTATATAGTGACAATCTTTTTTATATATTGAATGACTACACGTTTGTAAAACCAGTCATTACATAATTGATGTGATGCATCTTACTGTGATTTTTAATTATTTATTGTTTGTTAGTCTATGAATTGTAACAAATGGAGTATACTCGGCGGATCCTATATTTGAACTTACATAGTATTATATAAATAAAAATTTTAGTTTCTCAAAAAAAAAAAAAAAAGGTATACTCCACAATTCTTAAAAGGAAAGATGCAAAACAAGCAAAAACAGAAAATTGATTATTCTTTTTTGGCAACTAAAAAATTTTCATTATCAATGGAGTAATGTATAGTAAGACCCGACATGTATAGTGAATTTTTTTTCATGTATAACCATATCTTGAATTAAAATAAAATCTATTAAGTGCATGTAATATCAATCTTACTACAGAAACTATCAAATTGAGAAAGTAAAAACTGATAATTGTGATGGGTTATGATAATTGTTTGGATAGTATCGCATAAGCAATGGGAAGGCACTGAATGCCAGTGTCACTAAGCATGCCAGTCAGGGTCCTTACGACATAGTAGGCATAGAAATAGTTTCTTGTCCTCCTATATGCCATTATTACTTAAGAAATCGAAGAAATCAGTGATAATTCTACAACAATTCATATGGATGAAAGAATTTTTATCGAAAATATGAGAAAATTTCCTGACAACATCTTGTCAAAAAGTCAAATTCAAAAGTCTCCAATCAGTTCATCAACCAAAAGTAAATGAAAAAGTCATCAAAATTTTCTAGTGGCGATCTTTTTCTTCATGAAAAGAGCTGAACTCTGATATATAACGCTTGTTGTCGATTTTTTTTATCTCTTTTCAACAGATTCTTTCGTCCAAATTTTAGTAGTGTACTCAGTTGCATGCAAAAAAGCTGTAAAAGGGAAAGGGTGTGCCGACCTTTAAGTTTTTGGCTAGCTATTATAATTAATTTTTGGCTTCAAATTGCATAATAGATTTTTGGGCTAGAGTTTGTCAAAAGTTTCAGCCGAACGGCTAAAAGTGTAATTGTCTCAAGTTGATAGATGGTTTGGCCCATCTTTGTTAAGGAGCCTGGATTGCTATAATAAGAGAAAAGGACACTTACGCTCTGTTTGGATCATTGTTTCCCGTCGTTTGATAATGTATTGTATTGTATTATATCATATTGTACCGTATCGTTTTATGAGTACAATGCTTGATAGATTGTATGGTTTGTTATTGTTAAATAATATTTTATCGTTTTGTTTGACTGTATCGTACTGTATTGTAACTGATAAGTTTACTAAAATACCCTCAATTGTTTAAATATTAAATTTATCAAAAATTATGCATAAAAATAATTTTAAAAAACAAAACAGAAGAAGGCAAAATATAATAAGAAAGCAGAACAAAGGAGCGAGATAGAAGAAGGCAAAACAAAGGAGCACAACTAATTAGAATTGAGTTACAAGCAAATTAGGAGAAAAAAATAAAACAGAAGGCAGGAAAACACCTTTAACATTGGTCTGGAAAAAAATAAAGTAGGTTATAAGTTGGAGATTTGGAGTTAAAATAGAAAAAAAGATGAAGGGTAAAATAGAATTGTGGAGTAATAAGTTAGGGCATAATTGGAAAGAAAAATAGGAAATAATCCCACCACACCAAAAGGGCACGTTTTATTGTTCTGGAACAATGAATTTAACAATACTATACAACCAATTTTAATAAAACAATCAAAACAAACATTATTTTGGGATAACAATATAATACCAACGAGGAACAACCATCCAAACAAGCTGTTAGAGCTCATTTAAAAACTTAAACACTAAAATGTTCTTGTTTAAAAATGATCCGATTTGCCCCAAAGTAATATTTTATTACCCGCTTGCCCCTCCTTTCCCATCCCACATGACACTCGTTGCCCCCTAGCACTTCCTCACACGATGTCGTTTGCAGTTTCTCTGCGACGTACTTGAAAATGTCCGCATTTCACAGAGCATTTGTGCGAATTTTTTCTACTAAATTTCTGTGTTTTAGATTTTTTTTCCTGCTCGAAGATTTTGAAAAGCTTATTGTTAAGCTTTAATTTGGGTAAAATAATAAATTTTATGAGTAGAAAGCATACTCTTAAGCGCACACGATCTTTTCATTCAATTATGTTATCACATGATTCTGCTATTGCTATGAAAGACGAAAATCATTCAGAAAATGAGGGAAGAATAGCTGATTCATATCTGAGTGAGGCTCCAAATAACCATGCAAATGGTAAATCCTCTTCAGCTAGGTCAATTGGATCTAAACCTGTTAATTTGAGAAGAGCATGTTCTCAAAGTGCCAAGAAATGAAAAATGGATGGTTCTCAAAGTGATTCAGCACCTAAAAAAAGAGAGAAAGGTCTCTGAATCTTATATTGGTAAGGAGAAAGGTGCCAAATCCGCTTCAGAGGTAATTTTTTTTTTATATATATTTGAAATTTTATACATGTTATAGTATTTATTTTTAAGAGCTAGTTCCTCTAATAGACATGCTTGCATAGATTATCGAAAAATAGAATATAGTCACGTACTGGTAAATTTGTTCTAATGGATATATGTGACATATTCATATGTGTTTCTTTTTAAATGTGGCGTAGTACAAATGGTAGGTCAAAACTTGGAATTCATTTTTATTCTATCATTGTCAGTGAGTTGAAAAGAAAATTATCAGCTATACAAGCCGATCTTTTTAGGTTAATTTATTTTGGGTTTATGTTGAATTTGCCTAGAATATAACAACATCTCAATTGATATATTCTTTGTTGACAACGGAGGTTCATAAAGATGAGGCTAAAATGAAGTTTCTTGTCAATGGAGTTAAGTTAGCTTTGCTTTATCTGAGTTTGCTTGCTTGTATGATTGGATTAAAATGTACTAGTGATATAAAGCAACTTACTTGTTCTAAGGGAAAGCAAAATCATTTGATTTGAAGGGGAAAGAATTTGCGTATACGGGAGAAAAAATTTAGGGGCACCAATGGTTATTTTATATTTTAGTGGCAGAAATCGGTCATAAATTCCTAGCAGCGGAATATTTCTATCCTTCTCGCAAAAGAATTCCAATAATACGATAAACATCGACATATATAAAAGAACTTTGTATACGGATGAAAACGAGCTCGCCTACGGCATGGTAGGTCAGGCCCGGAACATGGCAATAAAGGACTGAAGATCGACCCCAAGTCCCACTGGGCTAGAACTCGGGGTCAGAACGCCTGCCTTCGAGAATATCGAGGCCGTGATCCCGGAATCAATCCTAGCCCCGAACGAACTCGAAGCAACATTGTTAGCATAGCAAACAGAAGACCGAAATATCCGTGACCGGTCGGATATTACGGCAGGAATCTCGGCACTTATCAATAAGGAACCGACAATCAGCAAATCAAGAGATTTTTTTACCTTTTATAGAATGTACTTAAAGTAGGACTCCGCTACTATATAAAGGGGGACTGATAATTCATTTAGCAGATGGTAACACGCATTCCAAAGCAATAGATTATTATTTCTCTCTTTAAGCTCTTATTCTTCTATATCTTGAGGCCGATCAAAGTGCATCCAGTTCAAGTGTGACTGACGTCCCGAGACTGTAACTGTTCAATTCGTGTGGTTTGAATTTACTTTATCATTATTTATTTCACTTGCAACTTAATTTATTGCTTTATGTCAAGTTAACGCATATCCTTAAAATCACTTACAAATTTAATTGTTATCCGATTTTGAGGGCAAACAGTTTGGCGCCCACCGTGGGGCTAAGGATAATAGTGGTTATTTGATACAAATTTCCATAACACACACTACTTTACACTTGTTCTTTGAAGTGCCCCTAATTTCATCTTAAAGCTCAAAATGTCAAACTCACAATCAGCACCCCTACATGTTGACAACGAGTTCGGCCATCACGGTGAAAATAGCAACATAATACCAGTTGACGGGGTACCGCCGGTCGATCCCATTAGAATTACGGCCGCGGACCCGACTGACGCTAACTCGCATGTGGCTATCGACACAAATCTGCCTACCGACCCCGGGAATAGTGTCCGTGGTGGAGCCCGACCGGCAGCTCAAAATACACAAACCATTGGAGGAGACGGGATCAATTTACGTACGATCTTTGAAATGTTACAGGCTCAACATGCGGAGATAGATCAGTTACAGAACCAAAGCCATGCACCGAGCAGAATTGAACCCGATCCGTCCCGGGAAGTCACACACAGGGATGAACCGGTCGCAGAGAGGTCGAATGAAAATAAATCAGGGACTAACCTCGAGATCAAAAAGATGCTCGAGGAACTGATAAAACGGGTAGAATCAGGGGAGAAGAAAATCGAAACTAATGACAAAAAGGTAGAAACCTACAATTCCAAGGTCGACCAAATCCCGGGAGCACCGCCGATACTGAAAGGCCTGGATTCAAGAAGTTCGTACAAAAACCTTTTCCTCCGAGCGCGGCTCCAAAGCCGATCCCTAAGAAGTTCCGCATGCCTGAGATTCCTAAGTGCAACGGAACGACCGACCTAAACGAGCATGTTACCTCCTACACATGTGCCATCATAAGGAATGACTTGGAGAATGATCAGATCGAGTCTGTCTTGTTGAAGAAGTTCGGAGATACCCTGTCAAAAGGAGCTATGATATGGTATCACAACATACCTCCTAATTCTATTGACTTATTTGTTATGCTTGCGGATTCTTTTGTGAAAGCTCACGCCTGGGCTATCAAGGTCGAGACCAGGAAGTCAGACCTTTTCAAAGTAAAACAGAAGGATAATGAGATGCTTAAAGAGTTCGTGTCCCGATTTCAAATGGAACGGATGGATTTGCCACTGGTCGCTGATGATTGGGCCATTCAAGCTTTTACCCAAGGACTCAACATTCGGTGCTCGTTGGCTTCACAACAGTTGTAACAAAATCTGGTAGAATATTCGGCCGTCACTTGGGCCGATCTCCATAACCGATATCAATCGAAAATCAGGGTCGAAGATGATCAGCTTTGGGCCCCTTCCGGGTCCGTGTACCCCATCAGAACCATCGACAGAGTCAAGAGAGACATCGACCGTGAACCGAGATCAAACAGGGATCGGTATCAGCCATACAATGGAGACCGAAGAAGCAGTGGGTCCGGGCGAAACTCTATGCGAAATGAAAGGAGAAGTGATCGAGATCAGAGCAACCGATGACTCATGAGCAAAAACAGCTTCGACAGGCCCGTCGGGCCTAAAGAAGCGCCAAGATTATCAGAGTACAACTTAAACGTCGGTGCCGACGCTATCGTATCGGCCATCGGACGCATCAAAGATACCAAATGGCCTAGACCTTTACGATCCGATCCAGCCCAAAGGAATACCAACCTAGTGTGCAAATATCACGACACTCATGGCCACAGAACAGAAGACTGCCAACAATTTAGAGAAGAGGTGGCCCGGCTGTTCAACAACGGACATCTTCGAGAATTCCTGAGTGATCGGGCCAAGAACCACTTCAGGAACAGGGATTCTAATAAGCAAACCGAGCAGGAAGAGCCTCAGCACATCATTAACATGATCATCGGTAGAATCGATATTCCCTAGGGTTCGATGCTGAAACACACCTAAGTATCCATCACAAGGGAAAAAACGGACCCGGGATTACATACCGGAAGGAACCTTGTCTTTCAACGACGAAGACTCTGAGGGGATCGTGCAACCCCACAACGATGCACTGGTAATATCAGTACTCGTAAATAAATCTCGAATTAAGTGTGTGTTAATTGATCCAGGTAGCTCAGCCAACATCATCAGATCAAGGGTCGTGGAACAACTCGGCCTACAAGATCAGATCGTACCTGCGGTCCGAGTCCTGAACGGGTTCAACATGGCATGTGATACCACTAAAGGAGAGATAACACTACCGGTGAACGATGCTAGAACCGTACAGGAAGCCAAGTTCTATGTAATCGAAGGGGATATGAGATACAACGCTCTGTTCGAGAGGCCGTGGATTCACAACATGAGAGCAATACCCTCGACGCTGCACTAGGTGCTAAAATTCCCAACACCCAAAGGAGTGAAAACAGTTTATGGGGAACAACCGGCCGCCAAGGAGATGTTCGCGGTCAATAAAGTGATCCCGACATCCACACTCTCAACATCGGAGGATCCGAGTCGGATGGTCAAAGACGCGGCCAAATAACAATCACCAATATCAGCCTCGACAGAGTCGGGGGAACAAGGGGTAGACGAGGACGACGACTACGGAGTCCCCAGATCGTTCATAGCCCTCAATGATTCCGACACTACAAAATCAATGGTCGAGGAACTGGAACAAGTCTTACTAATCGAACACTTGCCCGATCCAAAGGTATACCTGGGCAGGGGGTTAAGCCCCGAGCTCAAGAAAAAAATCATTCAATTGCTTATAGCTAGCGAAGATTACTTCACTTGGTCCCACCTTGATATGACAGGGATCCCGCCGGAGATAACCACTCACAATCTAAGCCTGCACCCGAAGTTCACCTGGTCAAGCAGAAGAGGAGACCCCAGTCTGAGGTCAAACATGCTTTCATCAAGGACGAGGTATCTAAATTCCTTAAAATAGGGTCCATTCGAGAGGTTAAATACCTGGATTGGTTAGCAAACGTAGTGGTAGTCCCTAAAAAGGGAATAAATTAAGAACGTGTGTAGACTATAAGGATTTGACTAAGGCATGTCCCAAGGACTCCTTCCCTTTGCCCAACATCGATCGCATGATCGATGCTACTGCCGGCCACGAGATCCTCAGTTTTCTCGACGCCTACTCTGGGTACAACCAAATATGGATGAACCCGGGTGATCAGGAAAAACCTCCTTCATCACTAAGTACGGAACATACTACTATGACATGATGCCATTCGGATTAAAAACGCTGGTGCCACTTATCAACGCCTAGTAAACCGGGTGTTCGAGGAACAAAGAGGGAAATTAATGGAGGTTTACATATAATATATTGGTTAAGTCCCTGCGAGCAGAGGACCATTTAAAACATTTGCAGGAAACTTTTAGCATATTGGAGAAGTACAATATGAAGCTGAACTCGGAGAAATGTGCGTTTGGAGTCGGATCAGGTAAATCCCTCAGAATCATGGTATCCCACCGGGGAATCGAGATCAACCCCGAGAAGATCAAAGCCATCAAAGATATCACGGTTGTGGACAACGTGAAGGCCGTGCAAAGATTAACCGGGCGCATAGCCGCCCTGGGGCGATTCATCTCGAGGTCCTCCGATAAGAGCCACCGGTTCTTCTCACTACTGAAGAAGAAGAATAACTTCTCATGGACCCCGAAATGCCAACGGGCCTTGGAGGAACTCAAGCGGTATCTATCAATCCCACCGCTGCTTCACACGCCGAAGACAGACGAACAACTATACATGTATTTAGCAGTATCGGAGATAGCAGTAAGTTTAGTCCTGGTCCGGGAAGATCAAGGTACGCAATTTCCAATTTACTATGTTATCAGGACTCTAGGTGAAGCCGAAACTAGGTACCCTCACCTAGAAAAATTAGCGCTCACTTTGCTAAGCGCCTCTAGGAAGCCGAAACCATATTTTCAATGTCATCCTATATGTGTTGTGACTACTTACCCATTGCGAAATATAATGCATAAACCCGATCTCTCGGGACGATTGGCCAAATGGGTAGTGAAGATCAGCGGGTACGATATTGAATATCGATCTCGGACCGCCATTAAATCTCAAATTTTGGCAGACTTCGTGGCCGACTTATGCCGGCCCTAATACCCGAGGTCGAAAGAGAGTTGTTGGTGAACTCGGGGACATCTTCGGGAATTTGGACCCTCTTTACAGACGGCGCCTCAAATGCAAAAGGGTCCATACTTGGCATCGTATTGAAGCCACCAACAGGCAATGTAGTTAGAGAATATATTCGGATTGTGAAATTGACTAACAGCAAGGCCGAATATGAGGCCATGATTGCAGGTCTTGAACTAGCCAAAAGCTTGGGGCGGAGGTGATCGAAGCTAAGTACGACTGCCTCATCGTGGTAATCCAAGTTAATGGGATGTTCGAGGTGAGAGAAGAACGAGTGCAAAGGTACCTGGATAAGTTGCAGGTAACATTACATCGGTTCAAAGAGTAGACTTTGCAACACGTACCTCGGGATCAAAATAGCGAGGCCGATGCCCTTGCTAACTTAGGATCATCGATCGAGGACGACGATTTCAACTCGGGGGCAGTCATACAACTCATGAGATCGGTAGTGGAAGAAGGCCATGCCGAGATAAACTCAACGAGCCTAACTTGGGACTGGAGAAACAAATATATAGAATATCTGAAGACCGAAAAACTGCCCTCAGATCAAAAAGAATCGAGGGCCCTGCGTACGAAAGCAGCCCGATTTAGTTTGTTTGAAGACGGAACCCTGTTCAGAAGAAAATTTGATGGCCCGCTCGCGATATGTCTAGGACCAGGAGATACCGAGTACATTCTGAGGGAAATCCACGAAGGCACCTGTGGAAATCATTCAGGCGTCGAATCATTGGTTCGAAAAATAATCAGAGTCGACTACTACTGGATTGATATGGAAAAGGACGCGAAGGAGTTCATACAAAAATGTGATGAATGTCAAAGACATGCTCCGATGATTCATCAACCCGGGGAGCTGCTGCATTCGGTTTTGTCACCATGGCCATTCATGAAGTGGGGAATGGACATCGTTGGCCTCCTTCCATGGGCACCCGGTAAGGCTCAATTTATATTATTTATGACTGGCTATTTTTCTAAGCGGGTGGAAGCCCAGGCGTACGAGAAGTTCAGGGAGAAGGATGTCATTGATTTCATTTGGGACCACATCATATGTCGGTTCAGAATGCCGGCCGAGATCATGTGCGACAACGGCAAATAATTCAACGGCAACAAAGTAAGCAAGTTTCTCGAAGACCATAAGATCAAAAGGATCCTATCAACGCCCTATCACCCTAGTGGGAACGGACAAGCAGAATCGACCAGCAAAACCATACTCCAAAACCTCAAAAAGAGGTTAACCGATGCCAAAGGAAAATGGAAGGAAATCCTGCCCGAAGTCTTACGGGCATACCGTACAACCTCGAAGTCCAGTACCGGGGCCACCCCGTTCTTAGTGGTTTACGGTGCCAAAGCTCTAATATCGGTCAAAGTCAAAGAACCAAGTCTCATGTTCCGATACGCAACCAAAGAATCAAACGACGAGGCCATGAATACAAGCCCAGAGCTATTAGACGAAAGGCGCGAAGCCACCCTTGTCCGGTTGGCCGCCTAAAAATAGCGGATCGAGAGATATTACAACTGAAGGACCAACCTTCGACACTTCAATGTCAGGGATTTAGTATTAAGGAAGGTCACACTAAGCACACCCAAAAGGGAAGCTGTGGCCGAAGTGGGAAGGACCATATCAAATTATCAAGATCACCGGAAAGGGATAGTACAACTGGAATGTAACTTGAAGCGATACTAATGCTAAGGTACGACCCCATTCGTTCCTTTTACTTATTTGCTTTTCGAACTAACACTTGCCGGCAACCGTCAAAGAACGATATAATTTTTTGGCCTGAAAGCGCGCGTTGCACTCTTTTTCCCTTGAACCGGTTTTGTCCCAAATGGGTTTTCCGGCAAGGTTTTTAACGAGGCAACAGTAAATCATGCTAACTTAGAATTGAAGGCCGGTTATGAACCGGTATCGAAGATCATGACAACAGTATTCGAGGCCTCTCTACGATCGGCCCCGAACACTAGGGGCATTACCGTTGGATAAAGACTTTAGTAAGGAAAGAAACTTTGTAATTGAATGGTCTCGGCTCGATCGATAAGATTTACTATAAGGGCCAAACGGTCAAATGAACAGTGCCCACATAGACTGCTCGATCCCTGGCACAAAGCTTGTATACATATGTAACTATTATGTACAAGAATAAAAAGAAGTCTCTACCTTGCGGATAAATATCTTGTCCCTTAAAAAAATTTCTTTTTTTCTTAAGGAATTTCCTGCATCTGATCCCCTAAAGGTATCGAGCCCAAGGGCCGCCTTAATCCGAGTTCAAACTATCACTCCCACTCGGGGACTACCCAAAAGACAAACTCGGATGGCCGGGCTATCAGAGCCCAGGGGCACTGATAAGTAGGGATTTTGACCACTTATTTGCTCTCTTTTACTTGCGTTTTAGCTCAAAAATGCTTAAAGGTATTCCCTAGAACTAATGAAATGTGCTTTTGTACATGAATATTGGGGAATGAGCCAAAGAAGTCAAAATCAACTCATAAAGGAGTCAAAAGTGAACAAGAACCAAAACAGGGCAAAAAAGGGCAACAGTGCGGACTGCACAATTCTAGTGCGGCCGCAGTAGAGGAGATTTAGAGAGATAGTCTTTGGGCCAGCTGAGGGCATGCGGACCGCACCAAAATTGTGTGGCCCCAGGATGTCAAGTGCGGCCGCACTCATTATTATGCGGTCTGCAGAAGTGAAGAATCAGAGAGCTGGGTTCAAGTCCAAAGTCAAGGAGTGCGGACCGCATCATTTTTATGCGGCCGCACTCATTTTTATGCAGACCGCAGAAGCCCCAAAGTGCCAAGCCCAAGTTCCAGGAATGCGGACCGCACTATAATTTTGTGGCCGCAGAAGCTGATTGTGCGGACCGCACACATAATTATGCGGCCGCACAACCTTCGCAGGGGCATTTTTGTCAGATATTTTTACCTTAGTATAAATAGAACTTTTTGTCATTTTTAGGTTAAGTTTTGTATTGGGAGAGCACCTTAGCCGTTTTCTTTACTGTTTTGAGTAAATTTGTACTAGATTAACTTCTAAACATTAGATTTTCTTTCTCTAATCAATTATTATGCATTCTATCTTAATTTCTTCTTATATTCTTCATTTTTCATAAGTATCTAAATTTTTAGCTAGGGTTGTGGCCCAATCCTAGTGTGGGTACTTAATGGGTGTTTGATTTAGGGCTTGTTTGTGATTGGGTTAGTGATATTTAGCCTTGTTCATGCTTGTATTCAAGAATTGATGGTTGCAAAAATTGATTCATGCCTATTTGACTTAGACTCTACTTGAGAAAGAGAGACTAAGTCTAGGAAAACTTGGCTAACAAGACATCGGGGTGAACTCAAGAAATTGATAGCCCCAATTAAAGGGCCAAATCTAGAGATAGTAAGACCTGACTTGAGCATATATCACTTGTTTTGTGCAATACCCATTTGGACTTGAGAAAGCCAAATTGAACAAAATCACTTAAACTACCGAGAGGTATAGAGCGAGTTATTGAGTGTGATTGCTATATACGACCCCGGCTAATCAAACTTAACCTAGATTTTGCAACCCGTTAGGTAACCATTTAGGTGGAAGTCATGACCCTAGATCCTTTATCATTTGAAAAACAACCAAAACCAAAAATAATGTCTTCTAGTTTATTATTTGCAATCAATAGCTTAAAGTAGAAATAGAAACAACAAACAAGAATGTAGAAGTGCAAATTGAGGCACATTATACAATTACACTAGGTGTATACCTAATCCCACTTCTAACTCCCTGAGGATTCGACCCCGACTCGTGTTGGGTTTTATTATTGCTTCGACCGCCTCACTACCTATATTTGTGGTGTGAGTTTGGGCGACATCAATTTTTGGCGCCATTGCCGGGGAGTTAAATGGATTTGGCTATATATCTAGGTTTTTGTGTGCTCTATCTTCTTTTCCTTCCAAGTCACTAATTTTGTTTTTGAATTTATTTTAGGTACGAAAATAGCTCCCGACAACGAGCCCATCGGAAATGTGCCATTGGGGGAGAAGTGGATGATGATCAAATGGATGAGGTTCCTCTTGAACCTCAAGCTAATAGACGAGGCCACCCGCCTCAAGATAATGTGCCCGCCCCTCCCCCACCTCCACCAAGAGCGGCAGCCCACCGATAATTACAAAACGAGGGTTATGCAAGTGCTACAGTCTCGCCCCGCATTAGGGCGGGCAATGATGCTTACACTACTTGAGCAACGGGGATTCTTCACCGGGGCTCCGAATCAAAATGCCTACAAGCATCTCAAGGGGTTTGTCGATACTTGTTGGGGGAGCAAGATAACAAATGTCTCTGAGGACACGCTGAGGTTGAGGCTATTTCCCTTTTCTCTACGAGGAAAGACATTGGACTGGTTAGAGAGATTGCCCAATCATTCCATCCGCACTTGGGATGAGCTGGCGGAGAAGTTCATTTCCAAATTCTTCTCTCCGGGACATATGGCGACGCTTCGGGATGAGATTCTTGCATTCAAGCAAAAACCCAATGAGTCATTGCACGAGTTGGGAAAGATATCGTACCATGGTTAAAGAGTGCCCAAATAATGATATGACCGAGGCCATGATCCAACAAACCTTCTATAGGGGGATCAACATAACAAATCAATGTGTGGTAAATCAACTCGCAGGAGGGAACTTCATGAACACGCCTTATGCCGAAGCTTGTGAAATTCTTGATGAGATGGCGGATACCTCTTCGGCATGGCAAGGTAGAGCCAATGTTCCGCAAGGTGACCCTAATGTTATTCACCTACACAAGGAGCTACATGATCATGGGCAAGCTATTTCCGAGTTGACAACTACCATGAACCAATTGGCCAAAGCTCAGCTTCAACAAGTTCAAGGGCCAAAACAAGTGCATGCAATGGAAGATATGAATATGGTGGTAAACAAGAGATGGCAACAACGTCAACAAATGCAATACCGTCCGGAACAATTCATGCAAGATGATAGTGGTTATGATCAAGGTGATTCATTCAATGAGCAAGAAGAAGGAGTTCAATATGTTAAATTATCAAGGTCAAAGAAATAATGTTCAAGGATAAAATCAACAACAATGGAGGTTACAAGGGAACCAAGGTAATTGAAACAAACAAAACCACCAAGGCAATTGGAGTGGTGACAATCATAATCAAGGCAATTGGAACAATCAAGGAAGTCAAGGCAATTGGAATAGTCTAAGCAATTGGGGTGGCAACAACCAAAGCAATCGGGGAGGAAATAACCAAGGAGGGTGGAACAACAACAACAACCGGGGTCGGGTTTTCAAAGGCCACCGATGTTCCAACAACCAAGCAATCCACCTTCCTATCCTTCTCAAGGCCCAAGCTCTTCTTCCAATGAGATGGGTAGAATTGAAAACATGTTTAAACAGATGATGGAGAAGAATGCCGACTCCGATGCTCAACTAGCATCGCACAACACTTCTATTCACAATTTGGAGGTGCAATTGGGCCAAATCTCGCAAGTGCTGAACACTCATCCTAAGGGGGCACTACCCAGTGATACGGTGGTAAACTCGAAGGGTGGGAATAATACGGGACATGCTATGGCCGTGACTACTAGAAGTGGAAAAGATGGAGATGCAACCACCTCAAATCAAAAAAGGATTGTGGATGAAGATGTTGTGGCACAAGAAGATGAAATGCCAAGCAATGTGGTTCAAGCTAATGAAGGAGTGAGAATTAATATTGATGAAAGTGTGGAGGAGACGCAAGAAGAAGTGAACCCGTCTAGGGAACACGTGATTGACATGCCGAAAATGATAGTGCAAAAGGCTAAGGCACCAATGCCAAGGCCTTCTCCTCCATACCCGCAAAGGCTTGCAAAGCAAAATAGTAAAAACCAATTCAAAAAGTTTATTGATATGATGAAAGTCAATTAATGTGTCGTTGGTTGAGGCATTGAAACAAATGCTGGGATATGCAAAATTCATGAAGGATTTGGTAACCAAGAAAAGATCAATGAATTGTGAGACCATCAAGATGACTCATCAAGTGAGTGCTATTGTGCACTCAATGGCTCCAAAATTGGAAGATCCGGGCGCTTTCACAATCCCGTGTACTATTCGGAGCGCCGATTTTGCCAAAGCATTATGTGATCTCGGGGCAAGTATCAACTTGATGCCCTATTCGGTGTTCAAAACTTTGGGAATTGGGCAATCAAGACCCACATCCATGAGATTGCAAATGGCGGATCAAACAATAAAGTGGACTATAAGGTGCCTATCATTTTGGGTAGACCTTTCCTTGCTACGGGGAAGGCTCTTGTTGATGTGGAAGCCGGTGAGCTCACTTTCCGGGTGGGTGACGAGAAGGTGGTCTTCCATGTGTGCAAATCAATGAGGCAACCGAATAGTAATGAATTTTGTTCGTTTGTGGATTTGGTGACAGATGTGATTGTTGATGATGCTAGTGCCACAATGAATGTTGAAGACAAATTGGAAGCCGTTTTGCTCAACCTTGATAATGATGAGGATAGTGATGGCTATGTGGAGTGTGTAAATGCATTGCAAGGCATGAGGTCGTATACTTATGAGCCCCGAAATCTATTTTTGGATCTTGAAAACTGGAAGACTCCTCCAACAAAGCCCTCAATCGAGGAGCCTCTTACCTTGGAGTTAAAGCCATTGCCCCTGCATCTCAGGTATGAATTCCTTGGCCCTTCTTCTACTTTACCGGTTATCCTTTCTTCTTGCTTAACTAACATGCAGGTAGAGTCCACATTGGAGGTGCTACAAAGGAGGAAAAGAGCAACCGGATGGACTTTGGCGGACATCCGGGGCATAAACCCCGCCTTTTGCATGCACAAGATTATTTTTGATGAGGGTGCCAAACCCTCTGTTGAACATCAAAGGAGACTAAATGAAGCAATGTAAGAGGTGGTGAAGAAGGAGATAATCAAGTGGTTAGATGCCGGGGTTGTGTACCCCATCTCCGATAGCTCGTGGACCTCTCCGGTGCAATGTGTCGCAAAGAAGGGGGCATGACTGTGGTAACAAATGACAAGAATTAATTGATCCCAACAAGAACTGTCACCGGGTGGAGAGCGTGCATGCACTATATGAAGCTCAACAAAGTCACTCGAAAAGATTATTTCCCGCTTCCGTTTCTTGATCAAATGCTTGATAGGTTGGCCAGACGTGCTTTTTATTGCTTTCTTGATGGATACTCCGGCTACAATCAAATCCTTATTGCTCCTGAGGACCAAGAGAAGACCACTTTCACTTGTCCTATGGTACTTTTGCATTCTCGTGGATGCCATTTGGGTTGTGTAATGCACCGGCGACTTTTCAACGATGTATGATGGCTATTTTCACCGACATGGTGGAGGATATTCTTGAGGTCTTTATGGATGATTTTTCTGTGGTTGGGAATTCGTTTGAAGATTGCTTGAACAATTTGGATAGGGTATTGGCTAGATGTGAGGAGACAAATTTGGTGTTGAATTGGGAGAAGTGTCACTTCATGGTCGAGGAAGGTATTATCCTCGGCCACAAAATTTCAAAGCATGGTATTGAGGTCGACAAGGCCAAGATTGAGGTGATCTCAAAACTCCCTCCCCCTACATCCGTGAAGGGAGTGAGGAGCTGCTTGGGTCATGCAGGTTTCTATCGCCGATTCATCAAGGACTTTTCCAAGGTGGTGAACCCATTGTGCAAACTTTTGGAGAAGGATGCCAAGTTCCATTTCAATGAAGATTGTATGAAGGCATTCGAGTTGTTTAAGTTCAAGTTGACTACTACTCCTATTATCACCGCACCGGATTGGAGCTTGCCTTTTGAGCTCATGTCTGACGCTAGTGATATTGCATTTGGAGCGGTGTTGGGGCAAAGAATCAACAAAATCTTCCATCCGGTCTACTATGCTATCTAGACCATGAATGATGCCCAAGTCAACTACACAGTGACCGAAAAGGAGCTACTTGCTATTGTTTTTGCTTTGGAGAAGTTCCGACCGTATTTGATGGGTACTAAGGTGATTGTTCAAACCAACCATGTGGCGCTTCGGTATTTGTTGAGCAAGAAAGAATTTAAGGCAAGGTTGATGCGGTGGGTGCTACTATTGCAAGAGTTTGATCTAGAGACTCAAACCGCAAGGGTAGTGAAAATCAAGTGGCGGACCACTTGTCCCAATTGGAGGAGGAGGGGAGGCCACATGACGGCCTTGAGATCAATGATTCATTTCCTGACGAGCAACTCCTAGCCGTTTCAATGGCCGGGATGCCATGGTTTGCCAATCTAGCCAATTATCTTGTGAGCGGCATTGTACCGAATGAATTCTCTTCAAACCAAAGGAAGAAGCTCAAACGGGATGGCTTGGACTATTATTGGGATGAGCCGTATCTTTTCCGGATATGAACCAATGGTGTGATCCGGCGATGTGTGTTGGGAGAAGAACAAATGGGAATTCTTGAGGCTTGCCACTTTTCACCGTATGGTGGAGCTAGAACGACTAAAAAAGTTTTGAGTTATGGATTCTATTGGCCTACTCTCTACAAGGATGCTAGTGAGCTTGTCAAGCATTGTGATGAATGCCAAAGGGCCGGTGGGATTTCTAGGGATTTTGGCTGCTTATTTGCTCTCTTTTACTTGCGTTTTAGCTCAAAAATGCCTAAAGGTATTCCCTAGAACTAATGAAATGTGCTTTTGTATAGGAATATTGGGAAACGAGCCAAAGAAGTCAAAATCAACTCATAAAGGAGTCAAAAGTGAAAAAGAACCAAAACAGAGCAACGGTGCGGATCGCACAATTCTAGTGCAGCCGCAGCAGAGGAGATTCAGAGAGATAGTCTTTGGGCCAGCTTAAGGCATGCGGACCGCATCGAAATTGTGTGGACGCAGGATGTCAAGTGCAGCCGCACTCATTATTATGCGGTCCACAGAAGTGAAGAATCAGATAGCTGGGTTCAAGTCCAAAGTCAAGGAGTGTGGACCGCATCATTTTTGTGCGGCCGCACAATCAAAAGTGCAGCCACACTCATTTTTATGCGGATCGTAGAAGCCCCAAAGTGCCAAGCCCAAGTTCTAGGCCACACTATAATTGTGCGGCCGCAGAAGCTCATTGTGCAGACCGCACACATAATTATGGGGCCGCACAACCTTCGCAGGGGCATTTTTGTCAGATATTTTCAGCTTAGTATAAATAGAACTTTTTGTCATTTTTAGATTAAGTTTTGTATTGGGAGAGCACCTGAGCCGTTTTCTTTATTGTTTGAGTAATTTTGTACTAGATTAACTTCTAAACATTAGATTTTCTTTCTCTAATCAATTATTATGCATTCTATCTTAATTTCTTCTTGTATTTCTTTATTTTTCATGAGTAGCTAAATTTCTAGCTAGGGTTGTGGCCCAACCCTAGTATGGGTACTTAATGGGTATTTGATTTAGGGCTTGTTTGTGATTGGGTTAGTGATATTTAAGCCTTGTTCATGCTTGTATTGAAGAATTTATGGTTGCAAACTTTGATTCATGCCTATTTGACTTAGACTCTACTTGAGAAAGAGAGACTAAGTCTAGGAAAACTTGGCTAACAAGAAATTGGGGTGAACTCAAGAAATTGATAGCCCCAATTAAAGGGTCAAATCTAGAGATAGTAAGACCCGACTTCAGCATATATCACTTATTTTGTGCAAAACCCATTTGGATTTGAGAAAGCCAAATTGGGCAAAATAACTCAAACTACCGAGAGGTATAAAGTGGGTAATTGCGTGTGATTGCTATATTACGACCCTGGCTAATCAAACTTGCCCTAGAATTTACAACCCGTTAGGTAACCACCTATGTGGAAGTCACGACCCTAGATCCTTTATCATTTAAAAAACAATCAAAACCAAAAAACATTGTCTTCTAGTTTATTATTTGCAATCAATAGCTTAAAGTAGAAATATAAACAACAAACAAGAATGTGGAAGTGCAAATCGAGGCACATTATACAATTACACTAGGTGTATACCTAATCCCATTTCTAACTCCATGAGGATTCGACTCCGACTCGCGTTGGGTTTTATTATTGCTTCGACCGCCTCACTACCTATATTTGTGGTGTAAGTTTGGGCGACATTAGGCAAAAGACCTATTAGGCAGCGCCCGAACCTTAAAGGATACAGCCATCCCCATTCAAGGACTGTTTTCTTAGGCAAGCCCGGATAACTCGGGATAACAAGCCCACTGGGCAACACCCGAACTAAAAAGGTTGCGGCCACATTAAAACGGCTCGGAGACGTCCAGAAAAGGTCCTTGGGTTATGCTAGGGAGGTCCTCGGGTTATGCCGGGATTAAAAGAAAAAAGCTCCTTGGGTTATGCCAGGGAGGTCCACGGGTTATGCCGGGATAAAAGAAAAAAAAAAGTCCTTGGGTTATGCCAGGGAGGTCCTCGGGTTATGCTGGGATTAAAAGAAAAAAGCTCTTTGGGTTATGCCATGGAGGTCCACGGGTTATGCCGGGATAAAAGGTAAAAGGTCCTTGGGTTATGCCAAGGAGCGAAAGGAAAAGGTCCTCGGGTTATGCCGGGGAGGTCCACGGGTTATGCCGGGATAAAAGAAAAAAGCTCTTTGGGTTATGCTAGGGAGGTCCACGGGTTATGCCGGGATTAAAGAAAAATAAAAGGAAAAAGGTCCTTGGGTTATGCCAAGGAACGAAAGGAAAAGGTCCTCGGGTTATGTCGGGGAGGTCCACGGGTTATGCCGGGATAAAAGGAAAAAGGTCCTTGGGTTATGCCAAGGAGCGAAAGGAAAAGGTCCTCGGGTTATGCCGGGGAGGTCCACGGGTTATGCCGGGATATCTAGGGAATGGGGCCCTATGCTACCATGATTTTGAATTTTTCTCCCTCTTTTTTCTTCTTCTTTTTATTTTTTTTTATCAACATTCTTCATTTCATTTTTTAGTAGAAAATGCAAGAAAGAATTTGGGGAAACTTCCTTTTTGGTCGGTTCCCAGCTGCAAGGCTGTTTCAGCACTTTCGCATTTATTTTCCCTTTTGGTTGCACCTGCATCTTGCACAGTTGCTTGAATTGCACTTGTTTCCAAATTTTCAAACAAAAAATAATTGTTAGTTTGAAACGGTGGTTGGTTTTGTGGCCTTGATCATCTCAATTGCTTGATCTCGACCTAGCTTCTGTTGAGAACCTCTGCTGCTTGCTGGTTTTGAAGATTAATCTCTCTCTCAAACCGAAGGGCTCAACTTTTAAGTTTTTCATGACAACTCGCCCGCGTGTGGCTTCAACCCTTTCACTTTATTCTGCCTTTAGGACCTTTGTCCTTGACTTTATTTTCCTTTTCAATAACTTTGCCTTCAGAGCATCAACCATCATGGCCAGTCGGGATCGGCTTGATGCACCCGCTGAGGCTGGGTACTTTTCTTTAGCTTTTGTTAGGCAGAGCCCTGTAAAGCCAGTCATGCCACCTTTTCTTTGTATTAGTTTCGGGAACAGAGTTAGACCGAAAGGGATTCAAGGAAAAGTAAACAAAAGGCAAGAAAATGAATTTAAAGAGAAGTGTCCCTTTCGGGAATAAGGAAGGACTTATCTGGGGTTCATGCAGGCTTCAAATAGACACGACATGCTTCTTGGACTGGATGCCCGACCCGCACAAACTTTCCCAACTTCTCATAAACTCTTTGACCCGTGTTTCAAAACCAGGGAATCTTGCCAGGACTCTTTCAGTGGTGGGAAATGTCTTCTTTTCGACCGACGGCGCCCTTTGCGGGTTTTCGCCAATCGACCTCTCTCATTTCTCTTCTCACCGTCGCCCGATAATGCTCTTTACAAGTCTTCACTAAACGGGCTCTCTCATTTTCAATTTCTTTGCTCACCGTCGCCTTATGGTGCCCGTAGGTTTTCACCGATAAGACTCTCTCATTTTATTTCTCTCAGCTTGATTGTATCAGAATCCAACTATGGTGTTTTCCGATTCCAACTCCTTTGCCAATTGATCAGAAGGACTTGGACAAGGTTTGGGTAAAGAGAATCTGGATGGTATTACAACTTTGGAACCATTCTGGTGGGCTCATTGCCGAGCCATTATATCATCTGCCCCAGTTTCACTTTTGGGGGAAATTGGGATTTTTGTTTTGGCGTGACTGAACCCCAGAGAGATACTACCTACGTATCCTTTCGGAATCAAGTCAGGCGTAGTTCAGGGAAACATTTTGTTCCTTGTTGTTTTTGTTGTTTTTTTTTTTTGTTTTTTTGTTGTTGTTTTTTTTTCAATAATACTTTCGGGTTCCAAAGAGGGTGATCAAGGAAGAGTGACCGGATCAAAGGGTTTGCGAAAGATTGATAGTGTTTGGATAGCAAGAATGAAAGCCTTTGTCATCTCAATTGAGCAAAGTCATCGCTGCAGAAAACCTAGACGTAGTACCTTTTTACTGCATCCGCATTTACAAGTGCTTCGGGATCATTTCCTTCGATGTCGCCCAAATACAATGCTCCTCTCGGCAAGATCTTTCTGATGATGTATGGGCCCTTCCAATTAGGAGCAAATTTTCCTTTTGCTTCCTGATGATGAGGGAGAATGTGCCTTAACACAAGTTGTCCCACTTCAAAAGTTCCTGGGCCGCACTTTCTTGTTATAAGCACGGGCCATTCTTTGTTGGTACAACTTCCCGTGGCTAACCACAGCCATGCTCCTTGGGTTATGCCAGGGAGGTCCATGGGTTATG
>NC_031990.1:21007364-21028723 GCF_001879085.1 Nicotiana attenuata
TGACTTAGTCCATCCCGATTAATGATTTTACCACGTATTTGATTGAAATCAGTTTGCTATCATCATTATTTGGGCTGAATGCCATGCTTGGGCTTCGTGCCAACTATTTGAACCCTTCGGGGATTGTTGTTTATAATTCCTCACTGATTTAATTATATATATTTGAACTCAGTCATGTTATTTCCTACTGTTTTCAAAACTCAGCTATGTTCACTCAGTTTTAATACTCAAATGATATTTAAATGATGTTTTGGGCTAAGAAACATTGTTTTATTGTTGCCCGAGTGGCTTATGTGATTTTGTTGACTGAGTAAGGCCGAGGGCCTGTATTGTGAGGATACTTATGGATCGGGCTGCGCGCCGCAGCAGTGTTATACTATTATTGATATGAGGCTGAGGGCCTAGTTTGATGCCAGAAGATGGCTTGATATTGCGCTTGGGCCGTAAGGGGCCCCTCCCGGGGTCTGCACACCCGCAGTGAGCGCCGTCGACGATAAACGGAGCGGGCTGCACGCCGCAGCGGTACCGGTACTGTTTGATGTGTTTACTTTATTTCATTGTCTGCCATTATATGGTGTTTGTGCTACTTCTTGCAATATTTACCTGTTGCTCTGGTATTAACTGATAACCGAGTGTGGTGCTCGAGACGTGGACTTCTGTGCTTCTGCACTATTTGTTTTGTATTCAATTGCATAATTGTTGAAAAAGTCATTTTCAAAAGAGGTTTTAAACTGAGCTAAGATATTTCTAAAGGTTTTACAGCTCACTGCTTTCTCTCAAAGGGTTTCTCACTGTCCCTATATAGCATGATGGTTTGCTTTACATGATTTCTTACTGCTCAGTTGTTATTTACCCTTATTACTAACTGAGTTGGAGTACTCACTTTACTCCCTGCACCTCACGTGCATATGCAGGTATTTGTTCACCCGGTAGCGGGTTTTGGCTGATCAGAAACAAAGCTATAGGAGTGGCGAGGTGACTGCCTGCGTTCGCAGCACTATTTTTCTCTCTGTTGGTTCATTATTCCGGCTTTGTATATTTTAGGTCTTGTAGTTGTATTTATACTCTGATAGATGCTCGTGACTTGTGACACCCCGGTTTGGGTTGTGTTTGGGTTTATTCTGCACTTATTAAAGGAAACTTTTAATAGATTGTGGTTACTTAATCATATTAAAGCTGCTTATTAATGTTAACTATTCTAAAAAGATAAGTTGGATTAATTGGCTGGCCTCGTCTTCACGAGAGGCGCCATAACGACCGGGTCCGGGTTTAGGGTCGTGATAAGTTGGTATTAGAGCCTAGGTTACTAGGTCTCACGAGTCATGAGCAGGTTTAGTAGAGTCTCGCGGATTGATGACGTTTGTATTTATCCTCGAGAGGCTGCAGAACCTTTAGGGAAACTTCACATTCTTGAATTCTTATCGTTCGTTCTTGATTCAGCTTGAAAAGAAACTCTTGAAATTCCTTCCACGCGTTTGTATGCACGCATGAGCGCTCAGTATCAGATGTGCCTTGATGGCTTGTGATTCCCCGATCGAGGGGCGAGATGTAATCTCTGCGAGTTTATGTTGGGCCAGTCTGGAAGACTTGAGGCCGGATCTTTTCCTATGGCTTGAGTACCGTGGTGGTGATTGTGTGAGCAAGTGTTTTGAGCTTATATGCTCGGTATAGTCCCTATTAGCGGGAATGGCAGTTGGATATCCAGGTGATGAGTATGTTAGTACTGCGAGATGTATCTATATGACTTCGTAGTGACGAAGAAGTCTGCTGAATAATAGATGAACTGTTAAGTGTTCGATTCCTATTGTGATTTGATGTGTAGCCTGAATTATGGGCGCGTGAAGAATCGTTTCGTGTCTCCTAGTTGGAGAGTGAAGTGCATTTCATGTGGCGGTATGAGTCCATACTCAGGAACACTTAGTGGTTGTGTAATGTGTATGACGATGGAAGGTATACGGAAATGTTAAATTGAGGCGAAGCAGGTGGGTTATCGCCTGCGGGGTGTTATTAAGTGGTATGATCCTTATGTGTATGTTAGAAGGTCTCATGTGTAATTGAAGGGTACGTGTTGAAATTTGAGATTTCAGATTGCTTAAGAGAGTGGACTTCACTATTGCGGGGTTGAATGCGAGATTTGCAGAAGAGTTAATCTCACTATGAAGGGTTGAGTTTAATCTCACTATGGTATTAAGGCAGCAATAGAGTATATGCGTTATGAGTTGTTGGGAGTGTTTTGATCCATGGCTTCGAGCCAAGTTGGGGAGTTTGCTATTGATTAGCTAATTGTACGGTTATATGCTATGGGTTCCGGTTTGAGGCATGCTGGCGAATCAGTTCAGGTTGCGGAAGTTGAGCCGAGGATGGCACGAGTGAAGGAAAATTTTGATAAAGGTTACATGGTGCTTCGTAGATGTGAGAGAATCACAGGATCTCTTAAGCTATTGTTGGTAAGTAATGCTCGGTGCATGGAGCAGGAAGATGTTTGTTTGTATTGGGATGAGGTCATATCCTGCGGTGTCAGAGTGCTAATGAGGCACGGGTGGTTAAGTTTGTTTGATCAGGTAAATTGCAGTTCGAATAAGAAGTAAATGACTCTCGAGAATGGTTTTAATGTGTTCAAGATTCTATTTGTAACAGTCAGGTGTCTTAAGGTTGGGTATGTGGTTAGAGACTGTGTTTTCACTGGAAAGAGGTCAAGACTTGTGGCATTTTTTTATGATTTATTTATGGGCTCCTATGTACCAGTATCTGGAAATTAAAGGTAACGGATTCAGAATTCGCAGGAAGTTCTTCAGAGAAAAGTATTCTGGAATGGGTGTATCTGGGAATATTTGAGAGGATATTCAGTGGCTCATGGGTCTTAGACAGTGTGGTCTTATGATTGGGTCTCGTGTGGTATGCCTGGGTTGAGGCATTGTGGTGCTACAACAAGAGGAAATATCAAGTTGATGATGAAGCAGAAGAGAAATTAGATAGATAGAATAGCCTGATAGTAGACCGAATCGGTATGGTAAGGATATGATTAACTTCTTTGTATGTGTTCGAGGTAATGAGCCCTTACAGGTATTTTGCAGCAAAGCTCTTGAGTTCGGACAACTTGCTTAGCTTGGTTTGGATAGAAGGGTTCATTCCTGGCAGTTTAGCTTGTGCAAATGGAATTGGGAGAGAGTTCTTGTTGGGTTTTACCATGGTTTGGAGATGTATATTTTCTATGGGCATGCGGAGCATGTGATGTGTAATGATTTTCTTCCAAATGGGATTAGTGGAAGTTTTGGCTAGATGAGTTACAGTTCAGTTCTAAAAAGAAGTTCAAAAAAAATTCTTAGGCAACGGGTAGCCTCAAGTAATCAAGGAAATGGTACTGCTAATTGGAAGTGATTTGACGGGAGTATATATTTGGTTATGTGATTAAACTGATGATACTTCGGTAATATTGCGACATCTTCTTGTTGAATCAACTGGTGGTATTCGGGTTTGCTTGGTGGCAATGGAAATTTTAAAGTATCTATCGTGGAGTGATGGGGTATTTAAGGTGTGGTATGCGTTCGGACGGCAAAAATTGGGATCAGGTATGAGATTCGTGTGCTATATGGAGTTGGAGACTGGGAGTTCTCATGTACAGGCTATGTCGTGGTTGTGGATCGTGTGTATTCGGCACCGTTTAGCGGCAATCGGGATTTGGAGGCTCGAGTGGATCTTTATTTGCTGGTATGTTGGATTTTGGATGTGATGTTGAAATTCAGATTGGTTGTCTTAGTGTTAGGTGATGCTGAACTATTAAGCTGCGGGCTATGCCGGAAATGCCACGGGTTGAGTGGCGAGGTGCATTGGATTGTGGTCTTATAGAGTGGTTTATATTTGAAAGACCCAGTGGACGGCTGGGAAGGATTGCTTTTCTGAATTGGGCTTTCGTGATGGATGTCAGTGCAGAGGTTTCTACCATTGGTGTTGTTCCGGTGTTAAGGGACTTTTCGGATGCGTTTCTTGTGGCCGGGCATGTCGCCGGGCGAGGTGGTAGATTTCGATATTGATTTGGTGCCGGACACCGTATCGTACGGCTCCGCTAGGAGTTATAGTAGTGGGAGGAGCAGCTTCAGGCTTTCTTGGTAATGAGTTCGTTGGTAGGCTGATGTGGATACGTGTTTAGTTTGAGTGGGCTTGGTTGGCCCCGAATTGTATTGTTGTGGGATAGGTTGATTCGATCGTTATTGAGCTTGTTAGTGATCCGAGGAGAGCTATGAGATGGTTTTCGGTGTTGTGAGACGTTATAATTGGTTGGTTATGGGCACACATGGTGCGGTTCCATTGGGGATTCATTGTGGAAGTCGAGCGGGAAGAGTAATTGGGTGTTGCTCGGTAAATGGAGTATTGGTTATGACCTATCGGGTTGCGTGGCATATGTTCTTTGTTTCACCGTGGGTGTAATGAATTGCTTTGGTTCCAGACATCAAATTGTGCGTGGCTGTCGATTTGAGCATAGTGACTTGAAGTGTTTCGGGTGTAACAATGTTTGGATAAGATTGCGTATTTGTAGCGAGGCTACGTGGAGATATGACCTTTCGGGGTAGATTCAGGTGTTCTATTTCTATGATGTGAGACGGGGTCTCAGAGTTGTGTTGTGATGGTACTGATGAGCTTGAGGTACAGCTCTCTCGTTTAAGTCATTTTTCATGATTTGAGTATGTTCAGACCGTTTCTTATTGGCGCTTGTATTATGCAAGTTGTGATTTAGGCCTGTATTGAGGTGTCATATCACCAGAGTGGTGTGTTGGATTCGAGGTGATCGTTGGGGTCACTAATGAGTACGAATGGATTTGATTTCAGCTTGTTGGAAGGATAAAATCGAGGTTAGGCTCCGAATCTGCTGTGTATTAGTCAAAAGGGAAGTGGCTTCATGAATGGTTGATCTGAGAAAATGGTTACGGTTTATTGCATGTTTCATTTATCGTTGGCAGTATATGAGAGTGTTGGAATAAGACCTTAGTTGATAAGAAGTTTTCTACCGGTATTCGGGTGTTGTGGGCAACTGCTGTGAATAGAGGTTATCGTTTCGAGTGTTTGGGTTATGTAGTATATCATATGATTACACCTGAGGTTGCAGGTATGGGTTATTACAGCTGGTTCGGGCTTATTCTGAGTATAGATGTGAGGTTCTGATCTTGTGTATGATTTCGGAAGGTGCAATGTGGTTCTATGGTTTATGGACTAGATGGATTGTGAAATTTCAGCTATGTTGTGTTATCAGACCTATGCGAGATAGGGTGACATGGGATCATCCCCGGGTATATGCTTGGTAAGGTCATTCGGCTATTGGTTGGCTTCTAGGACAACTCTGGGTACGCTCGAGGACGAGCGTTTGTTTAAGTTGGGGAGGATGTGACGACCCGACCTGTCGTCTCATGAGTTACCGCCCCGTTTCCCCCATTTTATGCTTCTTCATGTTTCATTATCGGTATTTGGTGTGTTAGAGTTGATTTGGGTTGGTTTTGGTAGGAAATGAGGCACTTAGTCTCTTTAAGGAAGGTTTGGTTTGGAAAAGTCAACCGGATATTGACTTATGAGTTCGAGGGCTCGGATGTGATTTCCGGTGATTCGGTTAGCTTCGGGGAGTGATTTGTGACTTAGGAGTGTGATCGGAAGTGATTTTGGAGGTCTGGTGTAGAATTAGGCTTGAATTGGCGAAGTTAGTATTTTGGCGATTTCCGGTTGATAGGTGAGATTTTGATCCGAGGTTGCAGTAGCTTCGTTAGGTGATTTGGGATGTGTGTGCAAAATTTCAGATGATTCGGAGGTGATTTGGTTGGGTTTTTGATCGAATGCGTGTTTCGGAAGTTTTGGAAGAACTTAGGCTTGAATTCGATGAGAATTGATAATTTTAGTGTTGTTGGATGTGTTTTTATGATTGGAACAAGTTTGAATAACGTTGTAGGATGCATTGGTATTTTTGGTTGAGGTCCCGGGGGCCTCGAGGTGAGTTCGGACGGTTAAACGGAGAGTTTTGGATTTTTGCATATTGCTAAGTCTGCTGGTATCTGGTATTTTCGCACCTGCGGTCACGCAGAAGCAGAGGAGGAACTCGTAGAAGCGAAAAGGGACTTAGGCAGTTTCCGCAGAAGCGGAAGTGTGGACCGCAGAAGCGGTTCCGCTGGTGCGAAATTGGAGCCGCTGAAGCGGCCGGGGATTTTAAAGAGGAACCGCAGAAGCGGTGTAGTGACCGCAGAAGCGGTCCCGCATAAGAGGAAACGGGACGGCAGAAGCGAGATGACTGGGCAGATTTATTAATTAGTCTTCTTTGCGAATTTTTGAAAGAGTAACATATTTCACTTCGGACTTGGAGCATTTTTGGGCGATTTTGAAGAGGGTTTCAAGGGCTTTGATCAGGTATGAATTCTTGGACATAAAACATGATTTTTTTTGGTGTAAACAAATGGATTAGAGCTGGAAATTCAAGGAATTAATAGGCAAAAATGGTGATTAGGGCTTGAAACCTAAGAGAGCTTAAACTAGGGATTTGAGGGGTCAAATGGACTCTAATTCTTGGGATTTTGATATGTATAGACTCGTGGCGAGATAAGGAATCCGGTGATGTTAATTTTCTGACTTTTCGAGAAGTGGTCCCGGGGCTCGGGTTTTGCGAATTTCGAGATTTTTGCTATTTTTCGATTGTTTTCGATTGGGTATTGTCCCATTGGCATATTGTGATGTATTCGCTCTGATTTTGGATAGATTCGACGCGCGTGGAGGCCGAATTGAGGGGCAAAGGCGTCGCAAACTAGAGATTTTGCCAGTTCGAGGTGAGTAATGATTGTAAATGATATTCTGAGGGTTTGAAACCCCGGATTGCACAATGCTATGTTGAGGTGACTTGCACGCCGGATAGCGAGCGTGGGGTAGAGCACCGTTGGGGATTGTGACTTAGTCTATCCCGATTAATGATTTTACCACGTATTTGATGGAAATCCGTTTGCTGTCATCATTATTTGGGCTGAATGCCATATTTGGGCTTCGTGTCAACTATTTGAACCCTTCGGGGATTGTTGTTGATGTTCCTCACTGTGTTGACTTTATATTTGAACTCAGTCATGTTATTTCCTACTGTTTTCAAAACTCAGCCTCGTTCACTCAGTTTTAATACTCAAATGATATTTAAATGATCTTTTGGGCTGAGAAACACTATTTTATTGTTGCCCGAGTGGCTTATGTGATTTTGTTGACTGAGTAAGGCCGAGGGCCTGAATTGTGAGGATACTAATGGATGTCGTAGCAGTGTTATACTGTTATTGATATGAGGCTGAGGGCCTAGTTTGATGCCACGAGATGGCTTGATATTGCGCTTGGGCCGTAAGGGGCCCCTCCCGGAGTCTGCACACCCCCAGTGAGCGCCGTCGACGTTAAATGGATCGGGCTGCACGCCGCAGCGATATATGGATTGGGCTGCACGCCGCAGCGGTACCGGTACTATTTGGTGTATTTACCTTATTTCATTGTCTGCCATTATATGTTGTTTGTGCTACTTCTTGCAATATTTACCTGTTGCTCTGGTGTTATTGTCACGACCCAATTTCCATACCCGGTCGTGATGGCGCCTCTCGTGAAGACAAGGCCAGCCAATTAACTCCAATTCGTTACCTTAACAATTATTAGACATAAATGAATAGAAAAATATAACCTAACAATATAATAACTGTCACGACCCAAACTGGATGGGCCGCGACGAGCACCCGGTGCCTTACTCAACCGAGTACCAACATAACATATCTTTCTTATCATACTATCATGGTAAATGAGCTAGAAAACTCGTCATGAGATAACAAGAATGAAACATAGGGGAATACTCAACATATGATGACCCACCATGATATGCAAACTTATACATGTGACATACGGGCCTATAAGGCCGACATGACCATTTGTAAACTCAAAACATAAGCCGAAAAGGCCATACAAGTATCCATACACCTGACATCTGTCTACAAGCCTCTAAGAGTACCTAATATCATAAAGGTCGGGACAGGGCCCCGCCATACCAATCAATACATATCCAAAGCATACTGACCAAATAGGCAACTCCGAAGCAAGTGGAGTGCACCAACGCCTTCTGCTGAACTGATAGCCTACTTGGAGGAATGTCAACCTGTCTATCGGGACCTGCGGGCATGAAACGCAGCGTCCCCAGGCAAAAGGGACGTCAGTACAAATAAAGTACCGAGTATGTAAGGTAGGAGAGCATAAACAAGAACAGTAACGTAAAGAGAGATAGAGGAGATACAACCTGTAACATCTGAGTGCATGTGGGGATACTGACATGAATTGCATAATACATATATATACATAAGCTTTTAAAAACATACGCCTCTGTGGGCATCATCATCATCATATCGTACCCGGCCTCAAAGAGGACTCGGTAAAAACGTACCCAGCCATCATAAGGCTCGGTAGAATCATACCCGGCCACGTGGAGCTCGGTAAACCCAACTGATCAGTGGTTGCACAATAGGTGCCATACCCGGCCGACTATAGCGCGGCTCAGTAGAGTAAAGTAGATACACATATAATGCATGCTGGACTCATGGAGTCACGTTCTAAACCTTTTGGAGTGACATAAGGTCATTGCACCATCAATTAACATTATGGACATCATACCATCAATATGAACTTCACTAGGACTCAAGGATCATATATGCTTTCTTGGAATAACTTTGTAAGGAAAGAATAACATGGACAACCTTAGTTGCTAGGAGTAGATTCATTATGAAATAGCGTATCGTTTATATTCGTGTCACTTTAGATCATGCCAAAAGAATGAAGGAAGAGCCTTAACATACCTTGTATATACTGCCCCAATCTCAAGCTATGAAATTTTCACGACTCCTTAGTCTACAATAAGAGAAACGATACTGTAGTTATCATTCAAGCGTCATAACTATTATGTATCGACCATAACCTATTTTACGATGAAACGGACAGCACCTCCCCTATATATATGACTTCACACAATTCCAAACAATCACCAAACAGCCCAAACAATATCAATAATAATCATATTGAGCCTCCCAAAACAGTCCACGCACAACCTAATCACTTCATACATACGACGGCCACCGTAGTCGTGTCAAACGATCCGGAAATGTTACGAAGAACTACCAGCCCACAACCCTACATCTATATGGTGTTTTTCCACATCCTTCCTCCTCCAAAACTCCACAAAACAGTAGTAAAAGATACAACCCAATACCAACACGAAACAGCCCAAAAACAGCGCACAACAAGTCGAATAATTCGAACTCACGACTTCCAATCACCGTCCCGTGAGTTCTAGCTATTAGGAAATGAATTTATCAACATTCCTTCATATTTAAAAGCTTAAATACAGAAATAAGGCATTTTCTTAACTATTAAATACCTTCCAAAACTCCAACTACAAAGAAAAAGAGAGGCAATATAGCGATACTCACGTCGTGGGGATCGTTCTAGTGTTATTGCTTCGTGATTTTGTGCCTCGGATGATAATCTTGTTGGATAACCTTGTGGACAGCTTAAGGGTGAGGTTAGGGGTCTTATTTGGTCGAGCTCTCTGGAATTATGAAGAATGAGATGACATAGGAAGATAAATATCCATTTTGGTTGAAAAGTCAAAAGGTGCTACTTGGCACCATCTCATTGGCCCTTTTTCAAATACCTATATCTTTTTATCCGGATATCGTATGAACGAACGGTTAAGAGTGTTGGAAACTAGATTCCAAGACCTTCAATTTGATATATAATATGTCCCAAAAAGACCTCATATAACACACGAAATGTATTGCTCAAAAAGCTTTAGTGACACACCTACTTGCCAACTATACAGTCTGTGCAGTCTTGCAAAACTGCAAATATCTCTCTACCCTGATGTCGTATCGAAGAACGGTTTAATGCATTGGAAACTAGACTCGTAGATATTCAATTTGATATGTAGATCATCCATTGATTCCAAGTATATTGGGAGAAAAGTGCATCTACATTTGACCTAAATGTCAGCAAATTATAAATGGAACTTGTGATGACCTTTTCCAACTTTTGTTCCACAACTCGCTTGACTTCAAAACATAACACCAACTATCGTACGACTAAAATAACTCATAATATAATCTCGTTATAATGTTAATAAGCCTAGTATCACCCCAAAAGTACATGGTAAAATATTCCAACTTGTCGACTTTCGACGAAACTTATTTTCTTCAATTCGTTTAGCTTCTAAGCCTTCAAACCCTCTTGCTACTTGGTACTAATGATCTTAAATATTTGTAACCTCCACATTAACATGATGAACTAACTTTCTAAACTTTTAAAAGATGATTCCCTTTCTGAGCTCACATTAATTGACTTATGACGTACTCTTACATACGATAACACGGGGTGTAACAAAAAGATGAGCGAGTTTGTTTTCCTAGTTGACATGCATCACAGATATGATCCTTTGAAAAAACTAATTTTGGAAGTCCAATGACGAGGTCATTTTTAGAATGTTTTTGAATAGTATGCATGCTGGCATGACCATGTTTTCTATGCCACACCCAAGGATCATCAACTATAGAAGCAAGACAGATTTGATCCCCAAGATTATCTAGGTTGCTAATAGTATAAACATTTCTGTCTCTATTACCTGAAAGGATGATTTTACCTGATTCATCTTCTATGAACCAACCATGTTTCTTAAAACGAACCTCATAATCATTATCATATAGTTGACTAATGCTGAGAAGATTGTAGCCGAGTTCATCAACAAGGTAAACTTCATCTACATCACATGTTGGACTTAGAGGAACTTTTCCAACACCAATTACATTTCCTTTGGATTTGTCTCCAAATGTAACTATTCCTCCATCTAGTCTAGTGACTGTTTTGAAAAGTTGTTTGTCACCAGTCATATGTCTGGAACACGCGCTGTCGAGATACCATTTTCCTTTTCGATTCTTCTTGCGTTGTTCCTCACTAGCTCCTTCATCTGCCATGAGACCAAGTTGCTCTGAGTCTTCTTCTTCATTTATTCTTCTGTTTCCTGAGAATCCACGTTCTCCTGATTCTTCATTGTTGTCATCTTCTAGGGCCATGAAGCACATATTTGCACTTTCTTCATGATCACATTCTTCTTCATCACTCCAGGTTCCAAAAGACTTCTTCCTTTGAAGATTCCTGCTCAGCTTCTTTTTCAGATCTGGACAGTCAGCTTGAATGTGTCCATGTTTACCACATTCGTAGCATCTTCCATCGTTTTCATTATTCTTCCTTTCCTTTCTGAAATTTGGTTTACCTCTTCCGCTATTCCTGTTTCTTCTCATCATACTGGTCACGACTTGAGAACCATGGCTATATTTTCATCTTGTTCTCCTCCTTCATTTTCCTCTTCATCTTCTAGTTCAGCCACAGTTGCTTTGAAGGCGACTGTTTTCTTCTTTTCTTGTTGAATCTGTCTATCCAAGTGAGTTTTCTCAAAAGCGATTAGATCACCTCTGAGTTCATCATAGGACATTTTATCGAGATCCTGACATTCGAGTGCAATGACTTTTGGCTGCCAAAATAGTGGGTAGACTTCTGAGAATTTTTCTGACTTGTTCTTCGCTTTTTATAGTTCTACCAAAGGATTTCAAGTCTCCAAGAATTTTGCTGAACCTGGAGAATATTTCTTCAGCAGATTCTCCATCCTTCATTTGAAATAGCTCATACTCACGAACCAATATATTTATCCTTGTTTCTTTTACTTTGTTTGTCCCTTCTTATGTGACTTCCAATTTATCCCACATTTCCTTAGCAGTTTTACAGCTAGAGATTTTTTCATATTCTTCACCATTGATGTCACGACCCGGATTTTCCACCCTCAGGAGTCGTGATGGAGCCTACTAATAGGAGCTAGGCAAGCCAATTAATTTAACACTTCTCTCAACATCATTAACAAAACAAAGAAGAACGAGGCAATTAATATAAAAGCGGAAGTCTCGAAAATATAAATAACTGAAACCAAGTGCGAAAATTCAAATACACCTCTACCCAGATCTGGTGTCACTAACTCACGAACTTCTACTGAATGCTAAATACAAAGTCTGAATGAGAATACAATACTGTCTGATCCGATACAAGGGAAATCAAACGAAAGACAGAGATAAGAGAGAGACTCCGGGCCATGCGGACGCCAGCAAGCTACCTCGGAATCTCCGGACTGAAGTAAGCTCCCAACGCTCCTACTGCTGACCAAAGGCTCCTGCTCCGGTACTATGATCTGTGCAAAAACCACAGAAGTGTAGCATCAGCACAACCGACCCCATGTGCTGGTAAGTGCCTGGCCTAACCCCGGCGAGGTAGTGATGAGGCTAGACAGGACCTACCAAAAACAACCTGTGCAGATATATATATACAAAGGCAACAGAAATAACAACAGAGAACATCAACTAAAAGGGGAAGGGGGCATGCTCGGGGAAAAATACAGCGAATACAGATCAACGGATATAACGACGAAACTATCTCAATACCATAGCTCATATATAAGTGGTCGGCGCGCCACACGATCCCTTTTATTAATTCATAAGTGGATGGCGTGCCACACGATCCCATTTCATAATATATAAGTGGTCGGCGTGCCACACGATCCCAGTTCATAATATATATATATATATATATATATAAGTGGACGGCGTGCCACACGATCCCATGTCATAGTATATAAGTGGACGGCGTGCCACACGATCCCATATCATAGTTCAAAATATCTGACTTTGTAAAGAAGGCCCCATTAGGGTAATTCGACAACCTAACACTTTAACCCGGCAAGGGTACAGCTAACAGCCCAAATATCCCGGCAAGGGAGAGTACATAATAATAGTCTACACGTCTCGGCAAGGGAATAATCACAACACGTCCTCTTTTAAATCACTTCTTTCTCAACTATCACATTCTTGTTCGAGCCAACGCTCCAAAATATACAAATCACAATTCTTCCTCAACCGTTCACATTATATGAAATTTATCAATTTAACAAGGAAGTAGTGTCACATCATTCGCATTACAAGCAATTAAGACTCACGGCCATGCTAGACTCCGGTGCATAGATAACCGTCACCATGTCTATACACCGTACTCCACATTTAGCAAGTAGCAAATAACATCCTAATCCTATTCCCTCAAGCCAAAGTTAGAACAAACACTTACCTCGGTCTAAGAATAGCAATCAACTCTCTAAACCGCCTTTCCTCTACAATCCAACTCCGAAACAATGATATCTAGTCATAATTAGTTCAATAATATCAATAAGGGCTCAAAAACATAATCCCATAGCCTAGAAATGAAATTCCAATCATTCTTCCAAAAACACCAAAATTCGACACCGGTCCCACATGGTCCAAACACGAGGCTCGGACCAAAACCCAATCACCCATAACCCCACGAGTTCAAATATATAATTTATTTCAAGATTCGACCCCAAATTGAGGTTGAATCACCCAAAATCCCCAAAACCCTAACTCTACCCAAAACCCCCATTTTCTACTTTGATTTCATGATTTAGGGCTAGGAATTTAGTGATTAGTGAAGAAAAAATGAAGGAATTAGGTGGGGAATTACTTACCCAAAAAGTCTTGGAAGAGGGGAGCTTCAATGGAGTCCTAAGGCTTGATAGAGAAGAGAGCTCGTGAGAAGAAATGAATAATTCCCGAGCTACTGTTCTGTTTTTACTTAAAAATTCGCTGGGCAAAATTGCCCTTCGCGTTCGTGGGAGAGGGGCCGCATTCGCGAAGGGTAAACTGGGCAAGACATCATGAACGCGTGAAAGGGAACGCGAACGCGTAGAGGAAAAATGCTGGGGTCCAAGATTGGCCTACGCGAACGCGTGTTAAGGGACGCGAACGCGATAGAGGACATAACAAATCATCGCGATCGCGATGGCCAGAGCGCGAACGCGATGAAGGGAAATACTGGGGCTTGAATTTGACTTACGCGTTCGCGAGGGTGAAGACGCGAACGCGAAGTGGGAAGGCACAGAACTACGCGGACGCGGACCTAGTGATGCGAACGCGATGAAGAAAACCCCTGTGCAAAAATTGCAGAAAATCTGCTAACTTCTTAAGTGCAAAAACACCCCGAACCACCTCCAATTCACTCCCGAGCCCTCGGGGCTCCTAACCAATCACACACACTAACTCAATAACATCCTACGAACTTACTCGAGCGATCAAATTGCCAAAATAACATCAAAATCAATGAATCAAGCCTCAAAATCGTCATTTTCATTTCAAACTTCATAACATCAAATTTTTGATATTTAGGTCCGAAACACGTCAAATGACATCCGATGTCGGCCAAACTTTACAGAAAGCGCTTAACACATATTTTAGACTTGTACCGGGTGTCGGAACCAAAATACGAGCCCGATACCATAGTCTTTTAATCAATTTTCATTTCTATTTTCCTTAGTAATTTCAGAAAAACAATTTCACAGAAAAATTCATTTCTCGGGCTCTCGACCTCGAAATTCGACTCCGAGCATATGCCCGAGTCCCATATTTTTCTACGGACCCTCTGGGACCGTCAAATCACGGGTTCGGGCCCGTTTACCAAAAATGTTGACCAAAGTCAACTTTAGCAATATTAATATCAAAATTCTTCAAACTTTTCACATAATTCATATATTTCAACATAAAAACTTTCTGGCTACGCGCCCGGACTGCGCACGCAAATCGAGGCAACTAAAAGTGAGGTTTCAAGGCCTCGGAAGCACGGAATGACTAAGAAAACAAGTGATGACCCTTTGGGTCGTCACAATTGATAGCATTGTACAACAGATTTTTTGCTTGTTATAACAGCAGCTTGCTCATCAGTGTAATCGTCCAATTCAAGTGGACCAGTGGATACTATATCTTGACCATTTGCGTCTTTTCGAGGAGGAATTGGAAGATTTCCCTTTTTGATTACTCGCTAGACTTTGATATCATAAGACATAGTGTAGGTTTCCATGCGCACCTTCCAATGAGAAAAATGTTGACCATTGAAGTATGACTGAATTGAGAGCAGAAGTAAAGTGACAGTAACTAAATAAAGAAAGACACACAGCAATTTTATACTATTTCGGTACCGGTGAGGTACTTACCTCCAGTTTCCCTTGGGTCAAAAGGGTTCCTTTTAGATCTTGAAAGAATTACAACAGAGATAGATTTGATTCGTTCACCACCAACGAAGTACAATACTCAGTGAATCTGAAAAATGACACAACTCTCTTTTGTGTTCTAACTTCTTCCTATCTTTTGAGACACTGATAAACTTTAGATTACAGTGTTTATGCTAAGAAGTAGGGAGACTTAGAAGACAATGTATGTAGTTGCGCAAGTCTTCCTTTTGAGCCAAGCAGCCTTCTTATAGAAGATGAAAAATAGCCGTTGATATCTTGACCAGAAATAGAGGCACGAGATCTTTGAAAAGGATTTGACCCAAGGGGTGCCTCTTCTAATTCTGCTCTTTGGGAAAGAACAGATTCGATGGTGACTTTCCTTTGTCACAACCTTCATATACGAGACAGTCAATCCCTTGACTGAGCTTTAATTGAGGAGCTGAATATGGCAATAACTTCTTCATTTGAAAACTGATTACCTTGATTGAAGCTGGGTAGATCAGCAACCTTTTTGGTTCCTTCTATAGATCCATTGATTTTGGCAACGGATTTCTTTTTCCTTTTTGATGAGTTCTGCAAATAAGAATAATTAGAAATTGTCATCATTGAAACTTAAGAATTTAACTTAACATAGCATGTTGGTCAAGCTTCTCCCCAGGCGAAAACTGTTTTTTTTCCTTTTCGAAAGTACTTTTTCCACAATTTGAGGTGTTTGGCCAAACTTATTTATTGAGGGGAGGGGTGGAAGAGTTTTTCGAAAGTGTTGGTGAAATTACAAGTAATTACAGTTGAAAAATAAGATGTAAAAAAATAAATAAATATTCTTCAGGCTGAGGCGCGGATATCTCGCTCTCTTTAAGGAGATTCAAGCCCATTGCGGTAGCATCTTCACCGGTCCAGCAGCAATACTCTTGACTTGTCTCCTCCAGGATACAACAGCCCGACAACGTCGTATGACTTGAACAAACTCTGTACAAGTTGTTGAGTCCAAAGCTCCACCAAAATGAACAACTTCCTTTAATAAAAATAATATTCTCTTTTGTAGAGAATAAGTTGGAGACTTAGATTTTCTCCTTCTCTTAACTCTCTTTTTCACTACACTAAGTTCTTTTTTTTCATACACACTACCATATTTTTCCATCTACAACACAAGGAAGAAACACCATTATTTATAGGTATAAAATTTCTTCCACAGAATAATATCAAAGTAGTGGGATAATAAAATTATAGAACATGGGTTGGTGTTACAAAATATAAGCTTTAGTGGGTAATAAGTGGTAGATCATGGCACTAGTGGTTTCATGAGTTACACCAAAATATGACCACTTTCTTGACAAGTTATAACCATTATCTCACAAGAAATAATGCACTTTAATATTATAATTTTAATATTAAAATGTACTAACACCAACGGAAAGAAGCAGAAGCAGTTTTTGAGAAGAAGAAAAAAATAGTTTCTCCCAAGCAGCAGAAGAAGTTTTGACTTTTCTTCTTACCAAAAATATCCTTAGCAAAATATAATATATACCAAAATAACCTTACTTATTTTAAACCTAATAGTTACTCATAATGTATAAGTATCTCTTCTTCTTTCAAGAATAACTTTATAATATATAATGACTTCTCAGGTGAATGTTTTTGTATTTTGTTGAATGATTTTTAGATAAATTTAAATCATCTTGAAAGAATTAAAGTACTTTTTAATTTTATTTTCATATTTTACTTTAATAAAATTTAAAACTTAATTATTGTCTTTAATAAATATTTGAGATTATTTATTTTCTTATATAATATTTACTATTATGTGTCACGACCCCAGTTCACCCTTCGTGAACTATCGTGACGGCACCTAGTCTCTACGACTAGGTAAGCCTAACCAATTTGCGGAAAAACAAACAACAGAATAAAACTAGTCAAAAACTGCTGAATAACATAATGAAACATTTAAGATGTCGCTCGGCATATACAATACAAACTCTCAAACTGAAACTACATTTCCCAAAATCTGGAGTCTCATGAAATCACAAGCTTTGGAATAACTACAAAAGTGTCATAACTCCAGAGTGTCTAAACAAAAGAAGAAATACAGAAGGGCTATAACGAAAAGAGAGAGTAGATAGGGACTCCTCGGTTTGCGGACGTGGCAGATATACCTCAAAGTCTCTAGAGATCGCCTCGCCTCGCTAATGATGTGGCTGAGTCGATGTACCTGGATTTGCACACAGAAAACATGTGCAGGAAAGGGCATGAGTACACCACAGCGGTACCCAATAAGTGTCAAGCCTAACCTCAGTCGGGTAGTGACAAGGAAGGTCAGGGCCTTACCGGTTATAAAATATAAAGCAAGGTAAGACAGTGTAAGGTGCAACAGTATAATCAAACAGTATCAGAAAATGAGAAGAAATCAGAGATAAATATACACTCAGTACACAGAAACATCGACATGGGATCTCCCCGGATCCCATCCCGTAGTCCCAAACGTAAATACTCGGGGATCTCTCAGTATCCTCAATATGTGTGCTAGGGATCTCTTGGTATCCTCAATATATGTGCTGGGGATCTCTTGGAATCCCGAGGATCTCTTGGTACCCTCAATATATGTGCTGGGGATCTCTTGGTATCTCGCACTACAGTCAAAATCAATATATGCGCAGGGGATCTCCCGGAATACTCATCCGTAGTCCCAAAATAAAAAGACAACAATATCAAGGGAAGAATCAATAATTTCATTCAAGAGCGAAACAGTATGAAGTAACACAGTATAATGATAAGAATAACAACAATTACAACAGAGAAAATATCGCAGAAAGAATACAGCTCAACACAGAGATAGCAACCGGGGATCTACCAGGATACCGTCCTGTAGCCCCCAAATGTAAATACCCAGTATTGGGGGAAATCTACCGGGTGCAGTCCCGTAGTTCCATATAATTGTGCAGGGGGGATCTACCGGAATACCACATCCACAGTCCCAAATAAACAGACAAGGGGGATCTATCGGGAACTGCCCGTAGTCCCAATGTAAACACGCAGCAACAACACAAGGATAATCAACTCAGACCAATTAATATAAAAATGGACAGGTAATTCTAACCTAACATGCTGCACGGAGTTAACATAAACAGTTTAAGCATATAGGACAATTAATACACTTAAGCATGCTTCCCTAAACTACGCAGTAGGCTTAAAGTACAAGTAATGTTCAAGAAGAACGAAACACAGTTAATTTACTTAATGAAAAACGGGTTTCCACCAATTAGCATGTGTACGCACTCATCACCTCACGTACACGACACATATAAAAACAATACCAAATCCTAGGGGGAATATCCCCCACACAAGGTTAGACAAGCCACTTACCTCGAACCTGCTCAATCAACTCTAAACCATGTTCTTGCCACGAGTACTCAACTCCAAATCTATTCAAATCAATTGCATAATATAAATATAACTTCAAGTAACTGATTCCACCAATTAATTCTAAGCTAATACGCGAAATTAGGAAAAATGGCCAAAACACCCCCGGGCCCACGTCTCGGAATTGGGTAAAATTTACAAATTCAGAATCCTCACACTCTCACGAGTTCAATCATATCAAAAGTACCAAAATCGGACCTCAAATGGTCCCTCGAATCACCACTCAAAGCTCTCCAATTACCCAAGCCCTAACCCCCAATTTTCCACTGATTCTCCTTCAAATTTCATGCTTACAATGATAAAAATCACCATAATAACGAGCTTAAGGACCAAAGACCTTACCTCAATAATCCCTCTGAAAACCCCCCTTGAAATGCTCTCAAAAGCTCCACCCGAATTGAAATATTGAGAAAAATGACCAAAATCGCGAAGGAAGTCTTTTATACTTTCTGACCCAGGTTTTTCGCACTTGCGGTACCGCATCTGCGGCCAAAGTACCGCATCTGCGGTTTTCACTTAAAAGCCAATTTCCGCATATGCGGTTTTCACTTAAAAGCCCATTTCCGCATCTGCGACAAAACGCCCGCACCTGCGATAGCGCAGGTGCGCTCCAGTAGCCGCTTCTGTGGTTCCAGCTGACCTCTCTCTTGGCCGCATCTACGGCTTGATCTCCGCTTCTGCGAGTCTGCACCTGCGGTCCCCTAGCCGCAAGTGCGGTTATGACAGCAAATGGAAAAACTTCAGCTACCAAACCCAACTCAAAATCTTCCGTCAACCATCCGAAATCACCCCGAGGCCCCCGGGACCTCAACCAACAGCACGATCAAGCTATCCAAACTTATACCAATCTTCAAAACACCTCAAACAACATCGAAACACCAAATCATCATCGAATTCAAGCCTAAGAATTTCAAAAACTTTCAAATTCCACTTTCGATCAAAAAGTCTATCAAACCTCGTCCGAATGACCTGAAATTTTGCACACACATCACATATGACCCAACAAACTTGCAACTTCCGGAATTCCATTCCGACCCCTATATCAAAATCTCACCTATCAACCGGAAACTTCAAAAATTCGACTTTCGGCATTTCAAGCCTAATTAAGCTACGGACCTCTAAAACACAATCCGAACACGCTCCTAAACCCGAAATCACCCAACGGAGCTAACAAAACCAACTGAATTCCATACCGAGGCCGTCTTTACACTGCTCCGACTACGGTCCAAATCCTAAAACTTAAACTCTCATTTAGGGACTAAGTGTCCCAAAACTCTCCGAAATTCCAAATAAATCTTCCCGGCAACTCACAATAGCAGAAACAAACACGGGGAATGCAGTTAATAGGGGATCGGGGCGTAAATTCTTAAAACGACCGGCCGAGTCGTTACATTATGTAAATCTCTTCATATCCTTATTCGTAATTCGAAACTTAAAAGCACTTTTTGAAAGCTTGGTCAAATATAATTTTTTTTGCCAAATACAAATTATTGCTGAAAAGTATTTTTGAGATTGATTAACCAAGCATAAATTGCTTTTCTCCAAAAATACATTTTCGAAAAGTACTTTTAAAAAAAATAATTTCAAAATAAACTGATTTTTCCAACTTGACCAAACGACTTAGCTTAAAGTTACTATATATATCTCAAAACTATCAAGTATATAGATATGGATGGTTCAAACATAAGACACATTGAATGGCAACCATTCATTGTCAAAGATCTGCATTTGCCACTGGTAATAGTTCGAACTGATCTAGTAGCAGCTCAATCTAATATATGGCCTAAAGCCAAAAACTTAAAAAGACCCTAAATTTTTTTAGTAAATTTTTTATATATTTTATTTGATGTTTATTCTTACAGCTTCCTAAAATGCAGGAAAATTAATTATATTTGAATAATTAACTTTTTTCGCTTAACAATATGGTTAGTGCATTGAATTCTCATGAGACATTATTAATCTTAAGTTATAACTTATTGATTTTAGTTTACAAAATTTTTTTTCAACTCACGAAACTATTAGAGAAAATATTAAAATTATTCTATAAGCAATAGACACATTTAAAAAGTTAGAGTATCATCTTTTACTTGTACAATTTTTATCTCATTTTTAATTTAAAAATTGATAAAATCATCAATTTCATAGATCATTATGCTTTAAAAGATATTCAAGGTTAATAGCTTATTTAGCAAAGCTTCTCCAATGACAAAAATATTTTTCCTCCCAAAGAGTACATTTGTAAGAAAATGGGATGTTTGGCCAAGCTTTTAGGAGAAAACAGGCTACAAGATAATCTAATCATTTTGATAATCTAGTTAGTTTGAGCTTGAAAATATGTAAAAAGACATTCAAAGAATTGGAAAAAAATCTTACAATATTGAAGTTATAAACGAGAATGATTCAAGTGCAAATGCATTAGACAAAATTAAGATAAGTAGCTACAATATAATTGCCTACTATTTTTAACTGTGATCACATTACATACTTTAAAATAGTACATAGTATAAACTTTGAAAATATTGACGTAGTGGTTGATAAAAATTGGCAATATATGATTGCAAAAATTCATTTTTCACTATATATATATATATATATATATATATATATATATTGTGGGCCTTAAATTTTTTGGGGCCTAAAGCCACTGCTTTAGTGGCTTTAGGGTTGAGCCGCCTCTGGCGCATGCAATCCATGCGCTATACTTCTTAAATGACTGACCTACAATAATTGGTGGGTATAGCGCATAGCTTTACTGCCTTATATATAGCGCGTTTAATTAATGCGCTATACCCATTTATTGTACCCCTCCCCC
>NC_031990.1:21029891-21121300 GCF_001879085.1 Nicotiana attenuata
CTATATATATATATATATATATATATATATATATATATATATATATATATATATATATCATACCCGTCCCTTAGCCTATATTACAACCTATAAAGTCCTACTTGATCCTAAATGTTACAAGCTTAAGTTAGTCGAGTCTTACACTACGGGCAAGCCTATGGTACGAACTTGGGAGGTACATGAGTTTCTTTGCGAGAGTGAGCGAATACTTTCAATATGTGAGTCCTTTAATTATACTTGAATTCATATTTGAGTGTGCGGACTGATTATTCTCTTTGCGTTGTTGGTAAGGGCACATGCTTTACGTCGGATTGGTAAAGAACTCATATCTTTAGTTGGCACAAGAAGCGAGTCATATAGAGGAATGTAGCGGAGTCAATTTTTGAGGCTAGGATGATAGAAGAGTCACACAAATATTTTAATTAGTCTTGGCATCGGTCCAATAATAAGAAAAAGTGTGAAGAGTGCTTATGTCGGGTTCTAAGAGTTGGTATAAACCATTTTCATTGATACTATGCTTAAGTATGTTTTGAAAATGTGTACTTGCCGATGTGATTAATTTTAAGTTGCTCAAGGACGAGCAAGAGTTTAAGTGTGGGGTAGTGATAAATGATGAAAAATGCATATTTTTTAGTATGTTTGCATATTATTTCTTATGTGAGTTGCGGGAGATTACATGTTTATAAACATATAATATGCTCATTTCATGTTTATTGTGTGTAGGAATGAATTTGGATGGAAGTTGGCGAAAATTGGATGATTAGATGCAAAAAGAGTAGAGATGCAAGACCTGGAAGCGTGCCACAATTGGTGCACTGCATGAAAGTAGGCGCGAAATGGCCTAGGAGATGAACAAAAAACAGCGAAGTATGGAGGTTGGCACTAGACCTGGCACGCGAAAGAACAAAGAAGAAAAAAAAAATAACTGGGAGCGTGCCAGAAGTCGCGCGTTGCACCAACTCTAGCACGTGACTCAGCGTGTCCTTTTTGAATTAGGAGAGCTCAAGGACGCCCCACATCAATCCTAATTGATATAAATACATCATAAAATATCCTTTTAAGGGGGGAGACACTACTTTAGGGTTAGACAACACCTAAAGAGGCAAGAATACGCTGAGAGCAAGAAGGAAGATTCAACCACGAGTTTTTCCTTTCTTCTTCCTATTTTTCGTTGTTGGTTATGACTTTTAGTATTGTAGTTTTACATACTATTATGAGTAGCTAATTTATTATCTAGAGTTTTGATGGAACCTCTTGGAGGATGAATTCCTGTTATATTTTAATATAATTTAGCCTTTGGATTTATCTACTTGTTCAACTATGTGCTTATTTCAGTTGATTGAATGGCCATCGATTGACTATACCTATTTAGTATGTGTTGCTTGAGAAAGGATATATATTTAGGTGGTTGTTGAACATTGTCACTCCTAAGGTATATGAGAGATCAATACGGTAAGTTTAAAATCAGGATTAGAGATACTTTGACGTGATCACAGTGAGTAGTGAAAAAGTGCGAGCTAGCGTAATTCGAGAGAATAAGACTAGTACATTATTGTAGTTGATCGAGAGAGAATTATGATAAGTCGAGTGCTCATGATCAGTAGAGAATACTTAGGCGAAATTATAGGAGACATAGGAAGGATTCCGACAATTGGGGAAATCATAACTCTAGGCCTCCTTAATCTTGTCTCCAACCCTTAGTATCTTTAGTTGCTATTACTATTTTAATTTGTTAGTTAATTAGTTAAATATAAGAATCTTAATCTTTATAACTTAGGAGTTTATTCAAGCTTGTCTTCTTAGTGATATTAAACAGTTATAGCGAAACCTTAGTTCTCTGTGGGATTCGACTCCGGACTTTTAGACCGGATTATATTTGCAGCGATCGCTTATCCTTTTTAGGACTAGAGTTGGGCGTGATCAAATTTTGGCGCCGTTGCCGGGGAACTAACGGGGTAGCTGTAGGTGTACATATTGCTAGATTTCAAGTTTGAACTTTTATTTTTATTTTTTTGTATTTGATTTTTTTAATTTTTGTTTTACTTGTTTATTTTAAAAACATGGCATCTTGGAATTATGAGAGTTTTGGTGTTGGTAATTCTACTTTTAATCCTCCTTATGCATATTGTGGAGAAAACCTCCCATGGCAAAATTATCAAAATATTCCCGAGAGCGAGTTATATGCACCAACTCAATCTTATGCGTGGAATGTATGTGATATGTGTAGTGGTCAAGATGGTCACTTTCATGGTTGTGCTTATATTTCTTATCTTCCCCCAACCCCTTACTTTGATGGTTCTTCTTTTTCTTGTGAAGTTAATTGGAACAAAGAACCCAGGGATGATGACCTGAAAGAGATCAAAGATATGCTAAGGTACCTTGTGGAACAAAATAATAAGAAACAACTGCACATACAAAGGCAAGATGCTACTATTCGCAACCTGGAGGCACAAGTGAGTCAATTAGTTGAAGCAGTTAATGCTCAACAAGCTGATATTGTGGATAGTACCCAAAAGGAGCATGCATTAGATTCAGAAATTGAGGTGCTAATGGAGGAGGTCAGAGTAGAACACCGACAATCTATCCAACTAGAATTTCAGGATGCCGATGTTGAAGAAGTAACACTAGAGTCAGCCAAGGACATTGAAGATACGAATTTAGTTGACTCTAGTGTGATTGGTGTTGAGGAGGTCAAAATCACGAAGTTCATGTATTTGAGCGTGTTGGACCTCATTACAGACACTTTCTACATTATGTTCGGATGGTGAAAGGGGAATGGATCCTTACGAGCAAAAAAAGGAGTCCAGGGAAGAGGTAGATGAGCCTTATATTTTGAAATTTTCAAGGCTGTCTAGGCAACGTGACACTCCTCGGTCGAGAGCCAACAAGTGCATAAGGCTTTATCTAATTTTTGGATCGTAAGAATTTGTACTGTCCCAAGAGCATAATCATAAGCTTGAAACAAAACTTGGGGTTCAATTCATAAGCTCGAGGTGGAGACAAAAAGTGATGCGCGTCGTGCCGTGACGTTAAATTAGGCGCTTGTTGGGAGGCAACCCATCTTTATTGCTTTCTTTTATTTGTATTTCTTTTTCTTATTTAATTTTGTATTGTATCATTTTTGTAGTGTCGTTTCTGAATTTCTAGGAGCACAGGAAGCAAAGTCATTGAAAGGAAGCAAAATCAAGCGAGATGGTTAGAACAAAGTGTGGGGTGCCCGCACAAAGAATCAAGTTTGGGTATCCCATGAGCTACTAATGCTTCGGCCTTTGGCCTACCAGGGAGTTTCTTTTACCCTCTTGTATTTATGAGTGTGCATTGGGGACAATGCGCAATTTTAAGTGTGGGGTGAAGATACTTTTTGGGTGATTTCCTATGCTATTTTAGTTGTACTATTTTATGTGTGTTGAAAAAAATCAAAAAAAATAATAATTAGGTAGAAATAACCCCTCTAGGTTTTTCTTATGGTCACGGTTCTTTTCCAAGGGATGACTCTTTGAACCGGGTAGTAATTTCTTTTGTAGGTAAAATTGTCAAAAAAAAAAGTTCTGGACTTTTCCCTACAATGGACTTCCTAGACAGTTTTCTTAAGGGGTTCAAAGTCTAAATAAAAATATAAACAAAGAGTTTCTTTTCCTTTTTTTTTTCAACTGATAATGGAATAGGAAGAACTTGAGTGTCTATGTTTTTGACATGGTATATCAGAGGTGGAGCATTTGTGCTGAGTACCTTCTTCTTGATTATTGTGACTATATGCCTTGAGAATATGTGTGACTTCCTTTTGACGCTTGGGCTCGTTTATTGACTCCTCTTGTTACTTCCTAGTGTTTGGATTATATGATGACTGTGCTAGTTGCTTTAACTTGAGAGCCAGGTCTAAGCCGTCCTGAGTAAGTCATGTGCATTGTGTGAGGTGAGATTTTGGTTGTACTCTATGCCATCCCTTATTAGTCTAGAACTTGCCCCGTGTGTGAGTCGAAGCGAAAAATTTAAGTCTTGTGAGTTTACATAGGCGTTTCTTTGATTGACCCTTGAGCCTATTTTCCTACCATTGATAACATTATCCGCAGTCAGCCCTATTGAGCATGTAGACCTTTTTCTTTGGCACCCACATTACGAGCCAACCCCTATTTTGTTCTAAATCATATCTTGTTCACCATTTACCTCCGAAAGTACTTAAGTCGCTGAAAGAGTAAAGAAAGAGATTGAGTAGCTTTTGAGTGAAACCACAGAAAGTTTGACAAGGTGCATTTGTGGGTAAAAGCCTTACTAGCCGGAAATACCAAATTAAGGAGAGGTAAAAAAAATACAAAAAAAATATAATGATGAATGACACCTCTCATATCTTTGTTTGGGCTAGTGAGTATCTATATCTTAATGTGATTAATGAAGAAGGGATTAATTGTGTATGGTTTCATGGCAAAATAATTAATTGGTCATGACAAGAATGTGCTTGAAAGTGTGGTGTATTAAAGTGATTAGGAGGGTTAGTCACTATATATATATATATATATATATATATATATATATATATATATATATATATATATATATATATATATATATATATATATATATATATATATATATAATACCCGTCTCTTAGCCTACATTACAACCTATAATGTCCTACTTGATCCTAGATTTTACAAGCTTAAATTAGTCGAGTCTTACACTATGGGTAAGCCTATGGTACGAACTTTGGAGGTACATGAGTTTCTTTGCAAGAGTGAGCGAATTCTTTCAATATGTGAGTCCTTTAATTATACTTGAATTCATATTTGAGTGTGCGGACTGATTATTCTCTTTGCGTTGTTGGTGAAGGCACATGCTTTACGTCGGATTGGTAAAGAACTCATATCTTTAGTTGGCACAAGAAGCGAGTCATATAGAGAAATGTAGTGGAGTCAATTTTTGAGGCTAGGATGTTGGAAGAGTCACACAAATATTTTAATTAGTCTTGGCATCGGTCTAATAATAAGAAAAAGTGTGAAGAGTGCATATGTCCGATTCTAAGAGTTGGTATAAACCATTTTCATTGATACGATGCTTAAGTATGTTTTGAAAATGTGTTACTTGCCGATGTGATTAATTTTAAGTTGCTCGAGGACGAGCAAGAGTTTAAGTGTGGGGTAGTGATAAATGATGAAAAATGCATGTTTTTGAGTATGTTTGCATATTATTTCTTATGTGAGCTGCGGGAGATTACATGTTTATAAACATATAATATGCTCATTTCATGTTTATTGTGTGTAGGAATGAATTTGGATGGAAGTTGGCGAGAATTGGATGATTTGATGCAAAAAGAGTAGAGATGCAAGACCTGGAAGCGTGCCACAATTTGTGCACTGCATGAAAGTAGGAGCGAAATGGCCTAGGAGATGAACAAAAAACAGCGAAGTATGGAGGTTGGCACTAGACCTTGGCACGCGAAAGAACAAAGAAGAAAAAAAGAAATAGCTGGGAGCGTGCCAGAAGTCGGCGTTGCACCAACTCTGGCACACGACTCAGCATGTCCTTTTTGAATTAGGAGAGCTCAAAGACGCCCCACATCAACCCTAATTGATATAAATACATCTTAAAACGTCCTTTTAAGGGGGGAGACACTACTTTAGGGTTAGACAACACCCAAAGAGGCAATAATACGCTGAGCAAGAAGGAAGATTCAACCACGAGTTTTTCCTTTCTTCTTCCTTTCTTTCATTGTTGGTTATGACTTTTAGTATTGTAATTTTACATACTATTATGAGTAGCTAATTTATTATCTAGAGTTTTGATGAAACCTCTTGGAGGATGAATTCCTGTTATATTTTAATATAATTTAACCTTTGGATTTATCTACTTGTTCAACTATGTGCTTATTTCAATTGATTGAATGGCCATCGATTGACTATGCCTATTTAGTATGTGTTGCTTGAGAAAGGATATATATTTAGGTGGTTGTTGAACAACGTCACTCCTAAGGTATATGAGAGATCAATACGGCATGTTTAATAGCAAGATTAGAGATAATGAAGCTTTGACGTGATCATAGTGAGCGGTGAAAAAGTGCGAGCTAGCGTAATTCGAGAGAATATGACTATTACATTATTGTAGTTGCTCGAGAGAGAATTATGATAAGTCGAGTGTTCATGATCAGTAGAGAATACTTATGCGAAATTATAGGAGACGTAGTAGGAAGGATTCCGACAATTGGAAAAATCATAACTCTAGGCCTCCTTAATCTTGTCTCCAACCCTTAGTATCTTTAGTTGCTATTACTATTTTAATTTGTTAGTTAATTAGTTAAATATAAGAATCTTAATCTTTATAACTTAGGAATTTATTCAAGCTTGTCTTCTTAGGATATTAAACAGTTATAGCGAAACCTTAGTTCTCTGTGGGATTCGACTCCAAACTTTTAGATCGGATTATATTTGCAGCGACCGCTTATCCTTTTTAGGATTAGAGTTGGGCGTGACTAGCATGCATGACCCTGATGATTTGCTAGACATGGAGTTGATTCTTCTTAATCCAGTTAGGGCGTTTATAAAAAAAAAATATAGGTAAGGGTAGTCCAACTTCATTTACCTATTCTTCCAAACAAGCAACCAAGTTTCATTTCCTAACATTTTTCACATCGCGAAAGCTTAATAAACTAAAATCCCATGCATCCTCCTTATTCATCCGCGCACCATTCTGTTTTATCTTTTATTATTGAGAAAAAAAATTATAAAGGAATCCTTGAGGATATTTCTATATGTTAATATCCCTTGTAGTTGGATATACTTTGTTGAATCCCTCATTTTTATTCTATTCTTGTAATTGGTGCCATTGTAGGCCTATGTTTAGAGATGGTAAAACTTAGAAAATTTTACCTCCGATAGTAAAGGTATACACCCTATTTATTATAAATCAAAATCATTTTAAAATATTGTTTTCTACAGCTGTCTTTTATATTTTATAACAAAATAAGTATTTGTGGTATATACTACCATTGAGGCATGAAATACCCTATTTATGTTTTCCCTCTCTCTTTCTTTCAATTAACACACGATTCTCTCTCAGAATTTTTCTTCTTTCTCTCTCTCTTCGAGCAACGAAAGAGAAACAAATCATGAAAGAAAACCTAAAAATCTCAAAATCAGAAACATGAAAGTAAACCTATAATAAAAAAAAGGAAGCGGAAATACCTTGGGCGGAGAGATTGAAGAGAAAGAGGGATTCTTAGCGCGGTAAGTAAGAGAGAAAAGAGGAAGAAGCGGTCGAATTAGAAGTGTTGTAAATGTAATGGAAGAGGTAGTGAAGCGATATAAAGAGTCTTGGCCGGAAAACGCCATCTCCGACGAACTTTCTTCTCTTCTTTGCTATTTAGTCACATACAATGATACAAATACATTATATTTTGTACAAATTTACTCAAACATATTGTATTTTTGTATAAATAAATTTTTTTCCATGTGTTTATGTATTTTGAAGGTCTGTATTTTTTTAATACAACTGAATACGCCTGTATTCATGCATACTGTATATAAACATTGAAATACATAGAATACAAACATTAAAATAGAACAGAATATAAACAATGAATACATTTAATTTTAAAATACAGTGAAATACACTGAATACAAATAGAAATACAGTGAATACAACCAATGAAATATATTGAATACAACAGTAATAACATGTATTAGGAATAACTAAAATATTGTTAATACAAATACATTTGAATACGTTGAATATAAAATAGTGAATACAGTAAATACAAACATTGAATCTAATGAATGCAACAATAAAAAAAACTATTGAAACACACTAAATACAAAAGTTATATACAACTGAAAAATCATTTTAATTAATTGGGTTGATAATGAGGCATGTTAGAATTGATTTTGTTGAGTTATATTAGGAGTGTATCACGTTAATTGATATTATTTCCATTATTAGACAGCTGGACATACCTATTTTTAAAGTGATTGCCTATTCATGAAAACATGGCGCGAATACATGTGAATACATGCGTGTACAGCTGGACTGCCCTGATTTTAGACGCTTTTTGTTGTTGTATTCATGAATACAGCAGCACGAATACATGCGCGTACAGCTGGACTGCCCTGATTTTAGACGTTTTTTTGTTGTTGTATTCATGAACACAACAGCACGAATACATGCGCGTACAGCTAGACTGCCCTGATTTTAGGCGCTTTTTGCTGCTATATTCATGAATACATGGCGCGAATACATGTGAATACATGCGCGTATAGCTGGACTGCCCTGATTTATAGGCGCTTTTTGCTGATGAATACAGCCGCACGAATACACTATCGTAACATATGAATAGTAGCTATAGGAAGTAATTATGTATATCGTAGCTATAGGAAGTTAATAGCCACTAAACAATAGTGGTTTCTGAAAATTCCTCTTAAAAAAAACTCAACTAGCCTGGATTGACCATTTTAGTGACTGGAAAACCGAAAGAAAGATCCTTTAAAAGGCAATGTACATGCACTGTTTATCATAAATTTGGAACAAATGAAGCAATTTCTGAACAAAGATCAACCACTTAGGTTGCCGGCAGGCCAGCCAAAAGTTGTGTTCGAAAAACTGTAATAATATAAACAACATAGAATGATAATTTGCTTTAGCGTTCTTATTGACAATAATGATCTTGACATATATCCATTATGCCAAGATGGTTGTAAATACACTCTGAAGGACAATGTCAGTGGATTATGTACCTCAAATTGGGATGGAAAGAACCTTTTTTAAATTGAAAAGATGTGAAAAATAATTACATTTTTAATGTGTCTCGTATTGACACCTCCGAATTTTATCCGCCATAGTTATCCTTGACCTTTGCAGAAGTTACTTACAAAATTGCAAAGGCTGCTTCATCATGTAAATTTCTATTATGGCATGTCAACTGTTTCATGATCTGGAGTCTTGTACGTGAAAGCTGATTCATCACTGGATCGCCTTTTCACCACACTCGCCCTTTGCATTAATCGGACCAGTGCTTGCACAACTTCAGACATTGGGGGTCGAAATTCAGGTTCAGGCTGTACAAGAAATAGTTGACCGGATGTCAAAAGGTTACTACCAAGGAGAAGAAGGTCACATTCAAATTATTGCAAGTAAAGTAATTCACTTCAGGTATATCAATGAACAAGTATTCATTATATTTTGGTTGGGTATGAGTTGGCTGATCTCGATCACGAAAAGCTTAACTAAAAGTAACTTTCGACCGTGGTGTGCAAGAACTTTGCCTTTGAAGTTCCCAAACTTTATTAACCGTTTGGGTGGTGTGCAAGAACTTTGCCTTTGAAGTTCCCAAACTTTATTAACCGTTTGGGCACTCCCGCCATACCAAGAGTCCAAGACTCACAGGCATTAAATGCAAGAAAGGTCATGTATTTGCTGAAGCGATTGGTCCTTGAGTATGTAAATTCCCTATGATTGACTTTCCCTTCCATCAAAGATATTTTGGGAGTCCTTTCATCTTTTAAGCTTCATACAGATAGATAAACAAATATGTATATTCTAAATGAAAGATTGTGCATGTAAAAGCTCACCTGAACACAAAGTGCAATAATATCAGCAAATCGGGACAAAGACTTTGCAGGATACATGCCATTTAGTGCAGGATCAACCATTTTTGATAAGGCATCTATATCATGGAGTTGAGGCGTAGCCCATCTCACAAGTGACTGTTCCGATCTCATTCTTGAACTAAATGATTTGTTAACAAAAAAATCAGGTCATTAATAGAATTCAACAGAATAAGTCAACTAGCAATGTCTGCATAATCAAGTTTACCTATCAAGTGGCTTCCTTCCTGTCAGCAACTCCAACATTACCACGCCGAAACTGTATACATCACTTTTTACAGTATATATTCCAGATAAAGCAAATTCCGGAGCGCTATAACCAAATGAACCAACCATCTGTGTGGATGAAACCTGTCAACATTAAGAGGAAATTACAACTTTAGGCAATAATACACTATTAGGCAATCAGTTAGCCTTTCGAAGCATGAGCTTCCTTCACAGGAACTTCTGCATTAGGAGATTCCTTTTCTTCCAAAAACCATTGACACAACTACAAGGATTTTCTAGACTGGGGAAAGGGGGTCTTCACTAAAGATTGGGCACATTGGCAATGCACGTGTTTAAGCACCTAACATTGCTCCAACAAAAACAAAATTAAGCTGTCACAATCAGAATCTCCAATTCATGACTAGTCTGTAAAGCTGTACCAAGAAACAGCTGCTTATCAATATCTGCTCTTACAAGAGTATTTCAACTGGTAAATTGATTGCCATCATGTCATAAACATTATATGTACCATGCCACATTATAAACAACCTTGTTGTGCCACACAAAACGACAATAATAATGTAGATTACAGACAATCTGCTTTACTAACTCACCGGGCGCTCTGTGTTTGGATTCAAAGCTGCTAACCCACAATCTGATAAATGAGGATTGAGCTCTTCGTCTAGTAAAATATTTGCGGATTTGAAATTTCTATGTACAACAGAAGGTAGACAAACTTCATGCAAGTACCTGAAAATACGAGGTTTAAATTTTAAGCCAACCCCACAAGCAAAGCGCTGAGACAGGTAAAATACTATACAACTACTACATACTCTAAAGCTCGAGCAGTGCCAAGTGCTACTCTAACCCGGGCATTCCAAGTAAGCAATGTGCTCCTCTCATCAGCAAAGTGCAGCATATCATGCAAGCTACCATTTGCGACATAGTCATAAACTAGAAGACGCTGACCATGCTCGGCACAGTATCCTATCAATGCAACTATGTTTTGGTGTCTCAGCCTTGACATATTTGAGACAGCTTCAAGAAAGTTGTCTTCCTCCTGCAGCGACAATGCTGCACTGTCAATCTTTTTGATGGCCATTATCTGGTATAGACAGTTGTTAGTTCATACGACCATTGACAGTTTCAGTTAGCACCTTCTATAGAAGCTACATGAATGCAAAATAAAAGTTTCCCTATCAATAATGTTATTGACATGTCAAATATCAAATCATTCATTTGAACAGTTGGCATCAAGTTGGGAGCAGAGAAATAGTCGACATAATTGGTTCATTAGAAAAGAAATAGCCAGCAGCATATCCTATAATAAACCAAAAAGTAGAAGATATAGTAAGTCAAACTCTAAAACTTCTAATAACGTTTTTGCTTAAGACTACATCATATAACCGAAGGACAAGGTTAGAACATCATAATTATTTCTGGCTGAGAAGAGAAGTGAGATGACCATCAAAGTGACCATATTATTACACCCATCAACACAAGAAGACAGACAAAAGCAAAGATGTGACCCCACAGAGGAGTGAACAATTGGCACGTGTTCATCACAACGTGAGCCAATTGTGGGCAATCAACTTTGTAAAAGATCTAAAAGGCAAGGTGAATCAAATAGTATCAAGGACATAATCTCAGTAAAGAGAATCACTAAACAGATTACCTACTAGCACGAAGACCTAATATGTTAACTCCCACGCAGCAGAGCATCAAGAAGTGTGCTAACTTCTACTTAGCTTTAGTAATACACAGATCAAATATTTACTCTTGTAAAGTTTGCCAGAAAAAGAATATTGTGAAAGAATCTAAGGATTCCACCCAAACCTTGAGGGAATGGATATGGTAGGCCAAGATACTCATATACTGCTTTGGATACCCCCTCATTTACCCGAGGCGGGAAATTATATAACACAACAATCTTCTTTTTTTTTTTTTTTTGAGTAAGGTAACATTTATATAACACAACAATCTCCCGCACGTGTAATGGCTCGATACCATGTCAAAGCATCTTAGCAACCACCCAAAACCTTATGGTGATGGGTGGAGTGGACAAGATCTTTATATACCTCTTTTGATGTTCTTGAGGATACGATGAACAATATACAACTCACAAGTATGCAAATTCTCGAAGCATCAAAATGAGGATGTCCTTGAGTGACAGATTAAATTTATTCAATGTTGTTCAGCTTTAAATAGTTTCAAATGCACATCCCACATAAGTACCAAAGGTAAGTGACATGGTATAACAATTGGAATGTAAACATCTCAAATTACCTTCCCGTTAGGAAACTCTGCCCTATAAACACGCCCGAGAGATCCTTCACCAATGAGATTTTCTTGACTGAAGCTGTTTGTTGATGTTTGCAGAGCAGCAACAGTATAAGAAGTTGCAGTTATCGGGGACTTCACTCTCCTTACAGATCCATTCTTCCCTTGTATCCTTTCAACTGTCACCTTCTCTGTAGGTGGGGGCTTCAAGTCAGCTACAGCAGCCGCAGGCTTTGCCCTTTGCTCTTGTACCTCCATATTCACTAAGATTAAGCAGAATATATGAGAAACGAACCAAGCTAGTGCCAATTTCCAAATGAAGATAGCACATCACAATACAATGGTTTATCATCTGAGGGTTAGCACCAATCACAATAATGAGTCAGGAGGAAAAAAGTTAATAGAACAAACCTTTATCTGTGTTAACTGGAAGACTTCCTGGAGAGGGTCTAGCAGCAATTTCCTTGCCCTTGCCCCTCCGGAAGCAAAATAGAAGTGCTAACAAAGCAAAAAGAACTGCTAGAGAAGATCCAATAACTATGCCAATGATAGCTCCAGTTGTCAATCCCTTCTTTTTATCGCCATTTTCAGGATTAGAACCTGGTCTTGTACGTGAACGAGGAGGAGAGCGGTTACGGTTGTTGCGAGATCTGCCAGGAGGAGGTGGAGTGTATGGTGGTGGAGGAGGAGCTGGACCGTTTGCAAAAGAATTTCCATCGTATCTGTCATGTTAAACGTTATGTCACATCCCTTGAAACTGTAACAGTCTAAACCATGTAAGAATATATAAGATGTGAAGCCACTTACACGAAGTTAGGGATAGATAGGAGTTCATTTGGGATCCATCCATTAAAATGATTCTTTGCAACATTTCTGCAGAAAGGTTTTGTTTTTCCCATAAAAATCTCTATTGACATTGAATCAAACTAGCTAGGCCCATTAATTTACGAATAAAGTGTTGAGACTTACAAATTATTCAAAGGTAAACCAACCAGGATATTGAGAGTACCACTGAGCTGATTGTTTTGCAGATGGCTGCCAGAAATTTCAATAGCATGTAAGTCAAACAAAGGAACAGTAAATCCTATGAGTAGAAAAATATTGTACTTACAGTGTGGAAAGATTTGTCAACAAACTGAATGAAGGAGGGAGATCTCCAGAAAAGTTATTCGAAGACAAATCCCTGCAGTAGCAGCAAATCAGTGAAAGAGTAAAACTAGTGAAACGAATGTTCTGAAGCCATGAGTAATCAACATAGACAGAAAGCTCAGCAGGGTACTGAGCGCTACCACAAACTACACTGTTTCCTTGAATTGGATTCTGAAAGATCCAATAAATGAGCAATTAAAGCTTCAAAGAGGAGCAGGACACCAATTCTATTACAATCAAAATGATTTTCACATAAAAAGTGTATGAAATAAAATAAAAGGTTTGGAGTTTGCAAATCATTGTCATTAAAATTAAGCAGATAGCGAATTTAAAAGACATCTATACATGATTAAATCCAATATTTAGCATGTATTATGTACGTCTCGAAGCACTCATGTCAGTCCATTGTAGGCAAATTAAAACAAATGAAGGGCCAGAAACTGCAGGTTGGAGTCACCATGTTATGATGAATTCAACCTAGTAACTGAACTTGAACTGGAATAGGAAAAGAAGAACTTCAACTGTGGCAATGTATGAACTCTTTTAGAAAGTAATTCAGAAAAAAAATAAAAATAAAGAAGGCAGAAGAAGTAAGAAGAAAAGAAAAGAAAGGAGGAATCAACCAGAAAACATCAATCAAGTAAAGATTAGTAGAATACTTACAAGGTTGCCAGGTCGGAGTGATTGGTGAACACATCTCCAATTGTTTGAGAGAGTGAATTACGGCTAAGATTCCTAAAAAATGAACTGCTGAGTTAGCTATTTTGAAAAATGTTGCCTAAAATGATCAACGAAAGAATAAAGCGAAGACCAAGCAAATGCTAATTTTGTTTTGGGATAGTACGTCGCAAGTCTGGCCACTCACAGATAATTAAGTGTAACCATGCCAGCAATAGAATAAGGAATGTTGCCACTTATATTGTTCTTTGCAAGATTCCTGCATTAACAATGATTATATTGTCTGTGAGTCAATCATAAACAGAAAAATTTCCAAACAAACCAAAAACTTTATAAGGAGCAAACATTACAGGCTGGTGAGATTGGGTGGAAGCTGATATGGAATAAAATCATGAATGTTGTTGCCGCTCATATCCCTAAAGACAACAGAGTGCAGAAGTTTAATTTTATTGCAATAGAAGGTGCTCTAAATTACCCTTTGCCACTAAAAGAAAAATTTCTTACAAGTTCTTTAACGAGGTAAGACCATTGAGCATGTATCCCAATGTTCCATTGAGTCCCAAATTGGAAATTTGACTGTCACAGAAAGAACCAAATGTTATATCAATCAAATCATAACTAAAACGTACAAAGACGTGCACTAGGTTAACGGTATACAAACTTACATTGAAACAACAGAAGTTCCGTGACAGCTGATTCCTTTCCACGACTCGTTACAGGGATCACCACCATTAGACTTCCAATTAGTGAGTTGCGAAGGACTATTCAATGAACTATACAAGACCTGAAGAGCTTGTACTGCAGATTACAAGAGTCAGCCAATGAACATAGCCAGAAAATCTCTCCAACAAGATTCAATATTTATGTAGTAAAGCCTCAATCTTAACTAGCATTGGCTCTGGAACTTGCTAAAAGAAGAAAAACACTCAGAATGGGGAAGAAACCATAGTACCAAATTAACAAATTCTGCATTCAAATCAAACAATTTAAACATTCAACCCAATAGCATGCGTTCTTAGATCACAATCTCAAAAGCTCACCAAGTTAAACAGATGATTCATAATATTTATAGTAGTAAAAGCATAAAGACTGAATATTTTCATAGTAAAGCCTCAATCTTTGACTTGCATTGACTCAGAAACCCAATAAAAAGGGGGAAAAAAGGAATCCCAGAAAATGAACAAGCAAATACATTACAATATCAACCAAATCAGGCATTCAAACATCAAACAATCAGAACAATCGTGCTCTAGAGATGGATCCAAGATTTTAAATCAGTGACGTGGAAAAGGGAAAAGGTGAGAAAACTCACAATCATTAGGATCAGTGTTTGCTTCAACAACAACAACAAGAGATGAGATGAAAAACACTGCCACGATCACCACCAGTAGCAAAGGGGGGGAAATGGTGTCTTGCTTACACGTATTTCTCTTCATTTTTCTACCTTGTTATTAGCTTAGTGTGTGACAAGAAATTAAAGGGGTTGTACAGAAACAAAGCTAAGAAGGAAAAGCATGGAGAAAGAGAGACATGGAAATAACATTGGCACTAGTGGTAGTAGGTGTCACCATCGTTAAAAGAGCTCTTCCTGATTCCAAGCTCTCCTCCTAGTCCTAGTAATGAAGAGAGAGAAATTTATATGTACGACTCCACTTATAGTGTGTATCTATAGCTGTCGGCGAAAATTTTAAAAAAATAATACTCGTAGTAGCTTTAAATTAAGAAATTACTTAATTAAATACTAATTCAGGTTTGTTAGAGCTTGTTTGGATTGTTGTTACTTGTATTTTATCGTATTATTACTTTAAATATAATATTTATTTTAATTTTTACTTAATTTTTTTTTGTATTGTATTGCTAAATTCGTTATTATGTAACGAATGCCACTTCTTGGAACGACTGATTTGGTGTGGCAGTATTGTTCCCTTATTTTTTTTCTCATTCTTGCCCTTTCATATTATCAAATAATCCTATTTTATCCTTGACCCTACCTTTTCGTATAATAATTCTACATCGTATCTTACTGTTTCTTTATAATATTCCAAGTTTATTTTTTATATTGTTGGTGTATAACATCATGAAACAAGGGAAAACAATGCAATATATCTAAATATTTTATGCATTAAAACGATACAGTACAATATAATACAATATTATATGATACATTATGAAATGATACGTAATAACCCTCAAACAAGATGTACCGGTATGGACCATTTAAACTCTTAACATTTTTAGAACAACAATTTAAAATCAATAATACTTTTGTACTAATTTATGATACTTTTGATATAATATCTTGATATGTAATTTCTTTTTTAAATTAAGAAATGAATGGTCGAATTCGCATAAAACTTTGGATGCATTCATTCTTATTATTTGAGATTTGCTATTTTTAGTATTTATTTTCTTCTTTGCGAGGTAATGGAGTAATTTTCTACAGTAGTAGTTTCTTATTTTATTTCTATCATGATTGGGAAAGATCTCTTTAAAAAATTGGGAGTGAAAAGTTTGGTATGAAGTAGGCAGTCAACCGGCAAGCAACATGAGATTACTTTAAAGGGAATTCGAATTAAAAAATTACTTTAAAGGGAAGACCTTTTCAGTGGACGAAAATGCCCCTCAGAATAAAGGCTTATTGCTTATGTACCATTTCATTAATGACTTCGGAACGGCAAATTGCCAAATATACCTATGTACTATAAGAGAATATTTAAATATGCTATTCGTTATACTTTGGATCTAAATATACCTCTATCGTAATACTATTGGTCCAAATATACTCATCTTTAGTTAAGTTTGTCAAAGATGGACATTCAATCCTATGTGGCATTGATGAGGTGGCATCCACCTCAACGCCTCTAATCTATGTATAAAAGATTAAAATTTGGAATACAATTTTTTTCATGGTAGCGGTAATGGTGGCAATAGTGGTGGAGAGGAAGGAAATTTTAGTGGTGAAAAAAAAAAGAAGGGAGGGGTAAAATGGGTTAGGGGCGCTGATGTGGCAAGCCAATCCACCTCATCAAATGTCAGTACCACGTAGGATTGGATGTACATTTTGGACAAACTTAATTGGAAAGGGGTATATTGGAACTAATAGTATAACCAGAGGCGTATGTAGTGTTATAGTACTGGGTTCATCTGAACCCAATATTTTCGATGCGGAGTATAAATTTAGCATAAAAACTCAATAAAATTGCAACACATAATATGTCTGAACCCATAACTTTAAAAATATAATATGTTTAGTATTAAAAAATTAAATATTGAACCCATAGAATCTAAATTCTAGATGCGCCTCCGAGTATAATGATAAAGATATATTTGGACTCAAAATATAACGAGTGATACATTTAAACCTTTTATGATAATACAAAGATATATATGACCCCATTTTGGATTTGGAATAATAAATAATGGGGTATGAACAGGCACTGGGCAGGGTATGCGGAATAAGACTAGACTTTCTTTCAGGAGGCTTTATTGAAACTTGAAAGGGACTAAATTGTAGGGATGTGAATTTGGAGGTGTAGCTTTTGTCATTACTGCGACTTTTTCCTAAATTTCCACATGTTTGACCTCCTTAATTGGAAAAGCAAATTCTGATCCATCAAATCAACCAAATAAACTCAAAAATAATTCATCCAAAAAGAACATGGGAATACACCTTTTGTAATAAAAGAATTTCTTTATCAATATTTCTGCTTCACTTAGTGGGCATTTTGACATAAAAATTGTTCGGAAAAAAGTGGAAAAAAATCAAGTAAAAATGGTATTTAAAAATTAGAGTTGTTTTTTTAACATAAATACAATTTGGAGTTGTTTTTGAATTTTTTGAGTGAATTGAAGTGAAAAAAATTCTGAAAATCAACTTTTTGGAGTTTTTAAAACTTCTAAATTCAACTTTAAATTAAGTTAAAAAATTTTATGGCCAAATAATGATTTTAAGAAAAAGTGAAAAAAATTCAAAAATCAAATGGGCCCTTAGTTATATGTTTTTCAAAACTTTGCTTATTAAAATTGTATAATCTATGATGGGAAACTCTTTGAAATCTAAGAAATAGAGTTGTTGAAGATTCTTTGAGTAGGTAGCTTGCTAGGAACCAAAATCTTACAAGTGTTCTTCAAGTATAAACAAGATTATAACTTTTGAACGGACGAATCGATATTTTGGGTAATCTTTTCGTGAAGAACCATTTATATATAGTGTTTGATAAGCAATATATAAGAGTATGATTTATGAATTCCCCTAATTCTATAGTCTAAACTAAATTAAATAACAACTACTATAATTTTGATACTAACAATACTATGACTTCATGAAAGTTACTTAAGTAATTTATGTATTAAATTTTATATAAAAAATTATATTTTAACTCATATTAGATTATATTAGAAAAGACATTAGTAGATATCACTTTGTTATTGACGTCCAAATATCATGATTCATCTGATTACTAGTCTATATTTATGATAGAATCACTCATCACTCACAATATTTTTTTGTGACCTGAATTTGAAATCGACTATGTGTTATATAAACCACTTCCCTAAAGAAATTAGAACATTAATTCTTTAACATATTCAGCTAAATTGATTAACATAGAAGGGAAGATTGGAATATTTTTTATGAGTTTGAAACGTTTCCTCTTGACTGTTGTTTGATGGAGTTTCTTCATATAGATACAAACCAACCCTCGTTTACATAAATTAAATAGGAAGAGACAGCAACTTTTTATTGACTTGAGATTAGAGGCAGCATCACAAATTAGATTCCATTCTAAGAGCATAAAGCAATGTCCATCTCGTGAGTCTTTTTAGATTCCATCTTTTAACAACTCTGCATTATCTTTTTGCTCACGAGATTAATAGACGTTCATATTCATGTTAAGTTTTTTGTACACGTTTCTCCTCCCAAAATAAAGTATAAGTATGCACTAACATTAATATAACAAAATATTTTGTGAAAATCAAATCAGTTATACGAAAATAACAAGTAAACTTTATAGTAAGCAACGAGTTGTGTTTTAAAATATTTTCCCATGTACGAGTTGAGTTTGGTCAAAGTAACGTTACGACTACTATATGTATTGGTCTAAATTTGAACGGCCTTGTATAGGGTCAAATTTGACCGTCAGCATCTCTACGCCAGTGGGTACGCCTAGTGAGTGTACGCCGACTAACGTAGCGGGTATGACTCGGACGTGGGGACAAAAGCGACATCGTTTAGGACTCAGTGTCTTCACTAGGGAGACGTTACCTATTTTTGTAACTTTTTGATTATTTCGAGGAAGGTCTCTTATTATATAAAGGAGACCTTCACATTGTAAAGAGGGGGATTCTGGAATAACACAACTCTCTCATTTTCTGACTTTCTCTCTCTATCTCTGCCTCAAACGAACATATTCTCTTGAGTTCATATTATCACTTTGCAATACTAGATCTACAACAATAACATCATCTTTACATCTCTAGGTCTATTATATTTGATTACGATTTAGCCTTTTCTTATTTTTGATTGTTTTCTAGCTTACAAAGTATATTGTTAACTTTTGAGCCAAACAGGCCTGATAACTACAAATAAACAAGGTTGAGGGAAGAGTCGACCACGGCACAACGGCGAGGAGTCGTCTCAAGGAGGATTACTGTCGAGGTCAAGAGAACGTGTAGCAAGAAAGTAATGGTATGATAGTTCAGAAATAGACATAAGGAATATTCCTTTTGATATTCCTTATGTTGTACTTTTTAGGGTTTCATAGGAACATCCTTATAAATAGGAAGAGATAGAGAACAAAAGGGGGATCTTCACTTCTTGATAAGAGCACTTTGAAAAGAGTTGACCTGAAAGAATATATAAATATTGTCTTGTTCACTGACTACTTGGCTCAACGTATGTTATTCATTCTTTGTTCACAAGATCCAAAGATTCCTTATCCATCTTCACTTACCTTTATCTCACGTTGTTGTCAGGAAGAAGAATCACCCAAACCGTCTAACATTTGGGTGATAAATTCCTCTTTATTATATTTATTGCCTTTGTCTACATTTATTACATGTTCTTATAATAATATTTATTGATAATCATTGAACACGTGCCTGATCTTTACTACTCTTAAACGTGATCTTACTCCACGGATCTGTCCAAGTTTTTGGTCTAGATCTTATTATATTTAACTGGGATTCACCCTCTATCAACCACGTAAAGTTCACCATCACACATAAACTAAAGCGATCAATCACCCACGAATGGTATGATGACCTCAGAGAAAGTATCATCTTTGATAAGTCAGATACCAACGGTTTGACTTTTCCCCACTTCGATGCTCTTATCATTACTTTACGTATTTCAGATACTGATGTAAAAAGAATAATGGTAGACGATGGAAGCGGCGCGTGTATTATTCACCCTCGAGTTCTCGCACAAATGCGACTCGAGGACAAAATAGTACCATGCTGCATAACACTAACAGGTTTTAACAATGCAGTCGAGCGAACCTTAGGAGAAATAACGCTGCCCGTTCTGGCCGGGGGTGTCACCCAAGAAACAACGTTCCATGTCATGAAACGGGACACAGCTTACAACGCCATCATAGCACGACCATGGATACACGCCATGAGGGCCATCCTGTCCAGCTTGTATCAAGTAATCAAGTTCCCTACTCCGTGGGGGATATTTAGCATCCGAGGCAAACAACGCACAGCCCATGAATGCTATCGCATCGCTCAAGATTGTACATACACTCAACAGCTAAAAGGAACAGACTCGGAAGCATAGCAATTACCAAAGTCGGGGTCCGAACTCAACGAACAAAAAGACGTTATCAAGGACCCCAACGTCGTGGAAGCCGCAGGGTCAACAGTAGAAGATCTTGACCCCGTCCAATTAGACAGCAGCGACAACAGCAAAAAGGCTTACATAGGCCATAAACTCTCTAAGCCAGGTAAATTTCATAAGTTTTTAATTAACAACGCCGATCTGCTTGCTTTTTCCCACGCAGATATGCCAGGTATCCCGAAAGACGTTGCCACACACAAGTTGAACGTCGATCCCCTATACCCTCCAGTACGACAAATAAGAAGAAAATTCAATGCCGCAATCAATGAAGCCGTCAGCGATAAAGTGGATAAACTACTCGCTGACGACTCCATCCGAGAATCAAAATACCCCAACGTAGTCATGGTGAAAAAGAAAAACGGAAAGTGGCGGATGTGCATGGATTTCACAGACCTAAACAAAGCCTGCCCAAAAGACTCCTTTTCGTTACTCAGGTTACAACCAAATCCTCATGGAGGAGGAAGACCAAGAGAAGACTACTTTCATCACCCATCAGGGAACGTACTGCTACAGAGTCATGCCATTCAGGTTGAAGAACGCAGGGGCGACTTATCAAAGGCTGCTCACCAAGATGTTCAAGGATAAACTCGGCAAAACAATGGAAGGGTACATATATGACATGTTGGTCAAATAAAAAAGGAAGGAAGACCACATCAACCACCTGAAAGAAGCCTTCGGTATACTAAGGCAATACGGTATGAAGCTAAACCACGAGAAGTGTGCCTTCGGCGTAACTTCGGGCAAGTTCCTCGGTTTTCTGGTATCACAAAGAGGCATCGAGGTCAACCCCAACCAGATCAAAGCCATCGAGGGAATACCTGAAGTATTGACCAACAAGAAACATGTACAAAAACTGACAGACCGTATAGTTGCCTTGTCGAGGTTCATCTCACCATCCTCCGGCAGATGCACCAATTCTTCAACGTACTCAAAAAGGACAACGGGCTCCAGTGGAATTCAGAATGCATCGAGGCCTTAAGAGAACTAAAGGCATACTTGTCTTCGCCCCTGCTACTCGCCAAAGTAGAACCCGGCGAACGCCTCCTGGTCTTCTTGGCCGTATTAGAGGTCACAGTAAGCGTAGTATTGGTCCGTGAAAACAAAGGTACGCAATCCCCAATCTATTACATTAGTAAAACTCTGGTCGACGCCGAAACGAGGTACCCCCAACTCGAAAAATTGTCTTGGCATTGGTTATAGCTTCGCGAAAGCTTAGACCCTATTTTCAATGCCACCCCATATCAGTGGTGACGACCTTCCCCCAACGGAGCATCCTACATAAACTCGAACTGTCGGGGAGATTGGCCAAGTGGGCCATAGAATTGAGCAAGCATGATATAATATATCAGCCGCGAATAGCGATAAAATTGCAGGTACTCGTCGACTTCGTCGCCGACTTTAGTGCCAAAATAATGCTCGAGGTCGAGCAAGAAACTTCTCGTACCTCTCCCAGGTTACCCGACCTATGGGTCCTATACACCGATGGCGCGTCCAACGCGTCAGGATCCGGACTGGGACTCGTACTCGAGGTCCAAATAGGCGAAGTCATCCGCAATCCATATGGTGCCCCGATATGACTAACAATGAGGCCGAATACGAGGCCGTAATTGCAGGACTTAAGCTAGCTCTCAAATACGGAGCACGACGAGTCTTCCTCAAATGCGACTCACAACTCGTGGTCAACCAAGTCACAGGGACTTTCCAAATCAAAGAGCAGAGGCTATAAAAGTACCAGGTAGAAATCCCTAAACTGCTACCAGAATTCGACGAATGTCGACTCGACCAGATACCTCGAGCACAAAACATCGAGGCAGATGGCCTCGCCAAGTTAGCAGCGGTCACCAAAAACATTACAAAAGAAAACGTGGTCACCCTCCTCCACTCGTCAATAGATCAACTTGAGGCACACTCCGTAAACTTGACTTGGGACTGGCGCAACTGTATTATAACATATTTGCAGGAGGGATTACTCCCATCGGACAAAAAGGAAGCCAAAAAGCTTCAAATGCAGGCGGCCAAGTACAACATCATAAACCACGACCTATACAAAAGAACGCTTGGAGGCCCCTTGGCGAAATGCCTAGGGCCGAACCAAACAAGACGCGTCCTCGAGGAAGTACACGAAGGCCACTACAGTGCCCATACCGACAACTGAGCCCTCGTCAGATGCCTCATTCGAGCAGGTTATTATTGGCCCACAATTAAGAAGGAAGTCGCCGACTACGTCAAAAAATACGAACAGTGCCAGAAATACGCTCCTATGATACACCAAGCAGGCAAACACCTTCACTCGATTACATCGCCATAGCTGTTCATCAAATGGGGAATAGACATCGTCGGACCCCTTCCAGCAGGGCGAGGTAATATACGATTTCTTTTGGTTTTAACTGACTATTTTTCCAAGTTGGTAGAAGCAGGTGCATTCGCCCAAATACGCGAACAGGAAGTTATCATATTCATATGGAGAAACATCATATGCCGCTTCGGCATCCCCAAAGAAATCAGCTGTGACAACAGACCCCAATTCACCGGAAAGAAGACCGTCGAATTCTTTGAAAAATGGCACATCAAGCGAATACTCTCCATGCCATATCACCCTGCCGGTAACGGCCAGGCCGAATCCTCCAACAAAATAATACTAAATATCTTGAAAAAAAATCTTGAGGACGCCAAGGGACTATGGTCGGAATTGCTACCAGAAGTACTATGGGCATACTGCACCACGCCAAAAACAAGCACATGAGAAATGCCATATTCACTAGTCTATGGGACTGACGCCATGATACCAGTCGAGGTCGGGGAACCTAGTTTGAGATACTCCAATAAAAGCGGACCAAGAAATGACGAAAACATGAAACAAGACCTCGATGAAGCAGAAGAACAAAGAGAAATGGCTTATATAAGAATGATAGCCCATAAACAACAAGTAGAACGGTACTACAACAAAAAGGCCAAAGTACGACCACTCAAAGTCAGAGACTATGTACTCAAGGCCAAAACACAGGCGAGCAAAGATTCAAGAGAAGGTAAACTAGGAACCTATTGGGACGGGCCATACAAAATCACGGCAGCAGCAAACAAAGGATCATTCCAGCTAGAAACAATGGAAGGAAAGCTACTGCAAAACAACTGGAACGTCGCTCATCTCAAATACTTCAACTTCTAAAAACGGACGCCCTCTAAGTCGTACTCTTTTTCCCTTGCCCGGGTTTTGTCCCAATTGGGTTTTCTCGGGGAGGTTTTTAATGAGGCGACGAAGGGGACGTCTCGAATTTCAAGTAAAATTCATCGCCCCTACTGCCGACTACTTCTCCAGGCCGAACGATGAAGGGACTAGGTACACTGGAACTTCTCCAATATATGTATGGAACAAACACAAACATGTAATATTCTCCAATGAATGAAATAAAGCAGCATCTTTGCACAACTCCACCAAGTCATTTTACACTTTACATTCGACCTCACTCAAATTACTTTACTTTCGACCTCGCTCGAATTACTTTACATTCGACCTCGCTCGAATTACTTCACATACGACCTCTCTCGAATTACGTTACATTCAACCTCGCTCGAATTACGTTACATTCGACCTCGCTCGAATTACTTTACATTCGACCTTGATCGAATTACGTTACATTTGACCTCGCTCGAATTACGTTACATTCGACCTCGCTCGAATCACTTTACATTCGACCTCGCTCGAATTATTTGATGTTCAACCTCATCAAACCCCGATCTCATCCGAGCTAATTAATACTCGACCTCAAGTCTATCTATGCTCGGCTCAATATCAACCATATACAAACAGCCGAAAAATCAGGGGCTTCCCCGCATAGCAAAAAAAAAGGAAAAGAGAACGGGAGTCCAGAAACACATAGCAAAAGAGGAATTGTTCCATTCCAATTATTGAATTACAATACTTTTTACAAAGGTCTCGAGGACGCCCACACAAAAATAGCAAAGCAAAAAAAAAAACTATGTACAATAGCTTCACGCTACATCATCCCCATAGGCATACTCATCATCATACCAAGGATCAAAGGCAAGCCTATCCGCAGCATCGTCAGCCTCATCCCCGCCAGGCGTACTAGGGTCGTAACCACAAGCTTCACGGGCTGCACGTGCCTTGGCACGGACTCCCTCAAGCTTTACTTCAGAAACTTTCCCGGCGACCTTCAAAGATTTGTACACGTCAAGTTTAGCCTCGGCATGGACCCGCATCTCATACAACTCCCGTGGAACGCCGGGATCAGCAGAAGTATGAGATGTAGACGGCTGTGACTATTATCGTGTCTCCTCGGCCCTCAAGACAACGACTTGCTCGTTTAACCCAGATAACTCTGCCTCTAAACCCTGGATCCTTTCTTCCAATCTCGCCACCTTAAGCACTAATGTCTCCACCTTATTAGCCCGCTCAAACCTGCAAACACGGAGGGCGTTATCTAGGGCCGCCCCTTCGGCCATAGTGGCTATTCTATCTTTCTCGGCCCAATCCAATTCTTCGACCTTGGCACCCAGCTCACCCCTCAGATCGGCAGCCCTTGCCTCCCTCTGCCCAAGTTCACCCGTTAAGGATGCCACCTGCGCCTGAAGGTCGACGTTCTCAGCCATCACCCCATACTCACCTCGAGCTCGTCCTCTTTGGCCTTTAGCGCTGCCTCAAGCTCGATGCACCTACTGATGGCCCTCATAAGCTCATTGTCCCTCTCCCTTAGCTCTTCATCTTTCTTCGTCAGCTCATCGTCTTTTTATTTGAGACCATCAGGAAGCGATTGAAATTCGTTGTCCTGGCTAAGGAAGTTGACCATCGTTCGGTGCTTAGTACGGTACTCCTTGTACTTGGAGGTCATCTTCTTAAAAATGGTCGTCCTCTGCTCCTCCCGCCGGTCACGCTCGATCCCCATGAGAAGAGTCTGATGCAAAATAACAAAGGGAAATCAATGTAAGCACATTGCACGCACAAAACAAACCTGACCTAAAAAGGAAAAGCACTCACCCGTAGAGCCATACAGAAATGCCCAGCGACAGGTCGACATCTGTCATCGTCTGTAGCGCCATATTCTCAGAATCCGCGCACAGAGAGGCAAAGGCCAACACCGACCGTTGGTCAAAAGGTCGTAGTTCACAAGGATAACTATGTGCTGATTAGGACCGTCCGTCCTTGTCACCACACAAGTAGTCCTCTCCATGAAGGCCCGAATCTCCTCGGGTCGATATCCGAGCCGGAGTTGTCGTCCCCTACAGGAGCAGCTCTGCTTCCCCCAGCCACCGATGATGAGCCACCTTCTGTGGCCCGTGCAAGCACTCTGCCACCACGAACCGCCTCAACCCCAGAGGGTCTCCTCTCCATGATGATACCCGCCGTAGAAACGGTCACACCGTACGGTGTAAGCACAGGTTCCGCCTCCAAAGCAATGAATTTTTCCATCTCAACGTCATCGACAATGGCCTTCCTGGTCTCCATCCTTCGCCTTTTCCTCGACAATGTCTCCTCGCCGTTAGACGGTTCATCTACGAGGTGAAAGATGCACTGAGAAGAGATCTCATTCCGCACGGCAATAGTTTGAGGGGCGGAATCCCTCATTGATGGAGCTTGAGTCCGACCTCCTTGAGCTGACTCGGCCAAGGCAAATTGCATTCCTGCCGACGCGATAGCTTGGCGAAATGCAGGGACTGGAGCCCTCGTCTTCTTGGAAACTCGCCGACCTGGCACCAAAGAGAGGTCACATCAATAGCGCTGGTAAACAACAATAAGCTGGGGTAGAAGTGACACTTACTGGACGGGGTCTTGGGTCCAAAACGCTTGTGAAAGGAAGCCCAGTCGCGAATACCCACGGTGTGGGGTAACACTTGAGCCACCCAATCTTCAATATCGAAGACGGGAGAAGGTGCACGCCTCTCAGCTGATAAACAAGGAACATAGACTGTAAGTCGAAAATGAAGGAATGAACGAAAATGACGAGCATACAGCGAGATACTTACCATTATAGTTCCACTGTTCGGGAAACCCAGTAGGATTCGCCACCAAGTGCTCGATATTGACGAAGAAGTACTTATGCCAGAACCGCCGATTCTGTTACATCTCGCGTTTTCATACGTAAAATTTCATTTTCAGTTAACCAACATAGACTCGGGGATGATATCATCTTGACGTTAGCGTACTTACGCTATTTATAACAAGCGATAAATAAGTGTTATGAAGGATAAAGGGGTACACGGATTAACAAAAACGAGTTTCGTTGGGAGTGGCCAATTTGGAATAAAATACGGGTCGAGCAATAATACCCGATAATTATAAACTAATACCATGCAAGGTACCATATGGCCACGGTAGTATAATATATAAAGTATACATAAAATATATTAAAATAAATAGAATTTTAAGTAATTCGGGGTAATTTTTAAAATATACGGGCAATTGGTTAATTACCGGGTAACATAACATTACCCAGTTAACTAATAAGCGGACAAAATTTAATCAATTACACCAAGAGAACGTGGCATCCCCTTTATTAGTTTTAAGGTGATTCATCAATCACCTTTACATGTGTCAAAGTCCAAATTATAAAGTCTTATCAAGACTTTTTGTGAGCTTTATCCATTAAAATGAAAAACACTTCACTTAAGATCATTTTACATTCTGTCCACGGACTAACGTGAAAAGCAGAAGCATTACTTTGGCATTTAAGCCAAGAAGTATTTTCATTTCGTCCAAATTCCTTAGGTTAAACAACATTCTGCCTTGGATTAACTTGGAAAGAGATTCCTTAGCCAAATCCATTTCGTCCAAATTCCTTAGGTTAAACAACATTCTGCCTTGGATTTTAAAATCCAAGAACTTGGAACAGAAGTTGCTTTCGTCCAAATTATTTAGCCAAAGTTCGATTGGAAATTCAAAGAAATACAACCATTTTGTTCAATCCAAGCCTAGGTTCGTTCGTATTTTGCAAGAAGCAGAAAGCTTCATTTTGTTCAAATAAATACCAGGAACAGGTATGTTAAGGCTAAGCCCTTATTTCGCTTTGCATGATCTTGTCATTACACTAGTTTGTTAATGAGCCATAAAGAAAAATTCATATCCCGGAATTTACGTATATTTTGCTAGTCTCGCAAATTACGTATATTTTCCTAGTTTTATAAGTTATAATATTCTCTTTATCGGGACTTCATATTCAGTTAAGTATTTCCTTCTCCCAGTCAAGAGAGCAGAGAGTTCACATATATACAGTATTAAAAGTATTTTAATTACCATCGAGCTATAATCGATGGGCAGGCCCCTATTGGGCAACCTCTGATCAGATGGTAAGTTATATACCGAGCCTACTGTGGCCGAGCGCTTATGAGCGAGCCTAGTTGGTCGAGATACAGAGCCTAGTATGGCCAAGCGCATATGAGCGAGCCTACTACGGCAGAGCGGTTATATATATACCGAGCCTTATAGGGTCGGACAGCTATTTTGCTTACTATATTAAGAGAGTTGAGTCAGTATCAGCAGGTAAGCATATCTTCAGATTATCTTTGACTTCCAGCTACTTGCAGTTATTATATTATCAGTTTAGTTTCAGCTTTCAGTATATTGCCTTACATACTCGGTACATTATTTCGTACTGACGTCCCTTTTCTGGGGGCGCTGCATTTCATGCGTTCAGGTCAGTCAGACAGACGGGTAGGCCTCTTCAATAAGTGTTGCCCGAGTTCAGCTTGATCGGTAAGCTCCATGCCTTTCGGAGTTTCCGGGTCTAGAGCCTTATGTATATCTTGTATATATATGTATATAAGTTATGAGTAGGTCGGGGAGTTATTCCGATCACAGTATATCCATCAGTAGAGGCTTGTAGACATATCCTGTCAGTTAGTACAATATGTTGGGCTTGCAGGCCTTGTATGTATATTTGGTTGGTTTGTCAGCTGTAATAGTTATGAAGGCCTTGTCGGCCCAGTTATATATTGACATTTAGTCAGCATTCGCAGTTCTTGCAATGTGGCCCATGGTCAACGTATGACATCATATGTTCAGAGTCCCTTAGTTGCAAGTTGGTACGCAAGGATAGGTGAGGCACTGGGTGCCAGTCTCGCCCCCAGGCTCGGGGCGTGACAGGTTCGTCTTATCATCCATACCGGCCACAAACCCTTTGATCCCACGATGTCGCATGTGTATCAATGTACCTCTATAAAAGATAGGCAAGAAAAGATGCAGCAGGTGGCAAATGTTGACCTCGCAACCGGCCAACTCTGCATACTTCGCCAGCATTAGAATAACTTTGTACAAATAAAGGGAGAGTTGTGCCAGGCAGACATTGTAAAATCGGCAAAATTCCTCCGCCAATGGGGGGAGAGGAAGAGAATAACCGATTAAGAATGGATAGGCGCAGACCGGATCCGCTCATCGAGGACGTGCAAGATCACGACCTCAACAAGCGGAGGGACTAACTGTATTGGTCTAAATTTGGACGGCCTGATAACTGCAAATAAACAGGGTCGAGGGAAGAGTCGACCCCGACACAACGACGAGGAGTCATCTGAAGGAGGATTATTGCCGAGGTCAAGATAACGTAGCAAGAAAGTAACGGTAGGATAGTTCAGAAATAGACATAAGGGATATTCCTTATGTTGTACTTTTTAGGGTTTCATAGGTACATCCCTTATAAATAGGAAGAGATAGAGAACAAAAGGGGGATCTTCACTTCTTGATAAGAGCACTTTGTAAAGAGTTGACCTGAAAAAATATACAAATATTGTCTTGTTCACTGACTACTTGGCTCAACGTATGTTATTCATTCTTTGTTCACAAGATCCAAAGATTCCTTATCCATCTTCACTTACCTTTATCCCACGTTGCTATCAGGAAGAAGAATCACCCAAACCGTCTAACATTTGGGTGATAAATTCCTCTTTATTACATTTATTGCCATTGTCTACATTTATTACATGTTCTTATAACAATATTCATTGATAATCATTGAACACGTGCCTGATCTTTACTACTCTTAAACGTGATCTTACTCCACGGATCTGTCCAAGTTTTTTGTCTAGATCTTATTATATTTAACTAGGATTCACCCTATATCTCATCACTAATTAATTTAACAAAAAGCTTAACACTTTTTGATCAAACACTATACATTTAAAAATTCTTATAATCAAGCAATAAAATAATAAACTAGATAGAAAGCACTATCACATAAAACGTTTCAGAATTTTCTAAAATTACATTAAAGGGCAATATGGTTACTAAGTTCCCAGTCTACAATGGAGTTTGAGAAAAGGCCAAACCACATTGATCTAAAATTTATTTTACCAAAATATAGTTTGAGGACTTTTGAAAAATCAACATGGACAAAATATGTTGAGGAAGAGGTAGTAGTAAAGAATACTCCTACTAAAGATGTAGAGTTCTTGAACTCAGTGTCACGACCACAATTATCAAAACCCAGAACATGGTGTTGTTGGTAGAAAAGTAGATCTAACTTGCATATAAAAAAAAATTTAAGGCCTAATAACTATAGCTAATATGAAGGCCTTTTAAAGTTAATTAAACAGCTCACACGAAAATATGATTTTCTTGTTAACCTCGAGGATCAATGAATGATCAAGAAAAATCTATTTTACTTATTATTCCAAGTCTTATAATGTAAGAAATATGTAATACATTTGTATTTCATGCAGACATATATTGCTAGAAAATGAATTTAAAAAAAAAAAAAAACTTATATGGAAATAATGATCCGTTGCAACTTCTTTTCATTGGTAGCGTCTACCTTCCAGTTGGTTAAAATTGAATTTCGACAATTTAATTTTTGGTACGACATGTTATTATTGTGAACCTAACCACTTAGACTTAGTTCAGTGCTCTCTTTCTATTTAATGCCCTATCCATAACGGTCATACTTGGGCATAATCTTTTAGGTGAGTTATTTAACTTGTTAGCTAAATTTTTATTTAATGATTCTAATATACAGTTGGGAAAATTACAAGATAAAACAAATGATAATAACAGCAAATTAACAATTAATATTCAGAAACAATTAACCATATAAACTCATTGTTACACCTTAAAGTATGTATACATTGTGACACCCTAGGCGAATCCCACTTCGACAAAACACAGGAGAGATGTTGGGTATATAAGTAGACAGACCTTAGACTCTAGTGACGCGTTTTAAAGTTGTGAGGGTCTAGGCCCAAAGCAGATAATATCACTAATAGGCTGGGCTGTTACGTATGTTATCAAAGTCACTTTGCGTGCAACCTTGAATTATGGTTGGGCAAACCTCAGCTGTAGGTTTTCAAAAATTACAGCTACTGTTTGTTGTAAGCTAACTAGAAACTTTTCGTGCTTGATCGGAAATTGGATTCGTTATTACTATTAATGGAAGTGATAAAATCAAGTAGGGTCAATTTTTTTATGGTGGCAGGTCTAACGTTCCATCATAATGTCACTCAGTATTCAATTATTGTCCTATCCCTCTTCCTTCACTTATAATTACTTATTAGTATATATTTACTCATCTTATCTGAATTTAGCTGAAAACTTGATATGTACTAAAATAACAGTGGTAGATAAGGAAGCAGTTCAACAACATGTGATTTTATTAATATATTTTTCTTTTTGAATAATGGATAAAGTGTTTCTTACAACAAAGCATTTCATTGATTGGGACAGAATAATGTTGTTAGTTTTAAGTAATCAGAAATTTTCAGATTAAATGAGCATTTAGGTGATGTAATAGATAGGGAAGCAGCTCAACCACATGGGGTTTTATGATTATATTTTTCTTATAGAATAAGTGGACTGTATCTTACAACAAAGCAAAATGATTGACAGAGACAAAGAACTATGTTACTTTCGTTTTAATTATTAATCAATTATTTATTCAGATTAACGAGCATTTATGTATTGTACTAAAATACTTTGAAATGAGACAGAATCTTAGACTACTTAGTTTTTTTAGTGATTGTTGTTTTTCTGGAAGATTAATTACTTCATGTTTGGAGGTTGTCAAAGGAACATAATTAGGACCGGAGATACACTGATTGGGAGTTGGGAAGACTAAGTTGGCGAGTTTACTCAATAATGTTATATAACTAACATTATAAAGAATTATATTTTATTGGGCAAAAAAAATTTGATGGTGAATTGGTGATATATTTATTGAAGTGTGTTGACTAATTAACATAAAAAAAAATCTCTATTCACCACACAAGATGATATTTCTTTGTTTGAAACTGTACTTAATCTTCATTATGTGATCATTTTCGGTTGCTAAGATGTTGACGGATTATGAACTTCAAATAACTGAATAAAGGAAGGAACAACGGAAAAAAACAAAAAGCAAAAGAAAGCATTAAGTTAACTAGTATAATATTTTGTTTAATTCTTATATGACTTTTAAAGAGTGCACAACTATATGGTTATGTTTCATATAGTATATATTAAGAGTAGGTCAGAAATTAATTTATTTTTTTCAGTTTTTCAGTTTTCTATATTATGTGTTCATATATTTAAATTAAAATTTGTTTCTTTAATGCAAATTAAATTTTACACCAAATGATGAAATGTACGGAAACTGGAGTTATGGGTCAGACATCCACTAAATTCGTCGCTTTCTTCAACCACAAACAAAATGCATCCGATAAAAGATGAGCACATGAGCTCCATTATTCGGAAGGGTTATGAGCTGGTTATTTTAGACATTCTGGTGGAAGTAACAGTTTGTTTGGATGGTTGTTACGTATCGTATTGTATTGTACTGTATCGTTTGATGAATACAATGTTTGGATGGATTGTGTCGTTTTGGCGTCGTTTCATGGTATCACGTACCTGTGATATGATGAATAAACTTGCAATATTATAAAGAAAAATTATGATACGGTATATAAAAAGGTAGTGTAAATGATAAAATAAAATTATTTAATAATAATGAAGGGTAAAATTGAAAGATAAAAACACAAGGAAACGATGCGACCACACCAAATCAGTCGTTACATAAAGTGACACATTTCATCGTTACGTAACGACGGATTCAACGATACGATACAATAAAATTTAAGTAACAATCAAAACAAACATTGTATTTAAAGTAACAAATACGATACGATATAATAGGTAACAACCATCCAAACAAGCTGTAAGAGTATGTTTTTTCTTCCTTCAACATTTACCAATGTCCTTTTTCTACACTAGCCATTTACAAGAAATGTGGATTCAAAGATCGTTTGGTTAAACAACAACAATAACAACAAACTCAATAGATTCTCCCATACGGAGACTTGTGAAGATAATGTATACACAGACCTTACCCCTGCCTAGTGAAGGTAGAAGGGTCGTTTGGTTCCTAAGCGAGATATCCCGCCTCCAATAGGATAGTTAATATCAAGACTTTAGTATAAAATGTAATAATATCCATAACTAAATATGGGATACAAGCAAACCCCAATTTTTATCCCGAAATTAGTGTCCTAATTCCAGTAACCAAATGATTCCTAATTTCAGTATATTCGCAGTGGGATATATCCGCGCGTTTGTTGGAGTCTTTTTTTTTCTTTTCTAAAATAAAAATTCTAGTTAAAAATTTATAAGTCTGTGCATGTTTGAAGACCTTATAATTTCAAAGAACTTCTAATCGCCTTTTAAAAACTATCTAGTATTGATGTGAAATAGGAAAGGATAAAGAGGATTCATACAACTAATTCTAACTAATTTTAGATCGAGGGGTAAGATTAATTGATTGTTTGTGTACATGTACTTAGTTTGAGATTTTGAACTGAAGGCAGTAAGCATATATATACACTGTTAAAATATAAACTAGCGGAGATGCAGTAAAAAATTTGGTATTATGTTATCCAATGTTTTAGAAGGCGGGGGCGTGAGGCGAGGCGTTTTACCTCTGACAAGGCGAGGCGTAAGCCCTGAGACATGGGGCGTAAGTCCCACGGATCTTTAAATTTTACTGATTTCAAGAATTTTAAGATAGTATAGAATAAAAAATAATTATAAAATTACATTAAAATTACAAAATTATAACAAATAATCTATTTAAAATATTTATAAATTATAATTCAACGATGAATAATACGAAAAGTATGACATATATCATAATATGCAAATTAGCAGCAACATCGTTACAACTCAGACATCAAAAGTAATGTATTCGATACGAAATCTTATATGTATCTGTTAAGGAGTAATGAATCTTGAAAGAATTTCGAATATTATAATTTGATGTTTTTCTTAAAATACTCCTTTTATTTAATATGCTTTCTATTTGAAAGAGAATTTATATAAAAACATAATTCATAATTTAAATATAATTCTCTAGCATCATTTATTTTTAAGTTTCAACAAGTTAATAAAGTGACACATAATTTACCATACAATACCATGATAACTAATTATTTGTAAATAGTTACTAGCTAATACTGACTATTAAATTAATAAGCATTGTATCTCGTAAACGTGAAAAAAAATATTTTAAAAAATAATTATAAAAAATTATGGACTATTATATATTAAAGGCATAACAAAAGTTAATAAATAAATACCTTTTAAATGAAAGATTTATTTAAAATTAACTATCCCGGCAGTCTTAGTGGATAACGTGCAATAATTTTTATTTTAATTATGACATTAAATACTCTCAACTTAATGATTTATGATTAAGAAAAAAGTAATTTTGAATAGTCAACGATTTATTAAGCAAATTTGAGAATTTACAAGGTTAGTTACATAAAATTGCATAAAGTTCTATTAGGCGAGCCCAGTACGCTGGGCGTTGGGCGTGTCCGGGGCGTAAGCCCCAATGGCCAAGGCGTAAGTATCATGGAACTAAGCCTCACACATAAGCCCAGGGACGTTTTACGAGTGCTCCGCCCCGGGGCGAATCCCGAGCGAGTCCCAATTCTACCTTTTAAAACAGAGATCTTATCTACAAGGATTTATTATGATCGTGTAAGGAATTTTTATATGATAATCACTAACTTTAATTGATTATAGCTAGCAGGTTCTTTTTTAATTTCTTAGGTTATCATATTATGGGTTTCATGTATTGAAAAAAGTCAATTTTAGTTGATGGTGTAAAATGCATGACAAATTTTACTTTGTGACTCACTCAAGTATAATTAGTCATGTGAGGCTATTAGTTATTTGACATATGGCAATTGCGGACCCACACTTCCCACCCCTCATCCTTCCATCACTCCTACATTTCCCCTCTTTCCTGATTCTCTCTTCTTCTCTAAGATATTTTATATCTCACCATCGATTCTATATTTTCTTTAATTTTTTTCACATACTTATAATCATAAAGAAAGTTATAAGATAAGTGTTTGAAAATGATTTGGATTTTGGATTTTGGATTTTGAGTCTTTGAATTCTACGAAGATAGCCTATAAAGGAAATAGCTAAAAGTCTTTTTATATATTTTTCTGGAGGCATATCTGAAAAGCTTGAGAAAATTAAGGAAGAGTAATGTAAAATAAATGGTGAGAAATACTAAAAGCATTTATAAGAAAATCAAAGAGAACAATAATTTTCTCCTTTAGAAGTCTTCTAGCAAAAAGAAAAAAAAAATTCTTCATTTTTTTTAATAGTCTAAGAAGATTACAAAAGAAACTTTTTGACTTTTTCACATTTTAGAACTATGCTTCAGAGATTTTTTTATCGTTTTTCTAAATGAAAAAAGCGAAAGAAGCCTCAATTTTTATTTATTTTTTAAGAATTTGAAGTTTTAAAATGTAACGACCCGACTGGTCGTTTTGAGCAATTGCGTCCGGTTCGGCAGTTTGAGGTCACGAGTAGCTTCACACAGTGTATTATGACTTACGTGCATCTTCGGTTCGGGTTTTTGAGAAGTGCGGAAAGGATTTTTAGAAGTGACTGCCATTTGAGAAGCTTGAAGTTGAAAGAATTGACCAAGATTTGACTTTTGTGTATTCGACCTCGGATTGGAGTTTCGATCATTCTGATAGGCCCGGGTGGTAATTTTGGACTTAGGAGTACGTCTGGATTTGGATTTGGAGGTCCGTAGGGTAATTAAAAGCATTTCGGCGAAAATTGGAAAGTTGAAGTTTTGGAAGATTGAGAGGTTTGACCGAGATTTGACTTTGGTGATATCGAGGTCGGAACGCGATTCTGAGAGTTGAAACAACTTCGATATGTCATTTGGGACTTGCCTGCAAAATTTGGTGTCATTTTGGAGTTGATTTGATATGGTTCCAGCGCTTGGTTGCAATTCTAGAAGTTCTTGGAGTTCATGGTGATTTTCATGCGTTTTGGCATCCGATTCATAGTTCAAGAGATTATTTTGGTGTTCCGGTCGCGCGAACGAGTTCGTGTTATGTTTTCAGACTTGTGTGGGTGTTTGATTTGGATCCCCGAGGGTTCGGATGAATTTCGTACGTGTTTCGGACTGTTGGAAGAAGGTTCAGCTATGTTGGTGTCTCTGTTCTTGCATTTGCGAGGATTTCATCGCATTTGCGAGATCATTCTCGCATTTGCGACGATGGGCTGGGGTAGGGGAGTTCGCAATTGCGAACTACGTCATTGCATTTGCGATAGCAGCTCCGCATTTGCGACAATAACTGTCGCTTTTGCGAACATCTCCGAGCTCGCATTTGCGAGTTGTGTCGCATTTGCGACCTGATCAGAGCTGGCCAGCCTTCCCATTTGCGATACTTATGTCGCATTTGCGATCCTTGTGTCGCAAATGCGACATCTGAGGCTGGTATTAAGACTCCCATTTTGGGACTTAGCTTCATTTTATCATATTTTGAACCCTAGGTCCGACAGTAGGCGATTTTGAGAGAAGATTGTCATACAAACCATTGGGTAAGCGTCTCTAATCAATTTTCAACTATATTTTGCGATTATATCTTAGATTTAACATCAAATTCATGAGAATCTAAAGGAAAATTTGGGGAAAATTGTAAAATCTTCCGAAAATGAAAAATGATGATTTGAAGGACGAATTGATATCGGAACTTGATAATTTTTGTATGGTTGAACTCGTATCGAAAAGAGTGTTTGTGTTTTGCAAATTATGTCGGGTTCCGAGGTGCGGGCCCGGGGAGTTGACTTTTGTTGACTTTTTACAAATTGCATAAGGATCGTAGTTTTGTTAATTGAAATTGTTTTCTCTTGCATTGTTTGATGTATTTAAGTCGTCATTGGCTATATTGGGCAAAGCGATGGTGAATTGGTAAAGGAAAAGCTAAATTGAGTATTGAGTTGGCCGAACTGAGGTGAGGATCTTGTCTAACTATGTGTGGGCGAAACCACCCCTTAGGAATTAAGTCAATTGTGCTATCTTGATATGTGAAAATCGTGTAAGCAAGGTGACGAGTGGATATACAGTTTATATGTGGTGTTGACCGGTTAGATTGTCTAGTCTCTTTCCATGCCCTTGATCAAATTGTCATAATATGTGGTATCTTGTTGTTAGGCTACTCTTGCGTGCTCTACATGATGTTGTTAGCACTTATTTACCTCTTGCTCGTTGTGTGGCCCTTATTTGTCTTAGTTGAATATTGCCTTCCTTGTTGTTTTGTTACTTCTTAATTGTGAGTTCCTCTATGACTCTGTGCATATATGCAACATGTCCAAATTATTGTGATTGCCCGCGTAGTTATCGCGTGCTTTGCATGTCTTGTTGTTTTCTAAAGGTTGTTGTATTCCTTTGATTTTTACGTGGTTCTCTTGTTGTCGTGTACTCATACTCTTGGTTGTAAAAATTCTTGTAATTGAGTTGTTGAACTGTTGTTGTTGAATTGTTGTTGTTGATTTTAATTATTGTATGGGGGATCGAATTGCATGCCGCAACAGGTGAAATAAGGGAGGATATTTATATTATGATATTGTTATTGTACGGTGGGCTCGGGTTGCGCGCTGCAACACATTATGTTTTATTGTTATGATATTGATATTGTACATGGTGAAATAAGGGTGAATTGATATGGTGAAATAAGGGTGACTTATGATATTGATATTATATAGTGGGATCGGGTTGCGCGCCGCAACATATCTTGTATTTTGGTATCCCCTGTTTTACTGTATTGACTTTAGTTCCTTCGTGCGAGACTTTGATAATTTATATTTCTGGTTTTCACTGAGTTTTGATGATCAAATTATTGTCATTTACTTATTGACTTGCCGTCATTTCCTGAGCTTTTTTCCTAGTACTATTATTCTGGTAAATTGATTTTCAAAGTAAACTTACTACGTTGAGTCATTTCTTCCTGCCCTGCTGAGTCGTTAGTAATATAGTGATTTGAAATGAAAGAACTAATATCAAGCTACCTTGTGTGGCTTTAAGTTAATACTCGCCGTATATTTCAGTATCTACTATTTCTAATAATCGTTATATTTTATTTCAATTGCTTCCCCAGCTTAATCTTCTTAACCTGTCCGAGGTTTTTATTTTACTTAAAAAGGAATTGTTATTATGTTTTGACTTAATAAATTCTATATTAAATGCAATAGCCATTCCATGTTGAATTTTATTTGAAAATATTATTTTCTTCACTCAAATGATTTCTAAAACAAAACTCATCTTTCTTGCTGATTTCCTATTTGGTCTAGAAACTGTAATTACTTTATGATATATAAATGGAATCTCTTGAACATCTTAATTAGCAATTGACACGGATATTATGTACTAAGTAGCACGTGGATTTCGTCGTGCAAAGTGAGATAGAAGGATGTGGGCACAAGGTGCCGTGTGTGTGTTAAAGTGTTGGAAGTTGTGGTTTGTGGTATGAGATTACGAGGAATGAAATTATTGGAATCGTGTATTAGAAATAATTTGTTTGTTTGAGTTGACATCGTTTTGCCTGCCTGAGTACATTTACACTTATATGTATCCCAACTATGTTGTTGTTTAACTACTTGGTTATTTCTCGTTGCCATTCGTGTTTTCGCCTTATCGTCACTACTGTTTTATAATTTTAATTCTTCCTACCATTAGCATTACTTTGATATCCCTATCTTGTTAGCGTTATGTCATATCGTGTTCAGGTTATTAGACCAGTAGGTGTCTTGACTGTTCCTCGTCACTACTCCATCGAGGTTAGTCTTGATACTTACTAGGCACTGCTGTGGTGTGCTCATACTATATTTCTATATATTTTTTTGTACAGATCTAGGTATTCAATCGTTAGTAGCTGTGTCGTTGCTGTGGAGACCCAAGATAAACCTGCTGCTGCGTTCGCAGGCCTCAGAGTCACCTTCTATTGTATTTATTTCCACTGTTTCCTTTTGTTCTGGAATAGCGGTGTATTCATTATGTATAACTACTCCTAGAAAGGCTTATGACTTGTACTACTAGTTTTGGGATTATAAATATTACAGAGATTTCTATTTCGAAATTGTTCAATGTTAGCAAATAGTGTTGTTATTTCTGTTAACGTTGGGCTTACCTAGTTTAAGAGACTAGGTGCCATCACGACTCCTTCGGAGGGATTTTAGGTCGTGACAAGTTGGTGTCAGAGCTCTAGGTTCATAGGTGCTACGAGTCATAAGCAGGTTTAGTAGAGTCTTGCGGATCGGTACGGCGACGTCTGTACTTATCTTCGAGAGGCTACAAAAGCTATTAGGAAATTACACCTCTTTCATTCCTTATCGTGTGACATCGATTCAGCTTGAAGCATATATCTTATATTCCTTTACATCCACTCGTGTATGATATTGCGCTCTCAGTGTCCGCTATGCGCCAGTGGTTCGTGATGCTACAGATGGGCTACAAGGGAGCCAGGGATGCTCAAACATTGTCTCAATGTGTCATCCAGACTGAAGATGCGGAGGCATTGAAGTACTATTCGGTTGTTCGCATGGAGGTGCAACGGGTCCCGGTATCTGGTTGATAATAACGAGCTTGGGAAGGTTTAATTGATTGAATGGTCGTCGAGATCGTGGTGGGTCACGAGGTGGATGTTGATTGAGGATAGTTGGTGTTATTGGAGACTATGTGGTTTGTATGGGATTTCTACTCAGTGAAAGGTACATGTAAGCGAGTTTGACTGTCACGAGAATGAACATGCACTTGGTAGATGAACTAGAGTAACTTGTGATTGGTGTTGTACGAGCTGCGAAGGTTAGTTTTACGGATCATCAGATGTTGCTTTCCATTGCCTCGCGCCAAGTTGGGGAGTCCACTAGCAGCATGCAGATTGCAGAGTCAGGTGTTATATCGGTTTTGGCCTGAGATGTGTATATATGGTATTGGAAGGTTCCCCGAAATTTATATATGATTACGATATGAGATCTTGCATGGGATTATGTCGGGGTTTACGGTATTTCTGCGTCATTAACGGATCTAAATTTCAGTATCAAGGGAGTCGGAGAAACAACTTCAGATTCATAGAAGGTCTATTCAGCGTGGGCATCTTGGTTGCGGCATTATGGGGTGCTTCAGAGGAAATGCGGTGGTTTATGAGTTTCAGGGTACGTGGTTCGTGCTAGAATTATCTGCATTTGGGCTTTGATTGAGATCATTGCATATCGAAAGGGAGAAATATTACCCAGGAGTCTCCGAAGAAATGGGTCAGCTTTGTGGTGTTGGGTCAGCATAGCAATGGAAGTAATTGGTCCTTTTGAATAGGAATTCTCTACTAGCATTTGTGGGATTACTCTTGGATTGGATGGGTTGTGTGACTCGGTTGAGTTGGGGAGATACAGTCCTAATGGCTTAGTTGCGTGCGGGCGGATCTCGGAGAGTTCTCGATGGTTTCAGCAACGGCTTGAGTCGGCTGGCTACTATGGGCATAAGAAATATGTGGTACATTGTGGTTTTCTCTTGGATAGATATCAGAAGTTAATAGAAGGTTGGTATTATTGGATATCATATGTGAAGAACGTGCATTTTTGGAAAGACCCTTGAGTTTTGGTTTGCGGGTGCGTGGATAGTGGCATGGTGATCATTGGGTTTAGAGGCTTTTGAGGTTCAGGTTTTGTTACGCGGTCGGAAAAAAATTTATATGGGTGCTTCACCAAGATGATGGGGTGTGAGTAATGTATCATCCATTCGATTAGCGTAGTTGAGTTCGGGTATGGAAATTTTGGTATTCCTGAGATTTTGGGGCTAGATGTCCCCATATGCGGGCTATTTCTTGTTTGTAGATTGTGAAGGCATGTCGAGAATGAGGTAACTGATAGCGTTCATTATCATAGGTTTCTATGGACTTTTGGAAGGATATTTACCTATTTGGGAATGATCAGGATTTGGGCTGGGGGCTATTTGAAAGCTCAACGAGAATATGTATTTCGTATCAGGTCAAGTTTGTGTGCTCTTATGAGATTGTTATCGCGGTCATGTTACCGGGCAAAATGGATATTATTTGTGCCACTGGCCTATGTTATGTGCTACTCTCTTATGTTGTGATGGGCTCTGAGGTTGTATGATTATTCTCCATGCATGTTGTAATTCCGCTCAGGCCTTATGGCGATGTGGGCGAGATGTCCCTCGTGATGTTGATTTGCTCATTGCACCTTAGTTGTGCTTGCTTTCTTCCAATATATAAAGTGATTTTTGAAGCTCAAAAAGGTTTTCAATCATGAAAGTGACAAAAATTGTATTTCAAAGAATTTTCAGAGTCACCACCTGACATTTGGTTTCAGTGTGTCAGGTCACCATTTTTTTAATAACAATTTTCCTTCAAAACACATTTAACTCTAAAACTGCACCAGAAATTCTAGATAAGGGGGTTCATTTGACTCGAGGAGAAGGTGTTAGGTATTCCCTGAGTCCCGTAAAAATCACGGTTGCATACTCGATCTAGTTAGCATTTAAGAATATCGAATTGAGGTAAAAAAGACAAACAAAAGAAAATAAACACACAAGAGGCTCGAGGTTGTTCCCCACCTAGATAAAGGAAAAATAAAATAAGAGAAAAAATAAAGATACTATACTATGCCTCCATGGTCATATCGTCTCCTCCTTGGCCTTCATTTACATGTACCTCGGGGCATTCCCCGGATAAATAATAAACTAAAGGAAACAACCTTTTGCCTCAAAATTCAGATAAAAATCCTAAGGCTTGCCTACCCCAAGTGTTGTCGGCCTAAACATGCTCCTAGCGATTGAGTAAGAAAATCCATATCAAATAAACATAAAGTAAATATAAATTCATTTTTATACTCATTTTCCTTAACGATTAACTTCGTTCATTCGACCGAGCCCAATCTAAGCATGCGAGAAATTTTAATCGCTAAAGGGCTAAGTCTTCCCAACCTCCCAGACCAAACAATTCATTCAATCATCCATACATATCAAGAAGAAACAGGCAATTAACACACATAGGAGAAAAGAAAACAAGACAAGATAAATCAAGATAAAGGCAAAATGGTGAATCAAAGTATGATAAGAGCCATTTGGAATTTGACTAAACCCGTTTGCGTGCCCCGCTTCTCAATTATAGACATTAGCATCACTCTTTTAACACCAATCTCTCACTGTCAACCATGCTCAAACACCCCAACATCACATATTGACACAAATAAAGTTCGAACGCTCAAAAGAATTCCACTTGTTGCCACTATCCATAATGAAACTAAAACTGGATGTCTCACAAATGAACAATCCTAGCAATTCACAGTAATAACACCAAAGACTAAATAAAGACACCTTTTCATGAGGAAATTAATTATTAATCTTGTCAATGATGAAGATCATACACAAATAGTCATGACTTCCAAATCACTGCGTATTTTAGGCAATAGATAAAGTTTCAACTAGGACCCAATTCATGGCGTAAGAGTGCTGACACAAGTCACATGAGTTTGAGTAATTATATTATCTCCAAATTTAATACAACCAACAGTAATCAAAATGAACATGTCGACTCATAATTACTAGTTTTTCGAACTTTCATGATTAGCTTCACATAGATTAGTACTTTCTTTTGTCAATTTGAGTATAAAAAACTTAAAACACAACCAATATGAGACTAGTATTTCAATAAATGACCAAGTAAAAATATGAGGGAAGACCAATGAAAGCAAACATCCCATGTCGATGAAGATACCTCAACGAACCAATTCCGAATCGATGAAAACATATCCAAAATTACTATTACCACCAGAATATTAATTTGTCTCAAATTGCTTCCTGATTAATTCGATTTTAACCAACCTTCGGATACCCCTAAGTTTCTTAATTATGGCTCTTAATCATAGTTTAATCACACAATTAATAGAGCAAAGAAGAAGAATGGACCTGAGATGTGCCAAATTCCTTCACTATATAGGAAAACAAGCAAGTACATGGGGTTTTGGCTCTGAAATTCAACTGAGCGAGAAGCGGGAACTCGTTCCAAGAACCGTGAACCGACAACAATGCTCAATGGTGCCGGAGAAATCGAACTCGCCTTGAACTCAATCGAACTCCATATTTTGATATCAAAAAATCTAAGAGGGGAGAGATTTATATATATGAAAGAACTAGGAAAATTATCAAAAGAAGATCGAAAACAAAAAGCAAAATCCTAGAACTTTTGCTGCCTCCTCTTTTTCCAAAAATCTCCAAGATTTCATCCTATTTTTTTCCGCTTTTCCTTTCCCAGAAGTTTGGTTCGTTCTCCTCTGTTTGGAATTTGGGTGCCTCTGCTTCGTGACTAATCCCCCTTCCCCCTCGTTCTTGTGTGTAGGTTTTTGATTGATGGCAGAGGCGGCTGAAGGCTCCAGAAAAATCTGGGAGGTTCGGCCGTTAGGTTGGAGTCTTAGGAGGGTGGTGGCGGCTGGTTGGGTTTAGGAGAGGTTAGGTCTTTCCAAGGTTCTTGAAATTAAGAAGATGATGTTTTTATATGACTCTGAAAAATGACCTTGGCCATTAGATGGGGATGGAGTGAATGGCTTGGATTAATTCTTCCAAAAAGGCTGATGGGTCAAGAGATTCGGCTCAGGTGGAAGATTCGAATTTTGGCTCAATTATGGACAAGAAAAGCTTAAAATTTATTAACAAAGCCAACTTTCTTCCAAATTAATATAAAATGCTTGTTAAACCTAAAATCACTCCTAATTGGTTAAAATAAAACTAAAAATTAAAAATGAAACTATATATATTTTTTGTATTTTCAAGTGTTATAATAAAGTAAAAAAATAGAGAAAATAGGCTTAAAAGTCATACTATAAACATAAATAAACTAATTGACCTTAAACTAAAGATGAAAATATTTTTGTGTTTTTAAATTTTACTTTGAAGTAAAAATTGACTAAAACTCCATAAAAATTAAAGTTAAGTTAAATAAATATTTTAAACATTAAAAACAACTCAAAAACGTGACAGATCAAAAATTATGTGCTTATAATTTCTATTCATTTTCCCACAGTTATACTTGTGCACTCTGTTGTGCTTGATATCAGTATTCATGTGATCAGTGAACCCGAGCACTTTGGCTTGATGAGTATTGGGAGTGGGCTGCACGCCGCAGCGGATGTTATGTGGGATACCCTTTCCTTGTGTTTATTTGGTATTTTGTGAGTTGGTATCAGAGCACTAGGTTACATAGGTCTCACAACTCACGGACAAACTTGGTAGAGTCTGAGGGATCAGTACGGAGACGTCTGTATTTATCCCCCAGAGGCTACAGAGTTAGGAAAAGTTTCACATTTGTTCTTTCTAGTCGTGCGGTCCTGTTTCTCAATGCTAATTGGATTTCTACTCTGTTCTTTCGCAGATGGCGAGAACACGCGCTTCTTCATCTACCGATCAGCAGTCCGAGCCCCAGGCAGCTCCCGCTATGGGGCAGAGGGCGAGGACGAGGCCGTGCTAGAGGCCGAGGTAGGGGTAGAGCTCGGCCCCAAGCAGTGGCACCAGCGGTGGAGCCTCAGGTTGACTTTGAGGTGGAGGTTCCGGCCCCAGCCGCAGCAGTTCCGGTGGGCCCAGCTCAGGTCCCAGAGGGGTTTATTGCTACCCCAGTTCTTCAGGACGCTTTGATAAGGTTGGTGGGCCTCATGGAGAGTGTCACCCGAGCAGGATTGCTTCCTGTAGCACCAGCCACTTCTCAGGCTGGAGGAGGAGCCCAGACTCCTGCTACACGTACTCCGGAGCAGGTAGCTCCCCAGGGTCAGATTCCAGTGGTTCAGCCAGCTATGGCAGTTCAGCCGGGGGTAGTTGCTCAGACCGGTGATGGAGCGGCTATGTCCGCAGATGCTTTGTGGAGGCTGGATAGGTTCACCAAGCTCTTCACTACTACATTCAGCGGTGCTTCTTCTGAGGACCCACAGGATTTCTTATATAGCTGCCACGAGGTTCTTCGAAACATGGGCATTGTTTAGTCCAATGGAGTTGATTTTGCTGCATTTCGCCTATCGGGATCCGCCAAGACTTGGTGGAGAGATTTTTGTTTAGCCAGACCAGCAGGGTCGCCGTCTTTGACTTGGGATCAGTTTTCGGAGTTGTTCCTGGAGAAGTTTCTCCCCGTTACTCAGAGAGATGCTTATCGGAGGCAGTTCGAGCGCCTCCAGNCATGCACTGGTTGAATTCTGTTTCATTATATACTATTGAGTGGTGCCGTATTCCTTTATTACTGGACGACTGTTATTTGGAATTTATTATAGTCCCCACAGCATGTTTCCCCTCCCCTATTGTTTATCTGTTTTGTATTTTGATTCCGATATATATATATATATATATATATATATATATATATATATATATATATATATATATATATATATGAAATTGCACAGGTTTATGTGGTAGTCTGGTCTAGCCTCGTCACTACTTCGCCGGGGTTAGGCTAGACACTTACCAGCACATGGGGTCGGTTGTGCTGATGCTACACTCTGTGCATTTTTTTTTGCACAGGCCCAGGTTTCGAGCAGCAGCAGCAACATTAGCACGGGAGCAGGCTTTCAGTATCGTGAGACCCGAGGTAGCCTTGCAGGCGTCCGCAGGCCCGACGTCTCTCTCTTATTCTCTCTTTTAGACTGTTGCCTCTTTGTATTCGAGACAAACGGCTTATGTGTTCTTTCAGACCCTTGTATTTAGAAATTCTTAGCAGTTCGTGAGTATTGTGACACCAGTCTTGGGTAGAGGCTTATATTGACTACTCCGTGTTTTATTCAGTTTCTATAATTAAGACTTCCGCTATTATTTAATTTTGTTGTTTTAATATTGTTGTCATAAATTGTCAAAAAGATTTGTTTATTAATAGAAAGGTAATTAAGTTGGCTTTTCTAGCTACCACGAGTAGGCGCCATCACGACCCCGAGGGTGGGAATCCGGGTCGTGACAAGTTGGTATCAGAGTCCTAGGTTACATAGGTCTCACAACTCACGGACAAACTTGGTAGAGTCTGAGGGATCGGTACGGAGACGTCTGTATTTATCCCCCAGAGGCTACAGAGTTAGGAAAAGTTTCACATTTGTTCTTTCTAGTCGTGCGGTCCTGTTTCTCAATGCTAATTGGATTTCCACTCTGTTCTTTTGCAGATGGCGAGAACACGCGCTTCTTCATCTACCGATCAGCAGTCCGAGACCCAGGCAGCTCCCGCTAGTGGCAGAGGGCGAGGACGAGGCCATACTAGAGGCCGAGGTAGGGGCAGAGCTCAGCCCCAAGCAGCAGCACCAGCGACGGAGCCTCAGGTTGACTTTGAGGAGGAGGTTCCGGCCCCAGCCGCAGCAGTTCCAGTGGGCCCAGCTCAGGTCCCAGAGGGGTTGATTGCTACCCCAGTTCTTCAGGATGCTTTGGTCCGGTTGGTGGGCCTCATGGAGAGTGTCACCCGAGCAGGATTGCTTCCTATAGCACCAGCCACTTCTCAGGCTGGAGGAGGAGCCCAGACTCCTGCCACACGTACTCCGGAGTAGGTAGCTCCCTAGGGTCAGATTCTAGTGGTTCAGCCAGCTATGGCAGTTCAGCCGGGGGTAGTTGCTTAGACCGGCGATGGAGCGGCTATGTCCGCAGATGCTTTGTGGAGGCTGGATAGGTTCACCAAGCTCTTCACTACTACATTCAGCGGTGCTTCTTCTGAGGACCCCCAGGATTTCTTATATAGCTGCCACGAGGTTCTTCAGAACATGGGCATTGTTGAGTCCAATGGAGTTGATTTTGCTACATTTCGCCTATCTGGATCCGCCAAGACTTGGTGGAGAGATTTCTGTTTAGCCAGGCCAGCAGAGTCGCCGTCTTTGACTTGGCATCAGTTTTCAGAGTTGTTCCTGGAGAAGTTTCTCCCCGTTACTCAGAGAGATGCTTATCGGAGGTAGTTCGAGTACCTCCAACAGGGTTCTATGACGGTCTCTCAGTATGAGACCCGGTTTATTGATCTAGCTCGCCATGCTCTTGTCATACTTCCCACCGAGAGAGAGAGGGTGAGGAGGCTTATTGATGGTTTGATTCAGCCGATTCGTCTCCAGATGGCTAGGCAGACTGGTACTGAGATCAGCTTTCAGGAGGCGGCCAATGTGGCCCGCCGAGTTGAGATGGTTCTGTCACAGGGGAGTGGTCACGGGGGAGACAAGAGAGCCCGTCATTCCGGCAGATTCAGTGGTACCTCATCTGGAGGTAGAGATTCATATGGTAGAGGCCATCCTTCTAGGCCCTTTCAGTCAGCCCTTCAGGTTTCTCACGGTAAATCAGGTGGTCGTGGTTCTCAGGCATACTATTCTGATCAGCAGTCACTCAGTGCACCGTCAGCTCCTATCAGCGCACCGCCACTTCAGAGTTTCCGCGGAGGCCATTCAAGTCGACAGGGACAGCAGATCAGCAGCTGAGGGCTTGTTACACTTGTGGTGACACGGGTCATATTGCCAGATTTTGCCCTCGAGCACCGAGCAGTTCTCCGCACCAGGCTTCTCGTGCCGTGGTTTAGGCACCAGGTGCTCCACAGCCAGCCCAGCCAGCTAGAGGCGGGGGTAGAGGTACTAGAGTTGGAGGTAGAGGTCATAGAGGTGGAGCTCAGACCGCCAGGGGTGGAGGTCAGCTAGCAGCAGATCGACCTAGGGATATGGTTTAGGGTGGTGGGGCCCGACCCCGTTGTTATGCTCTTCAGGCCAGGCCCGAGGCTGAGGCTTCAGATGCAGTCAGGTACGATTCTGGTTTGTGATCGAGATGCTTCGGTACTATTTGATCCAGGGTCTACGTATTCTTATGTTTCATCTTATTTCGCACCATGCTTGGTCATGCCTAGTAATGCATTGGGTGTTCCTGTATATGTGTCTACACCGGTGGGGGACTCTATCGTAGTCGATCGAGTCCATCGTTCATGTGTTGTAGTGATTGGGGGTCTTGAGACCCGTGTAGACTTGTTGCTCTTAGATATGGTTGACTTTGATATCATTCTGGGTATGGACTGGTTATCACCCTATCACGCCATCTTGGACTGCCATGCCAAGACTGTGACCTTACCGTTGCCGGACATGCCTCGTTTAGAGTGGAGAGGCACTCCATGTTATTCTACCCGCAGCGTCATTTCGTACGTGAAGGCTCGACGTATGGTCGAGAAGGGGTGTCTGGCCTATTTGGCCTATGTTCGTGATTCCAGCGCTGAGGTTCCTCATATAGATTCTGTGCCTATTGTCCGGGAGTTTCCAGATGTTTTCCCTTCAGACCTGCCGGGTATGCCACCCGACAGGGACATTTATTTCTGTATTGATTTGGCTCTGGGCACCCAGCCCATTTCTACCCCGCCATATCGTACGGCCCCGCCGGAGCTGAAGGAGTTAAAGGACCAGTTGCAGGATTTGCTTGAGAAGGGTTTCATTAGACCCAGTGTCTCTCCTTGGGGTGCGCCGGTGTTATTTGTCAAGAAGAAGGATGGGTCAATGAGAATGTGTATTGATTACCGGCAATTGAACAAAGTAACGATTAAGAATAAGTATCCACTGCCGGGGATTGATGATTTGTTCGACCAGCTTCAGGGTGCCAGGGTATTCTCCAAGATCGACTTGCGGTCTGGCTACCATCAGTTGAGGATTAGGGCATCCGATGTCCCTAAGACAGCTTTCCGTACTCGGTATGGGCATTATGAGTTCTTGGTCATGTCATTTGGGTTGACCAATGCCCCAGCAGCATTTATGGAGTTGATGAACCGAGTGTTCAGGCCATATTTGGACATGTTCATGGTAGTCTTTATTGATGATATTTTGGTGTACTCGCGCAGCCAGGAGGAGCACGAGCAGCACCTTAGAGTGGTTCTTTAGACTCTGAGGGATTGTCAGTTATATGCCAAGTTCTCCAAGTGTGAGTTCTGGCTGAGTTCAGTTGCATTTCTGGGTCACGTTGTATCAGCTGAGGGTATTCAGGTGGACCCAAAGAAGATAGAGGCAGTCAAGAACTGGCCTAGACCAGCATCAGCTACAGAGATTCGGAGTTTCTTGGGGTTGGCAGGCTACTACAGACGGTTCGTGGAGGGATTTTCATCTATTGCAGCCCCGATGACCAGATTGACCCAGAAGGGTGCCCAGTTCAGATGGTTGGATGAGTGTGAGGCGAGCTTTCAGAAGCTCAAGACAGCTCTGACTACGGCACCGGTGTTGGTTTTGCCCACCGGATCAGGGCCTTATACAGTCTATTGTGATGCTTCCCGTGTTGGGCTTGGTGCAGTGTTGATGCAGGATGGCAAGGTCATTGCCTATGCTTCATGGCAGTTGAAGGTTCATGAGAAGAACTATCCAGTGCATGATTTGGAGTTGGCAGCCATAGTTCACGCATTGAAGATTTGGAGGCATTATTTGTATGGCGTGGCGTGCGAGGTGTTCACTGACCACAAGAGTCTTCAGTACTTGTTCAAGCAAAAGGAGTTGAATTTGAGGCAGAGGAGGTGGTTGGAGTTATTGAAAGACTATGATGTCACCATTTTATATCATCCAGGGAAGGCCAATATGGTGGCCGATGCTTTGAGTAGGAAGTCAGCCAATATGGGCAGTCTCTCTTATATTCCGGTCAGTCGGAGGCCGCTTGCTTTGGATGTTCGGGCTTTGGCCAATCGATTTGTGAGGCTGGATATTTCTGAGCCTACCCGAGTATTAGCTTGCACGGTCGCTCGCTCTTCATTATTGGAGCGTATCCGTGATCGGCAGTTTGATGATCCCCATTTATGTGTCCTTAGAGACACGGTGCAGCGCGGAGGCGCCAGGCATGTTACCTTAGATGCGGATGGAGTTTTGAGATTGCAGGGGAGAGTTTGTGTGCCCAATATGGATGGACTTCGAGAGTTGATCTTAGAGGAGGCCCATAGTTCCCGATACTCTATTCATCCGGGCGCCGCGAAGATGTACCAGGATTTGCGGCAGCATTATTGGTGGTGTAGAATGAAGAAGGATATTATTGCATATGTGGCTCGGTGTTTGAATTGTCAGCAGGTTAAGTATGAGCATCAGAGGCCTGGTGGTTTATTTCAGAGGATTGAGCTTCCCGAGTGGAAGTGGGAGAGGATCACTATGGACTTCGTTACCGGACTTCCATTGACTCAGAAGAAGTTCGATGCAGTTTGGGTCATTGTGGATAGGCTGACCAAGTTAGCGCATTTCATTTATGTGGCAGTCTCCTATTCATCCGAGAGATTAGCTGAGATTTATATCCGGGAAATTGTTCGCCTTCATGGTGTGCCGGCATCTATCATTTCGTATCAGGGTACGCAGTTTACCTCGCGCTTCTAGAGAGCAGTTCAGCGAGAGTTGGGCACACGGGTCGAGTTGAGCACAGCATTCCATCCCCAGACGGACGGTCAGTCCGAGCGGACTATTCAGATTTTGGAGGATATGCTCCGGGCTTGTGTTATTGACTTTAGAGGTTCATGGGATCAGTTCTTGCCTTTAGCGGAGTTTGCCTACAACAACAGCTACCAGTCGAGCATCCAGATGGCTCCTTATGAGGCTTTGTATGGTAGGCGGTGTCGGTCTCCGATTGGATGGTTTGTGCCGGGAGAGGCTCGGTTGATAGGTACGGATTTGGTTCAGGAGGCCTTGGACAAGGTCAGGATCATTCGGGATAGGCTTCGTTCAGCTCAATCCAGGCAAAAGAGCTATTCAGATCGTAAGGTTCGAGATGTAGCTTTCATGGTTGGTGAGCGAGTATTGCTCCGAGTGTCGCCTATGAAGGGCGTGATGAGATTTGGGAAGAAGGGCAAGCTTAGCCCTAGGTACATTGGTCCGTTTGAGATTCTTGATCGAGTGGGAGATGTGGCTTATAGACTTGCATTGCCGCCTAGCTTATCAGCCGTGCATCCAGTTTTTCATGTATCCATGCTTAGGAGGTATCACGACGATCCAGCCCACGTGTTAGACTTCAGCACTGTCCAGTTGGACAGGGATTTGTCCTATGAGGAGGAGCCGGTAGCTATTCTGGACCAACAGGTTCGTCAGTTGAGATCCAAGAGCTTTCCTTCTGTTCGTGTTCAGTGGAGAGGTCAGCCTCCTGAGGCATCGACCTGGGAGTCCGAGTCTGACATGCGGAGTCGTTATCCTCATCTTTTCCCCGACTCAGGTACTTCTTTCTTTTGTCCGTTCGAGGACGAACGGTTGTTTTAGAGGTGGAGAATGTGACGATCCAAAGGGCCATCACCTGTTCTCTCATTCATTCCGTGCTTCCGAGGCCTCGAAAACCTCATTTAGGGTTGCCTCGATTTGCATGCGCAGTCTGGGCGCGTAGCCGGAAAGCTTAAATATGAATTCCGTGTGAAAATGCTAAATTTTTATATTAATATGAATATATTTGACTTCGGTCAACATTTTGGGTAAACGGACCCGGACCCGTAATTTAACGGTCCCGGAGGGTCCATAGAAAAATATGGGACTCGGGCGTATGCCCGGAATCGAATTCCGAGGTTCCAAGCCCGAGAAATGAATTTTTGAGTAAAATTATTTTTCTGAAATTATTAAGGAAACTGGAAATGAAATTTGATTAAAATACTGTGGTATCGGGCCCGTATTTTGGTTCCGGCGCCCAGTACAAGTCTTATATATGGTTTAAGCGCTTTCTGTAGAGTTTGGTTGAAATCGGACGTCGTTTGACGTGTTTCGAACTTAAAATGGAAAATTGATGTTTCATGAAAATTTGGAAGAATTCATGAGTTTTGAGGCTTGATCCGTTGTTTTTGATGTTATATTGGCGATTTGATCGCACGAGTAAGTCCGTAGGATATTTTTGAGGTTGTGTGTATATTTGGTTTGGAGCCCCGAGGGCTCGGGTGAGTTTTGGATAGGCCACGGAGTGCATTTTTGAACTTGGAAATTGCTGGTGTGATCTGAACTGCAGGCTTCGCATTTGCGAAGCCTGGCTCGCAAATGCGAAGAATCCTTCGCAAATGCGAAGGTGCTCACATTGCACAGGGATCGCAAATGCGATCATAGCATCGCAAATGCGAAAGCTGGGACTTTCGCAAATGCGGCACTTTAGTTCGCAAATGCGAAGTCCCCAAATATGCCAATGGTTGGCAAATGCGAACTTTTGTTCGCAATTCCCAAAAGTAGCAGGTCGGGATTCGCAATTGCGAACCCCAGTTCGCATTTCCCACATCTGCAACCTGCATTTTCATACTTAGACGAATTTCAAGTCATTTTCACCCCACTTTCAAAATACAACTCCTTAGGCGATTTTTCAAGAACAAGTTTCATCCCAAATCATTTGTAAGTAGATTTTTACTTAACTCTTTAATCATTAACATCATTTAAAATGTTTTCAACTTAAAATCAATGATTTTCATGGGAGAAATTGGGGGTTTTGGGTAGAACCTAGATTTCTATAAATTGGGGATTTGGACCTCAATTTGAGGTCCGATTTTAAAACGAATTGCATATTTGAGTTCGTGGGGGAATGGGTAACCGGGTTTTGGTTCAAACCTCGGGTTTTGACCACGTGGGCCCGGGGGCGATTTTGGAATTTTTGGAAAAAACTTTGGGAAATTCATTTTTATGCATTCAAATTGATTCATTTAGTGTTTATTAATGTAATTAAGTAATTTGTGGCTAGATTCGAGCGGGTTGGAGGTGGAATTTCGGGGTAAAGCCATAGTTGAGGCTTGAGTTGAGTTCAAGGCATCGAGGTAAGTGTTTGGTTTAACCCTAGCTTGAGGGAATAGGAGTTGAGTCTTATTTGTAACTTGCAAACTGTCGAGTACGATGTATAGGTGTGGTGACGAGTATCTATACATTGGTGTCTAGCATGACCGTGAGTCCTTATTTGCGAATAGTTTGGTTGTTGTTATGCCTTCCATGCTTAAATGATGACTTCTATATGTTGTAAAGACCTTGTGAAAGAAATTGTAATCTTGAAACTTCGTGGAGCATTGGCTCGGGTTGAAATACAAATTGTGAAGGTACATGAGATAAGTAACTCTTTGGAGCATTGGCTCAAGTGATAATGTGAACTATGAGATGAAAGTGAAAGAAAGAAAAGAGTTAATGATTTATTCCCTTGCCGGGACGTTGTTGGTTATTAATATTGTACCCTTGCCGGGTTTTTAATTGTTGTTTGTGTTCCCTTGCCGGGATTCTCGTTATTGTTTATTTATTCCCTTGCCCTTGTTTGTGATTGTTGATTGGGTGAGGAAGAGTGTTAAAGCACGAAGGGTGATGCCGTGCACTGTTTGTTTATGGTAAGGAAAGAGTGTAAAGCACGAAGGGTGATGCCGTGCATTGTTTGCTTATTATGAGAAAGAGTGTTAAAGCACGAAGGGTGATGCCGTGCCGCACGATGTACCATTCCGTGCCGATTCTATTGATATATGTGAGGAATGAGAGTAAAAGCACGAAGGGTGATGCCGTGCACATGTTATTGCTTGGTGAGGACGAGAGTAAAAGCACGAAGGGTGATGCCGTGCACTGGTTGAATTCTGTTTCATTACGTACTATTGAGTTGTGCTGTATTCCTTTATTATTGGACGACTCTTATTTGGAATTTATTATACTCCCCACAGCATGTTCCCCTCCCATATTGTTTATCTGTTTTGTATTTCGATTCCGCTGTATATATATATATATATATATATATATATATATATATATATATATATATGTATATATATGAAATTGCACGGGTTTATGTGGTAGTCTGGTCTAGTCTCGTCACTACTTCGTCGGGGTTAGGCTAGACACTTACCAGCACATGGGGTCAGTTGTGCTGATGCTACACTCGGTGCATTTTTGCACAAGTCCAGGTCTCGAGCAACAACAGCAGCAGCTTTAGTTTGGGAGCATATCTTTAGTCCGGAGAGACCCGAGGTAGCCTTGCAGGCATCCGCAGGCCTGGCGTCTCCCTTCTATCCTTATATTAGACTGTCATCTCTTTGTATTCGGGATAAACAGATTTATGTTTCTTTCAGACCTTGTATTTAGTAAACTNGATGCCGTGCACTGGTTGAATTCTGTTTCATTACATACTATTGAGTTGTGCTGTATTCCTTTATTACTGGACGACTCTTATTTGGAATTTATTATACTCCCCACAGCATGTTTCCCCTCCCATATTGTTTATCTGTTTTGTATTTCGATTCCGCTGTATATATATATATATATATATATATATATATGAAATTGTACAGGTTTATGTAGTAGCCTGGTCTAGCCTCGTCACTACTTCGCCGGGGTTAGGCTAGACACTTACCAGCACATGGAGTCGGTTGTGCTGATTCTACACTCTGTGCATTTTTTTTGCACAGGCCCAGGTTTCGAGCAACGGCAGCAGCATTAGCACGGGAGCATGCTTTCAGTATCGTGAGACCCGAGGTAGCCTTGCAGGCGTCCGCAGGCCCGACGTCTCTATCTTATTCTCTCTTTTAGACTGTTGCCTCTTTGTATTCGAGACAAACAGCCTATGTGTTCTTTCAGACCCTTGTATTTAGAAATTCTTAGCAGTTCGTGAGTATTGTGACACCAGTCTTGGGTAGAGGCTTATATTGACTACTCCGTGTTTTATTCAGTTTCTATAATTAAGACTTCCGCTATTAATCAGTTTTGTTGTTTTATATTGTTGTCATAAATTGTTAACAAGATTTGTTTATTAATGGAAAAGTAATCAAAATGGCTTGCCTAGCTACTACGAGTAGGCGCCATCACGACTCCCGAGGGTAGAAAATCCGGGTCGTGACATTTTGGTTTCCCTTTGTGGAATGATTTAATGAAATAGTGCTTTTGTTGTTAAACATGTTGTACTTGTTAGATAATCCCCATACCTTGCTTTCCTTCTATTTGTACGGCATAATTGTGTTACTGCTGAGTTGGTGTATGGACTGTGCGGTGTGAGAATCCGTGTGGTTCCGTGATGAGTTGAGAGAAAGAACAAAATGAATTTCAACTTGAACCAATACTCAACAATGGTCAAATACCAAGAAAATATCATAATCTTGTTCAACAGGGATAATCTTCAATTTAAGCATGGACAGTACATAATGAGAATCACCACAGTCACAAACAAGACTCACGGGCATGCTTGACACCAACGTATAGATACTCGTCACCACACCTATACGTCGTACACAACACTAACACGTAGCAAATAAGACACAACACCTATTCCCTTAAGCTAAGGTGGCCAAACACTTACCTCGAATTCCACGGCCAAACTCAAGCCTCAAATACCGCTTTCCCCTTAGATTTCGTCTCCAATTCACTTGTACCTAGCCATAATTAAATCCATAATTAAATTAACAACATCAATAAATGCTAAAAAATTCAACTCCAATGCTTAATTTTAGGTTTTCTATCATTTTTCCCAAAAATTCAAAAATTGACCCCGGGCCCGCTTGGTCAAAACTCGAGGTTCGGACCAAAACCCGATTACCCATTCACCCCCCGAGCCCGGATATGCAATTAGTTTTTGAATCCCACCTCAATTTGAGGTCTAATTCCCCAAATTTCGAAATTCCCAAATTTCACCCAAAAACATCCAATTTTCCATGAAAATCCCAAGATTTTGTGATGAAATCTTGTAAAAAGATGAAGTAGATTGAGAGAAATGAGTCAGAAGTTGTTTACCTATGATTTGGGGAAGAACTTTTCTTCGGAAAATCGCCTAAGAGAGCTTAGGGTTTAAGAGAATTTGAAAAATGATGAAAATCTCGTCTAAGTTATAATTTACACAGTCGCAAATGCGAACTCGCAAATGCGACCAAAGCATCGCAAATGCGAAGCTTGGCCTGGGCTGCTAACTTCGCAAATGCGGACTGTTGTTCGCAAATGCGGCGACTGCTGAGGTCGCAATTGCGACATTGAGCTTCGCAAATGCGAAGGTCCCCCTCCCTGCCCTTTGATCGCAATTGCGATGGATCTTCGCAAATGCGATGCTCGCATTTGCGAGCCAGACTTTGCAAATGCGAAGTCTGCAGATCTGCAACACAACAGCTATTTCTTTTAAGTCTCAAAACACTCCAGGACCTATTCAAAACTCACCCGAGCCCTCAGAGCTCCAAACCAAACATGCACGCAAGTCCAAAAACATCATACGAACTTCCTCGTGCGATCAAATCATCAAAATAACATCAACAACTGCGAATTTAGCATCAAAATCAATGAAATTCTCAAGAACACCAAAAGTTGCTATTTTCACAACCGAGGGTTCGATTTATACCAAATCAACTCCAATTCTCACCAAATTTCACTGATTCGACTTAAACATTATTTTAAACCTGTACCGGGCTCCGGAACTAAAATACGGACCCGATACCATCAAGAACACACACCATTTCGTTTCCAAAAGTCTTTATATTTTCCAGCAAACAATTTCCTTTAAAAATTCTTTTCTTGGGCTAGGGACCTCGGAATTTAATTTCGGGCATACGCCCAAGTCCCATATTTTTCTACGGACCCCTCGGGACCGTCAAATCACGGGTCCGGGTCCGTTTACCTAAAATTTGACCGAAGTCAACTTAAATTTAATTTTAAAGGCAAAATTAGCATTTTTCTCAAGTTTTCACATAAAGGCTTTCTGAATATACGTCCGGACTGCACACGTAAATCGAGGTGAGACAAAAGGTAGTTTTCTTAAGGCCTCGGAACATAGATTTGACTGTTAAAACAAGAGATGACCTTTTGGGTCATCACAAATTGCCACCCACTCAGTGTGCATACTACTCTTTCTTGACTTATGCCACTTTGACGTGCTAGCCAGACTCCGCTTTGTGCAATTGGAAAGCTGGTAGCAGATTTTGAAGTCATTTCTTACTTGTTCTGACAAAACAAACTCAAAAGGACTTAAATAAAGCAAGAAAAACAGAGTTAAGGGGACAACGGAAAGAGATGACATCTAACAAGAAAATCACCAAGTAGAAACTTATCAGATGTGGATACCAACTATAATGACCATGACATGCTATGCTCCGATTATCCTATCTGATTCACAGTCCTTATTCGACTTGTAGTGCCCGAAGGGTTTTCACCATCAAACCTCTCTCATTTTGTTCTTTCTCTCAACTCACCGTCGCCTTATGGTGCCTGTGAAGGTTTTCACCAATAAAACTCTCTCATTTTGTTCTTTTCTTCTTATTTCCTCTGATTCTGCAGATGAAAAGGCATTAACCATGGTAAAAATATCATATGCTCTTGGCATGGCTAACTCAGCACTCTTAAAGATTATATGGGAGGTCTTTTTTGGACTGTAATGTGGCTTTTGAAAAGGGTTAGAAAGAAAGGATATCATAAAGGCTCAAAATAACTAAGACAACAGGGTTAATTTATTTGCAACTTTTGGAATCCATTTTAAAACTTTGACTCAATTTATAAAACAAGAGAATTTGATTTTTTTTTTTGAAATGAAATTTCTAAGAAAAACTGGCCCACTCTTGATTTCGTGGGATTATGAAAATTTATTTGGCATGACCGAACCATAAAGCTGCCTATGTATCTTGTGGTGACAAGGATCAGGTCGAGCGTAGTTCAAACCTAAAAGTTGTTTTGTTTTTGTTGCTATTTCTTTTTCTTCTTTTTTCTCTCTTTTTCTTTTTGGACTTTTTCTTTTGGGATGAACTTTCTAAAACAAACTTATGGGGATATGAACTTTTTTTTTTTTTATGACTCTAACTTGATTCCAAAATAGGGGAGGTCAAAGAAATCAACACAGACTCAAAAGGGTATAAAGTGTTTGGGTAGCTGAAAGAGAGCCTCCCAATCTCTGAAAATGCCAAGTCTAACACATGCAACTTGAGGATAAAAAATGAAGATCATGCATAACATTTCTTTTGCAGCATCTACATCGATATCACAGATATGTCTTCCATCTTTCTTTAGTGCCTTGTCAAGTACAGAACTCTTATTGGGTGATTTCTTCTTCACGATGGATGTCCTTTGCCATTTTGGAGAAAACTCTCTTGGCTTTATCTTGTAACTTGAGATGCACTTGAACTGAAAATTGCTCGCTTCAAATTGTCTGGGACGCACTCTCTTGTAATAAATTCTTGTTGTCCTATTAACTTCCCAAACTGTCTGCGCCAGTTTCACACAATTCAGGCTTTAAATGATCTCAAAATGTCCAAATTTTTACTTATTTCCCTCAAATGTCCCTGTCATCTTCAAAACTTGTTTCATTGTTTCATGATTAGACTAACTTTTCAGGACTAGGCTGAGAATTCCACGTGCATGTCATGTCACTAGAGGCACCATGAAAAGAACTATAAAAGGAAAAAAGAACTAAACAAAAACTAACTAGAAATAACAGAAAATAGGAGATCGCATTAGACAGGCGGTGAAAGGGTTTGAACAACAAAACAAGCAAAATAAACTGGGTTACAACCCTGGAACAAACCTAGATAACACTAAACGAGTTACTACGACTAAGCGAACTAGCCAAAATAAAAGGATAGAAGGGTTTGAGTCACAAGACAATATTCGGATTACAACCCTGAAATAACCCGGACAACATAAATAATAACAAAATAAACCACCAAGACTCCTCCCCGGCTAGCCAAGAAAGGAGCATCTTTCCAATTACCAAGCTTGACATCTTAACCACTGAGTTCCACATTAATATTACCGAGACCTTTACCAATTTCAATCACATTGACCTCAGCAAATAACATTTGGATCCCTTTTGCCGACTCGTTCTTAAGATCAACTTCTGGAAACGAGACTGATAGCGCCGAAAATTTTGCGGCAAGTGGTCCTCCAAGGAGCTCGGAATAGTTCTCATATTCCTTTTAAACACAAATCATGCCCACCATATGCGTCTCATTATGAATAGGCAATAGACTTTGGCTAGTATCCGCTGCATCTGGCACTATGACCGAAGCTTGGGTAAGGGTAGCATCTAGGAAGCTAGGTGGTGGCGAGGGTGGTGTCTTCCCAGCCATCCAAGCCTGATACATGTCCGACATGTGTTGCCTTAACATCCTTACCTCTTCAACCAACCTATTGTCCTGCTCAACCAATTGCTTTCGGGTACCAGTATCAACCAACACAACTCCGTTGTCGTCTGCCATTGCCTTTTTACTTTATGTTGTAGAAAAGAGTTACTAGTTTAAGAACCACAAACCAACCACCCTTCTTCTATAATGAAGATAACAAAGAGGACAAAATGAAGTCATCACGTTAGCGTTAGGGCATTTAACAGTAAATGTATCATATTATATGCAATGCACCTAGTTACAATTATCGGTTCTAGAATGACTTCGAGGGTATGAAGGTCATATTGGCATCATCCCAAGTTCACTCTTCTTGCCTATTTTCCTCTTAATTCATTCTTGCACTACTTGATTTTTCATTTTCTTTGCTCTCTTTTTTTCCCTCTCTTTTTCCTTCTGATTGTCACTCTTTTCTTTCCTCTCATTTCTCACATCCCAAAACTTCATCTTTTTTTTTTGTTGAAAATGATTTGATCGAACCTTATGTAGGTTGCCTACATATCATGTTCCATATGAATCAGACCAAGCTTAGTTCTGAAAAAGTAATGGACAAAATAAACTAAACACAAAAATCTTTTTGGATTTTTCATTTATAACTTTTTTTTCGGTTTTCAAATACAAAACAGGAAGTACAATAACGAGAGACTTGACAAACTCAATTATACTACCACAAACTCTGACACCAACTAAAAGACTGAATACTACTAGACAGGACTAGAAAGTAAAAAAAAACAACATAAAAACAGACTCAAAACATAAAAAGTTTCCTCAAACAAGCTCCCAAATGCGATGGTCCTGGGGTATCTGTCATGCTCGAGCTCTGGTGCATGGATCCATACCTGAATGAGAAAAATAAGACCAAATAGAGTTAGTGTCTCAAGACACTATGTGAGCCATAACACTACCTATTGGGCACATGCAAGAAACATATGAGGTTGTTTTTGCAAAAAAGGCTTACGTAGCCAAAAGTGAGTAGAAGTGAAAAACTCAATAAGGGTGAACTCTAACACATGAAAACACCTCATAAAGGCGCCTATATGACCTTAAACTTCAAGGAATCATAATCCCTAAAGTTACTTTGCAAAAATGACTCCACTTTACAGAAATGGCCTATGTGGCCAAAAATAGCTAAGCATGCAAATTCAACAGGAGAGGACCTTAAACTAAGAGGACACATTGTGGTGAACTTAGGACTCTAAGACAAATGACCAATGTGGCCAAAAGTGGCTAAACATGCAAATTCAACAAGAACGGACCTTAAAATTGAGACGACACCTTGTTGTGGACTTAGGGATCTTTGACATGGGATAACAAGCCACTTTGAGAAAATATCCCTATTTCGCAAAGTAACCAATGTGGCCAAACGTAGCTAGACATGCAAGATTTGGCTACGAACCCCCGGAACCAAGAACTTATGACTCATTAGGAAGACCGGACCCTATGTGGGCTGCCTGCGTATCTCGCCCCGAAAGACGAGAATCAGGTATGCGTAGTTCGGGAAGATTGGATATGGGAGAAAGCTTTAAAAAATGCAACTAATTTGAAAAACTATTTTTTTAATCTTTTTTTTGGAAAACGATAAGAAAGTGTAAAATCTTTTTGGGTTTTTTTGGGGTCTTTTTCTTGATAAAACTGTGAAAGAAAAATATAACTGGGTCTTACTTGCTTCATTTTTACACTTTACCCTTTTTACTTTTTCATTTGCCCTCAACCATCATTGGTCCGCCAAATGACCCCTTTTACCTTAAAGAATGCAACATGTAGCACATAGGGATGATTAAATATCTTTTTGGGCCACGAACCCATTTTTACATAATTTGGATAGGCCTCCTACAAAGGGACACGGTGCCTGGGACCGAGCCCTGCTAGGTCTGAATGACATGATGCAAATAAGAATGACCTAAAGGTTGACCTAAGTTTGGGGTTCACTAACAAAGCAATTCGGGGGAGCGTATGATCGATAGTGGCTGTTCAAGCTTTCCACCCACTCCATACGTCCGACGGCCCTCCCTCCTAAAATAAGGGTGACTCAACAAAGAGTTCGTGTATGCGACGCGTACTACGAGACTTGTTGCAGAAAGAATTGACTCAGGATAATGCATAGGATGACAGTTATAAAGCAGCAACACATACAGGAAAACTGTAAACACATAAAACAACTAGAAAATAATAAAACCACATAAACAAAAATAAAAATCCAATAAAGCAAATAAACAAATAAAGGCAAACCTAAAAAACCTCAACCGAATATTCTAAAAAGCCAACAAGATCAAGTACCAACTCGAACCTGCAACTCCCCAGCAGAGTCGTCAAAGCTGTCACACCCTTTTCTTTTTAGCTCATTTAACCCTCTTAAAATATATAAAGTGATTTTTGAAGCTCAAAAGGGTTTTCAATCATGAAAGTGACAAAAATTGTATTTCAAAAAATTTTCAAAGTCTCCACCTGATATTTGGTTTCGGTGGGCCAGGTCACCATTTTTTTAGTAATAATTTTTCTTCAAAACACATTTGACAGTGACTGCACCGGAAATTCTACATAAGGGGGTTCATTTGACTCAGGGAGAAGGTGTTAGACATTCCCCGAGTCCTATGAAAGTCACAATTGCATACTCGATCTAGTTGGCATTTAAGAATATCGAATTGAGGTAAAAATGACAAACAAAAGAAAATAAGCACACAAGAGGCTCGAGGTTGTTCCTCACCTAGATAAAGGAAAAATAAAGATACTATACTACGCCTCCATGGTCATATAGTCTCCTCCTTGGACTTCATTTACATGTACCTTGGGGCATTCCCCGGATAAATAATAAACTAAAGGAAACAACCTTTTGCCTCAAAATTCAGATAAAAATCCTAAGGCTTGCCTACCCCAAGTGTTATCGGCCTAAACATGCTCCTAGCGATTGAGTAAGAAAATCCATATCAAATAAACATAAAGTAAATATAAATTCATTTTTATACTCATTTTCCTTAACGATTAACTTCGTTCGTTCGTTCAACCGAGCCCAATCTAAGCATGCGAGCAATTTTAATCACTAATGGGCTAAGTCTTCCCAACCTCCCAGAAAAAATAATTCATTCAATCATCCATACATATCAAGAAGAAACGGGCAATTAACACACATAGGAGAAAAGAAAACAAGACAAGATAAATCAAGATAAAGGCAAAATGGTGGATCAAAATATGATAAGAGCCATTTAGAATTTGACTAAACCCGCTTGCGTGCCAACTTCTCAATTAAGAATATAGATATTAGCATGACTCTTTTAGCACCAATCTCACTGTCAACCATGCTCAAACACCCCAACATCACGTATTGACACAAATAAAGTTTGAATGCTCAAAAGAATTCCATTCGTTGCCACTATTCATAATGAAACTAAAACTGGTCGTCTCACAAATGAACAATCCTAGCAATTCACAGTAATGACACCAAAGACTAAATAAAGACACCTTTCCATGAGGGTAATTAGTAATTTTGTCAATGATGAAGATCATACATAAATAGTCATAACTTCCAAATTTAATACAACCAACATTAATCAAAATGAACATGTCGACTCATAATTACTAGTTTTCCGAACTTTCACGATTAGCTTCACATAGATTAGTACTTTCTTTTGTCAATTTGAGCATAAAAAACTTAAAACACAACTAACATGAGACTAGTATTTCAATCAATGACCAATTAAATATACGAGGGAAGACCAATGAAAGCAAACATCCTATGTCGATGAAGATACCTCAACGAACAAATTCCGAAATTGAAGAAAACAGATCCAAATTACTATTACCACCAGAATAAAAATTTGTCTCAAATTGTTTCCTGATTAATTCGATTTTAACCAACCTTCGAATACCCCTAAGTTGCTTAATTATAGCTCTTATTATAGGTTAATTACACCATTGATACAGCAAAGAAGAATAATGGACCTGAGATGTGCGAAATTCCTTCACTATATAGGAAAACCAGCAAGTACAGGGGGTTTCGACTCTTAAATTCAACTGAGCGAGCAGCGGAAACTCGTTCCAAGAACCGTGAACTGGCAACAATGCTCGAATGGCGCCGGAGAAATCGAACTCGCCTTGAACTCAATCAAACTCCATATTTTGATATCCAAAAATCAAAGAGAGGAGAGATTTATATATATATGAAAGAACTAGGAAAATTATCAAAAGAAGATCGAAAACGAAAAGCAAAATCCTTTGCTGCCTCCTCTCTTTCCAAAAATCTCCAAGATTATGTCCCGTTTTTTTTTTCGCTTTTCCTTTCCCAGAAGCTTGGTTCGTTCTCCTCTGTTTGGAATTTGGGTGCCTCTGCTTCGTGACTAATTCCCCTTCCCCCTCGTTCTTGTGTGTAGGTTTTTGATTGATGGAAGAGGCGGCTGAAGGCTCCAGAAAAATCCGGGAGGTTCGGCCGTTAGGTTGGAGTTTTAGGAGGGTGGTGGCGGCTGGTTGGGTTTAGGAGTGGTTAGGTGTTTCCAATGTTCTTGAAATTAGGAAGATGATATTTTTATATAACTGTGAAAAATGACCTTGGCCATTAGATGGGGATGGAGTGAATGGCTTGGATTAATTCCTCCAAAAAGGCTGATGGGTCAAGAGATTGGGCTCAGGTGGAAGATTCGAATTTTGGCTCAATTATGGACAAGAAAAGCTGAAAATTCATTAATAAAGCCAACTTTCTTCCAAATTAATATAAAATACTTGTAAAACCTAAAATCACTCCTAATTGGTTAAAATAAAACTAAAATTAAAAATGAAACTATATATATCTTTTGTATTTTCAAGTGTTATGATAAGGTAAAAAAAATAAATAGAGAAAATAGGCTAAAGTCATGGTAAAATTAAAATACTATAAACATAATTATATTAATTGAACTTAAACTAGAGATGAAAATATTTCTGTGTTCTTAAATTGTAATTTGAAGTAAAAACTGACTAAATCTCCATAAAAACTAAAGTTAAGTTAAATAAATATTTTAAACATTAATAACAACTCAAAAACGTGACGGGTCAAAAATTACGTGCTTACAACTTCTATTCATTTTCTCACAGTTATACTTGTGCACTCTGTTGTGCTTGATATCAGTATTCATGTGATCAGTGAACCCGGACACTTTGGCTTGATGAGTATTGGGAGCGGGCTGCACGCCGCAGCGGATGTTATGTGGGATACCCTTTCCTTGTGTTTATTTTGTGTTTTGGTTTCCCTTTGTGGAATGATTTAATGAAATAGTTGTTACACATGTTGTACTTGTTAGATAATCCCCATACCTTGCTTTCCTTCTATTTGTACGGCATAATTGCGTTACTGCTGAGTTGGTGTATGGGCTGTGCGGTGTGAGAATCCGTGTGGTTCCGTGATGAGTTGTTAGTTGGGCTGCTTGTATTAGCGGAGATGAGGTTCTTAGACCTGAGATTCGCCCTATCATATTGGGGGGTGGGGAGTGTTTGGAAGTATGAGGCTGTTTCTACTAAGATTTGGGCAATGGCCCTTAACGGACGAGAGAGCTTCTTGACTTGTTGACTTCATGGGTGGTTATGGGTTCCCGCATATTTCTTTATCATGGGCAACGTTGTGGAGGTCCAGAACAAGTTCTATTCAATGTGAAGTATATTGCCGACATCCAGAATGTTATTTGGGCAGTTATGGTGGTCAGAGGTTATTGCTAAGGGTATTTGAGTTGTGTGGAACATCATGTGATTGTACCTTGGGTTGGAATTATGACTCGATTCGGCTTGTTAAGGTTTATACAGTGTGATGATGCGAGATTTGGGTCCTATGATGAACTTCGGATGTTGAGATTTGGGTTATGTCTTAAGGTTATGGACTAAGGATGAAGTGAGATCTCTAGTTAAATTACGTTCAGTCCTACATAGGTTTGGGTGATGGGGAATCACCCCCGGGTGTATGTTTGGTGAGCTCATGCAGTGATTTGATGGCTTTGGAACGACTCCGGGCACGTTCCAAGACAAACGTATGTTTAAGTGGGGGAGGATATAACGACCCGACTGGTAGTTTTGAGCAATTGCGTCCAGGTCGGCAGTTTGAGGTCACGAGTAGCTTCACACAGTGCATTATGACTTGCGTGCATCATCGGTTCGGTTTTTTGAGAAGTTCGAAAAGGATTTCTAGAAGTGACTGTCATTTGAGAAGCATGAAGTTGAAAGAATTGACCAAGATTTAACTTTTGAGTATTCGACCTCGGATTGCAGTTTCGATGGTTCCGATAGGCTTGGGTGGTGATTTTGGACTCAGGCGTACGTCCGAATTTGGATTTAGAGGTCTGTAGGGTAATTTGAAGCATTTCGGCGAAAATTGAAAAGTTGAAGTTATGAAAAATTGAGAGGTTTGACCAAGAGTTGACTTTGATGATATCGAGGTCAAAATGCGATTCCGAGAGTTGAAACAGCTCTGTTATATCATTTGGGACTTTCCTCTAAAATTTGGTGTCGTTTGGAGTTGATTTGATATGGTTCGGACGCTTGGTTGCAATTCTAGAAGTTCTTGAAGTTCATGGCAATTTTCACGCGTTTTAGCATACGATTCGTGGTTCTAGAGATTATTTTGGTGTCCAAATCACGCAAGCGAGTTTGTGTTATTCTTTCAGACTTGTGTGGGTGTTTGGTTTGGAGCCCCAAGGGCTCGGATGAGTTTCGTACGCGTTTCGGACTGTTGGAAAAAGGTCCAACCGTGCTGGTGTCTCTGTTCTCGCATTGCGAGGATTTCATCGCATTTGCGAGTTCATTCTCGCATTTGCGGACAATGGGTTAGGGAAGGGGAGTTCGCTATTGCGAACTACATCATCGCATTTGCGATAGCAGCTCCGCATATGCGACAATAACTGTCGCTTTTGCGAACATCTCAGAGCTCGCATTTGCGAGTCCTGTGTCGCATTTGCGACCTGATCAGAGCTGGTCAACCTTTGCATTTGCGATACTTATTTTGCATCTGCGAGAATCGTATTTGCGATCCTGGTGTCGCAAATGCGACATCTGAGGCTGGTATTAAGAGTCTCATTTCGGGACTTTGCTTTATTTTATCATATTTTGGATCCTAGGTCCGAGAGTAGGCGATTTTGAGAGAAGATTTTCATACCAAACCATTGGGTAAGTTCTCTAATCAATTTTTCAACTATATTTTTTTGATTATATCTTAGATTTAATATCAAATTCATGAGAATCTAAAGGAAAATTTGGGGAAAATTATAAAATCCTTCAAAAATAAAAAATGATGATTTGAGGGACGAATTGATATCGGAACTTGATAATTTTTGTATGGTTGAACTCGTATCGGAATGGGTGTTCGAAGTTTGTAAATTTTGTCGGGTGCTAAGGTGCAGGCCCGGGGAGTTGACTTTTGTTGACTTTTTACAAATTGTATAAGGATCGTAGCTTTGTTAATTGAAATTGCTTTCTCTTGCATTGTTTGATGTATAAGTCATCTTTGGCTAGATTGGGCCGAGCGATGGTGAATTCGTAAAGAAAAAGCTAAATTGAGTATTGAGTTGGCCGAATTGAGGTAAGTATCTTGTCTAACAGTGTGTGGGGGAAACCACGCCTTAGGAATTGAGTCAATTGTGCTATCTTGATATGTGAAAGCCGTGTACGCAAGGTGACGAGTGGGTACACAATCTATATGTGATATTGACCGGTTAGATTGTCTAGTCTCTTTCCATGCCCTTGATCAAATTGTCATAATATGTGGTATCTTGTTATTAGGCTACTCTTACATGCTCCATATGATGTTGTCCGCACTTATTTACTTCTTGCTCGTTGTTTGGACCTTATTTGCCTTAGTTGAAGTTATTGCCTTCCTTGTTATTTTGTTACTTCTTAATTGTGAGTTCCTCTATGACTCTCTGCATATATGCTACATGTCCATATTGTTGTGATTGCCTACGTAGTTATCACGTGCTTTACATGTCTTGTTGTTTTGTAAAGGTTGTTGTATTCCTTTGATTTTTACGTGGTTCCTTTGTTGCCGTGTACTCATACTCTTGGTTGTAGAAATTCTTGTAATTGAGTTGTTGAACTGTTGTTGTAGATTTAAATTATTGTACGAGGGATCGGGTTGCACGCCGCAATAGGTGTAATATGGGAGGTGGTGGAATAAGGGAGGATATTTATATTGTGATATTGTTATTGTACGTTGGGATCGGGTTGCATGCCGCGACAGGTGAAATAAGGGTGGATTATTACGGTGAAATAAGGGTGGATTATGATATTGATATTATAAGGTTGGATCGGGTTGCACGCTGCAACACATTATGTTTATTGTTATGATATTGATATTGTACGGTGGGATCGGGTTGCACACCGCAACAGGTGAAATAAGGGTGAATTGATATGGTGGAATAAGTGTGACTTATGATATTGATATTATATGGTGGGATCGGGTTGCGCGCCGCAACATATCTTGTATTTTGGTATCCCTTGTTTTACTGTATTGACTTTAGTTCCTTTGTGCGAGACTTTGATAATCTGTATTTCTGGTTTTCATGGAGTTTTGAGGATCGAGTTATTGTCATTGACTTATTGTCTTGCCGTCATTTCTTGAGCTCTTTTCCTAATACTATTACTCTGGTGAATTAATTTTCAAAGTAAACTTACTACGTTGAGTCATTTCCTCTTGCGCTGCTGAGTTGTTAGTAATATAGTGATTTAAAATGAAAGAACTAATATCGTGCTACCTTGTGTGACTTTAAGTTAAAACTCGCCGTATATTTCAGTATCTACTATTTCTAATAATCGTTATATTTTATTTCAATTGCTTCCCCATCTTAATCTTCTTAACCTGTCTGAGGTTTTTAAAGGAATTCTTATTATGTTTTAACTTAATAAATTATATATTAAATGCAATAGCTATTCGATATTGAATTTTATTTGAAAATATTATTTTCTTCACTCACATAACTTCTAAAACAAAACTCATCTTTCTCGCTTATTTCCTATTTGGTCTAGAAACTGTAAATTTACTTTATGATATATAAATGGAATCTCTTGAACATCTCAATTAGCGATTGACACGGATATTGTGTACTGAGTAGCACGTGATTTTCGCCGTATAAAGTGAGATAGAAGGATGTGGGCACAAGGTGTCGTGTATCTGTTAAAGGGTTGGAAGTTGTGGTTTATGGTATGAGATTATGAGGAATGAAATTATTGGAATCGTGTATTAGAAATAATTTATTTGGTTGAGTTGACATCGTTTTCCCTACTTGAGCACATTTACACTTATCTGTATCCCAACTATGTTGTTGTTTAACTACTTGGTTATTTCTCGTTGCCATTCGTGTTTTCCCCTTATCGTCACTACTGTTTTGTAATTTGAATTCTTCCTGCTATTAACATTACTTTGATATCCCTATCTTATTAGCGTTATGTCATATCCTGTTCAGGTTAGACCAGTAGGTGTCTTGACTGTTACTCGTCACTACTCCACCGAGGTTAGTCTTGATACTTACTGGGCACCGCTGTGGTGCTCATACTATACTTCTGTACATTCTTTTGTACAGATCCAGGTATTCGATCGTTAGTAGTTGCGCGGATCATTGCTGTGGAGACTCAAGGTAAAACTGTTGTTTCGTTCGCAGGCCTCGGAGTCACCTTCTATTGTATTTATTTTCATTGTTTCCTTTTGTTCTGGAACAGCGATGAAATCATTATGTATAACTACTCCTAGAAAGACTTATGACTTGTACTACCGGTTTTGTAATTGTAAATTGTACAGAGATTTCTATTTCGAAATTGTTCGATGTTAGCAAATATTGTTGCTATTTCTGTTAACGTTATACTTACCTAGTTTTAGAGACTAGGTGCCATCACGACTCTTTCGGATGGATTTTGGGTGATGACATAAAAATGGCCTAGAAGAAAGAAAGTGATAACTGCAACAAAACCTAGAAGACAAAACAACTGCGATTTTGGGTGAATAAGGGAATAAAATATATCTAATATATAAACTGAAATTCGCAATTTTATGAATTATGAGTATCTTGCATTTTCACAAAGAAAACAAAACTCATAATTAGAGAAGATGAGAGAATTACGGGAAGAAAAAAAGGACCGGAGGAGTATAGCCTCACATGACTAATTATACTTGGGGGTTCACAAAGTAAAATTTCTCTAAAATGCATAATATACTATCAATGCAAAATTATACTTTTATCTAAAAGTAGTGACGGGTCCCCTCCCTTCTTTTGTCAACTTCATCATATTCTCTAAAGAAAGAGGTTAGAGGTGTTGAAGACGACAAACCTCTTTGTTTGGTAGTGAGTTGTTAAATGTTTCAATTATGTTGGTGGATGTAGGCCCATTAGTTGATCAATTTTGGCTGGATTGACTCTTTCACTACCAAAAATTAACTACTATAAAAAAAGGATGCTCCTATAATTTAGCATGCTAGGAAAATAGTATAATGATTCCATACATAATTATGCTAAGCACTCCTATCAATAGCACCTGAAAAACATAAATCACGTAGTAAAAATGAAACCAAGGCATGTTCCACAGTACTACGGCTAAATGATTAATACATGCATTGCACCTGGGAAAAGCAATCACGTATTGAAAAATGAAACCAGAACATGTTCATAAACACTACTATAGCCAAATCATGAGGTGAAAAGGCCGAAGTGTACTGATATCATAAATCATGGACTCTTTTGTCGATCTCGGAAGGGTATGACGAACATGCATGGGCGAATCCGACAGATCAGCTATGGGTTCAATTAACCCATAACTTTTATCCTAAACATGAATTTCAGTATAAAATTACTGAAAAATTTGAACTATGAACCCACTACTCAAATAAGATAATGGGTTTCAGCGGTTAAAACCGAAATCTTGGACCCATAAAAATAAAATATTGACGGGAGTCTCATTGCAATATGTGCATGTTAGCGTCAATGGGCGTGTTGAATAAGACTATGAACTATGTCTCGTTCAAAGTTCGAAAATTCAATGTGAACTAAATAGCATAGTGATAAACAAATTCGTCCACTTCAAGACTGTTTCTCAATTACTTAATTTATAGTTTAGGTTTTAAAACTTTTTCCCTCTATAAATATATTTCACAAATAGAGATTTGAGAAACAACCATATAACTTCCAGTCATTTAATCCAACGCATGTTATTCCATCCTTAATTATTTCGTCCATTCTTGGACGGGTCAGACAATTCGGATAATTGTACATATAACGCATGCGCTCAGACACACATATAGATGCAAAAAAGTGGTTGAAAAAATTTGAAGTGTATAAATATATACACACACTTAAATTTGTTTATTTCTATTAAATTGACGACCATTATCTCAAAGAAGTAGAAGGTGTAACACTAGTTAAGATCCTAGGTCTGTTTTCCAATTTCTTAGTTTTGCAAATGGGCCTCTTTTCTGAAGATGAAAGGAAAAAGTTCAGCCTAAAGTTGTTCACAAATGAATGATCAAATGATTCTGAATTTCTGATTTCCACTTTCGTCCACTCCAAGTAAGATGGACAACAAAACCTTATTTTGGGCCTCTCGTACTCTAGAAATTGGGCCAAAAATATACAAAACAAATCAGGGAATATTAAAGGGAAACTTACACAAATGTCCCAAATAAGTCTCAACTTACCATAAACTTACCAAAACTAATCAAACACATATGAACATTGAAAAACCAAATAAATAGGGTTATTTCTCTCGAAGAATCACATGCAAAAAACTCCTTCTATATTTATAAGCGTGATTAGCAACATTAGATGCAAGATGGAAAGAAAATTTCATGGATGAGAAGCAAATAAGTTGATGAAATACAAAAAAAAAATACAATATTCCAAAAATCTAAGCAAAAAAAGAACTTTTTCAATTGGTATAGTGAAATTCATTTGAAATATATAGATAAGTCATTATACAAAATTTGAGGAAGATTGAAGGTGATTAGGACTGGTTTTGTATCAAAACTCGTAATTAAATCGAGTTCAAAAAATTCTTCTGCGACACATGTATCAAACATGTATGACGCATGTATCTCACACACAGATATGATACACACTTGATACAAATATGATACATATGCGATACAAAAATGATACACAGTGTGATACACACCATTTTGTTTTCATGTTCAGTTTTTACTTCGAATTTTCAATTCAAACCACCTCAAAACTTCACCAAATCATCCCAAAATTGAGATTCAAACTCCTTAAGATGTACCCAATCTATTCTAATAATACTCACTCAAAAGAAAGCAAAAAATTGACCTTTTTTTTTGCTACAAATAGCTAATTGGCTAATATTAGTAGTATTTGGCTAATATTAGTAATATTTTATGAATTGACCAATTTTTGTAATGAACTACTTATAAATGGACCTAGCTGGTAGTTTCCCAATAATAAACCTGGTCTACTCTTTCGACATGTTTCCTTTTTTTTTTTTGTTGAAGAATTAATCCAAATAGCCGCCCATCTAATTTTTTGAACTAAAAGTAGCGGGCGAATATATAATATATGTATAATACGTGTACAAATATGTATAACTAAAGTATAATATAATCAAGGTATACGGAAGACTGCAAAAGCAGATGAAAGATTCTTTTTTCAATTGATAGATGCTATTTCCCCAAACTTGATCCAGGAACTTCCACGAAAACTAGTCCCAGTAAAGATAAGTCTTCTCCAAATTCTGTTGCCAAGATCTAGCAGTTTGATGTATTTTCTTTGTGACATACACAGATGTACACGCAAAAAATATTACACATATCTGCTCATACTTGGCTGAATTTTGCAGCCAAATGATCTTGATGAAAAAAGAGCACATTAGAAGGCTATAGGACATAATGTGAAATATACAGGCATATTAACACATGCACTTGACTGATTGGTCATTTTGACAATTGGCGCATTATATTGTAAACCATCACACCTCTATATTGATTATTAGAGTAGTCAGGAGTATAAACTATAACAAGTTTATATTTTTCAGTTTGATACAATACATGAAGAATCTATAAGGATATTGTGATTGTGGCTCACTTCATCTTAGAAATCTGTCTTTTAAATACAAGTTATAATATGATACAATACACCATGATCAAGAATGTTCAGGAGTTTTGTCTAGCAAATTTGCTTTCCGTCTACCGTGCAGCTTGTATCTACGATATAATCCATCATAACCTTTTTATTAGAATCATCCACCATCTGCAAAATCCACAGATACAGTAGATGCAACTAAGACACAGGTGGCTGAGGGGTTTATTGACGAGGTAAAGTAATAAACTTTGGGCTTTAACTTTTAAACACTAAAAATAGTCATGATTATATAAAAATTTCATTTACACGTAGTGAATATAAGATAAATCCATAATCTTTTACCTTTGATGCTAAGCGCTGCAAGTTATCCCATTCAAAATCTTCCTTACAGTATGCTGATCGAACCTTTACGAAGATATATCTAAATCAGTTAACTGTCATTAATTGCTATCATGAACAAACTAGGGAGAACAAAAGAGACCAGAGAGTAAGCCAACCTCTAAGATGCGCAAAGCTTGAAGAAGGAGACACCAAGTTCCCACACATTTAAGAAAATAGGTTAGGACTTCGACACATTGTATATAACTTGGCAAGAGAAATTACGCAGTTGATAAAGTCTGCAATTTTTTAATTGCAGAAACAGATTTGGATGTGTTAGAACACCCTTTTGGGATGTGATTAAATATCTTAAGAAAGGACCATTTTTCTGTTCCGCTGAAGCTATAAATTATACTACTAGTAAGTAATAATTAACAGGAAAACATGTTTTCCTGAAAAACGGATATTTGGTTTAAAATACTTGCAAATAAATGTGGAAATTGTTAATGTACCTAGATTTTTATGTCTTGGGGATTCCCTCATCAAATCTGCGCAAAACTTATCACCATCACTCAATGAATGTCTATCCAGAAACTCCCTCAGCTCCTCATACGCTTCAGGATTGTAGCTCTGCCATGTGAAATTTTGGTTAATGAAGGGGATTTAACTTATAGGCAGTGTAATTTTTTTTTGCATTTTAATAGGAAATCTCTATTATTTTTAAGTTATTATTTGGAACAACAAAGTTTGAGGCGTGTCAACAACACTATCCTTAAGGATATTTTGCCTACACAACAAAGAATAAATTAGGCGGATTCAACAAGCTCTTCCAGTTATTAAACTGGGAACAAAACTAGCAGAAAAATCAATAAAGAAACCTAGCATATAGGAGGAGGAAGAAGATTCAAAAAGTTGTGTCAGAAAATTGTGTCTTTAGCTCTCCAAAGACTATGTTTAAATAGGTGTTCACCAACCGCTAGTTTCCATTTGCTAGTTTGACTATTTCAAGATGAGAGAAATTAAGTTGATAAAATAAGAGACACTTCGATTTGAGATACCCACAAATTCCAACAACTAATCCCACATTTTACGAATAATGTTTTCTTTTAAGTAATCTGGTATTGTAAAAATTCATTTATTGTGTCGAAGTTAAAACTCTAAAAAAAATCTATACTTGATAAGTATTTGTTCTATATCCTTTTATCTATATGTAGGCATACAGAGACATGCTTATGAGACGCATTGTTCTTCAACAATTTGCTAAGTAGGAAATAATGAACCTGAAGCTGTGCAGCGACAATTTTAACAGCAATATAGTTGAAAAAGTCGTGTAGATGTTTGGCTGCTGTGGATTCTGGTGATGTCCCAAATCCTGCATATAAGTCAAACATATATCTTAATTATCAGATTTGTGATGGTAGAAGGTAGCAAACATATGTGAAGGTGTAAAGCAAGCAAACCCGAACACTAAAGTTATTAAACAGATGCTTTAAATCTGTAAATTGCAACACAAGAAAAGGTAACTATACACTGATTACACACCAGGGACATACATCTTGTGACACTGGAAACGGGTAGGTTGGGAAGTTCTCTGCTTCCATGGCTTGAATGGGTAAGCTCTGTTTTCTGTTTGAAATCTTGAGGGAAATAAAGAGACTTGTGAAAATATGATTGCTGTGGAGTACTCCATTGAATGAGTTGATTTTCAATTGGCAGTGGTCCTAATGAAGAAATTCCTAGAAAAAAAAAAAGAAAATATCTCTGGTCCATTGCATAAATATCTCTAGCCATATTGCGAGGATGAACTGACTCTATCCAAAGCATAAGTCATATTGCCATGTTAATAAACTAGAGCCAAGTGAAAAGAGGTCTTATGACTTTTAAGTCAAAGTAGAGTCAACGTTATCAACCAGGGATTTATAACTACATGACACATATCTTTACAAATATAATTATCAATAAATCCTAATTAATTAATATATATTTGCATCTTCATCTATTATTTAATCATGATAAAATAGTATGATGATAAATTTTTGTCGAACTTCAGGATTAAAAGGCGATTCAATTGAATTACTTAGACATAATTTAACTTTCTCATGCAGTGATTAATGTGGCTCGTAAATTATCTTAAGTTGTAGGTTTGAATCTCAGTTGAAACACTTTATTTGACCTTTTCAAAATTTCTTTATTAGAATTCTTTATTCACCAGTGATGACACGGCAACCGAATCCCTCTATGGGAAAAAACATTAACATCATGATATATGCATCAAGCTAATAAATTTTAACATTAAACACCAAGATTAATAATCAATAGAAAAGTTTATTAGCCTTTGTTTTTATGGACTGCACACTGGAAGGACGCAACTAGTTGTACTAGCTTAATGACTTTTAGTTTGAACTAAGGCTGTCCAACGGGAGGGGATGAGACCAAATAAACGGAACGGGACGGAACTGGACGGGACGACATTTAGCTGGAACAATGGCAGGACAAGATAAACAGGACGAAACGGTAGGCCCATCCCATCCCGCTTACAAACGGGATGGGACGGGATGGGATATGACAGTTTCGCGGGCGTGGGCCGTTTTTTAAAAAAATAAAAAATTATTTAAGCATTAAGTTTGGCACAATGAATAAGTTTTTAAAGTTTGCAACAGCTAGTTTTTTGACCTATTTAATAAACTTAAAACTTAATAAATTATAAGAAGATTAGGAAACTAAGTAAAGAATTATAAAATATTAAAACAAAAGACTTGTAATGAAATATTTTAGTAATTATAATAGAGTTGTAATTTATTTAATATAATTTCAAGCCATTAAGTAACTAAGTAAGAGTGCAAGACAATTCATAAAAAAATTCAAGGCCTAGAGCCTTTTATTTTATTAATAGAACTTTCAAATTTCACATACAAATATAATTCTTTTGAAGAGCACCTAATATACGCAGTCACCTTCTAGGAAGGGTTCTGTTTGAACTATGCCTCTTAGTAGCCAATTACAAATTATCATACTAATATTTGTAAGCTCTTATATAGCTTATTTGTAACCTATCTATAATTTCTCTCGGACATTGTTCTGGAATTGGCAATATTGATTGATGGTCCATGAGTTCCATGCCGTCATCGCTCCTAGTGCTAAGTATCTCATTGTATTCTTCTTTTTCCCTAGTGGTTAATTTTTCAAAACTAAGATTTCTTCTTTCTGAATTAACCCAATCTCTGAATAATACGGAAATCTCTTGGTTGTCCTCCACTAATGAATGTCTATGATCTCCGATTTGAAATCTTGTCGCGCTAAAAGCACTCTCCGATGCTACTGATGATGCTTGAATAGCCAGGATATCTCAGGCCATTATTAAAAGTGCCGGAAAAGCCTTGCCACGCTCCCTCCACCATGCCAAAAGTTGTTCGTTACCTTCTTCGTCTTTAATACTTTCCAATTCTTGATTAAGTAAGAATCAAAGTTCATCATCAATAGAGAAATTAAAACTTGTTATATCATCCATACCTTCCCATAGAACTTCTACTCTAGACTTAGAAGTAGAAGGAGCAGTTTCACCACCTGTTGTTTCCATGGATTTGTATTTATCAAACATTGATCTAGCATAAGAATATATGTTAGCTTGGTGGTCTTCGAGAGATGGTTGTTCATTTTCTTGAATTGCTAAATTCTCATAAATTTTACGAACAAGTCCCTTTGCACCTCTTAATTTTAAAGATGGGTTAAGTAGAGTAGAAATTAAATAAACTTGGGGAATAGGAAAAAAATACTATTTAAATTTTGCAATCATTTCATTAAAGGGCGGTGCATAAGGTGGATTTGTTTTATACCTACCAAATACAACAGAAATTCCACAAATATACCATAATATTTGTGTAGTAGTAGAATAATATATACCAGAAAATTATTTTGTAGCATAATAAAAATTTTCTAAAAATTTAGTAAGCTCTTTGATCTCATCCCAATCAGAATCAACAATTTGATCATCGGGGATACCAATATGCATATTAAATACCTTTTATATAGGCATCCGATAATTATAAGTAACTTTAAGCATTTCATAAGTAGAATTTCACCTAGTACAAATATCTTTTGCAACTTTTCTATATGGAAGGTTAGAACTAGCACATTGTTGAGCAAATTCACGAAGTTTACTCGCTCTAGTAGCACGAAAAATATAGCCGCAAGCTTGTTGTACTTTACTACAAGTATCAGAAAATAAATTAATACCATTTATTACAACCAAGTTAAAAATATGGCATGCTCATCTAACATGAAAAATTGCTGGATTAATTGGACAAAGTCTAGTTCTTAAGTTAGTTACTATGGTTGTGTTAGCAGAAGCATTATCTAAGATGATAGTTAAAACTTTATCAATGAGTCCATAAAAATCAACTATTTGTAGAACAGTAGTTGCATTATATGCTCCAGTGTGTATTGAATCAATAAATTTATAACCAATAATACGTTATTGCATGTTCCCGTGATGAACAACCCAGTGACATGTAACAGTTAAATAATCACAACCATTAGGACTACGACCTATATCAGATGTGATAGACACTTTATAATCCAAGTGAAAAAATACTCAATGAATATACTGAAGATATTCGGTTTGAAATTTAAAAACATAATTCGGTTTGAAATTTAAAAACATAATTTCTAACTGTGGTCTTGGGAAAACCTTGAAAAGCAGGATTATAAGTTTCTTGTATATAATGCACAAAAGCAGGGTGAGAAGGAAAAGTAAAAGGTAAGCCACAGACAACCACCATTTTTGCTAAGTTCTCACGATCTCTATCTTTGTTATAGGGGCGCAAAATAGTCCCAGAAGCAGGGTCAAGCTGTTGTAAAAAATTAGAACCCCCGCCAGATCCACTAGGAGCGCCAGTACCGGTGCTAGAATCCGTATTTTTTCGGCTTCTATTTGAGCTTGCATCCATAAAGCTTTGTGCTCCTTAAATAAGTGCCTGGCTAAACCCCCCGTCCCACCACTCGTCTTGTGTACAAATCATTGCTTACATTTTTCACATATAACACGTTGATTGACGTTATCATGTTTAAAAGATTTCCATAAAGTGATGTTTTGAGACGTTCACCCTTAGGCTTACCCCTTACAGGAGGTACAGAGAGTAAAGCTCCAGACCGAGATTGTGTTGCGGGGCTAGTGGGTGTTGTGACGACCCAACCCGTCGTCTTATGAGTTACTACCCTGTTCTTCCCATTTTCTGCTTTCTTATGTTTCATTATCGGTATTGGGTGCGTTAGAATTGATTTGGAATGATTTTGATAAGAAATGAGACACTTAGTCTCTTTTAAGAAGGCTTAAGTTGGAAAAGTCAATCGGATGTTGACTTGTGAGTTAGAAGGCTCGGAATTGAATTACGATGATTCGGTTAGCTCCGGGTGATGATTTAAGGCTTAAGAGCGTAATTGGGAGTAATTTTGGAGGTCCGGTGAAGAAGTTAGCCTATTTTGGCGATTTCCGGTTGATAGGTGAAATTTTGATCCGGGAGTCGGAATGGAATTCCGAGAGTTGCTGTAGCTTCGTTATGTCATTTTGGACTTGTGTGCAAAATTTGAAGTCAATCGGACGTGATTTGATAGGTTTCGGCATCGGAAATAGAAGTTGGAAGTTCTAAAGTTCATAAAGCTTGGATTGGAGGTTGATTCATGATTTTAGCGTTGTTTGATGTGATTTGAGGCCTCGAGCAAGTCCGTAATATATTATGGGACTTGTTAGTATACTTTGTTGGGATCCCATGAGGCTCGGATAAATTTTGGAAGAGTTTTTGAAAGATTTTTGCCGTTTTGAGCATAAATGTAATGATCTAAAGGTTCATTTTTAGTTCTAGAGATCCAAATTTGATTCCGAGACTTCCGGAATTTTGATAATGAATTATAGGAATGATCTGGAAATTTTGGTCTAATTTCATCAAGTCGCGATTGGGTTTTTGACGCGAAACATGAGTAATTGTTTAACGAGCGAAATGGATATCGCACTGGGCAAATGAGCTCCGAATTGAGTTTCGATTGAAGGGTTGTGTTCGTATTATTATTTGTGACTCATAGGAACAAGAATCGTCTAATTCCGAGTTCGTACTAAGGAGTTAGAGCCTTTTTAGTGAAATTAAAGAGTGCTGGTGCATCAGGTCTAGTGTGGCACTTTTAGCGACCAGATTTGGGTCTTTAGCGACCAGATTTGCTTATTAAAAGCTGCTGCGTTTCTGCTCGTTTTTTTACCTATTTTCTTGCGAAATAACACGGCTTGGGGCGATTTTGAGCAAGAAATCATGGGAAATCTTGAGTTAAGTCACTTGTGATTATTTCTACTCCATAATATTGAATTATCATCAAATAATCCGACTAGATTATATGTTTTGAGGTGTAAATTGGGGATTTTGGACCTAGGGATTTGGAAATAAGATTTGAAGATTTGAGAGGTCATTTGAGTTCCGATTTTGGTAAACTTTATATGTACGGACTCGTGGCGAGACGAGGAATCCGTTGGTGTGATTTTCGGAATTTTTCGAGAAGTGGGCCCGGGGCTCGGGTTTTACCAACTTCGTGAATTTTAGTACTTTTCGAGTATTTTTGATTGGGTTATGTTTCTTTAACCCATATTTATGTATTCGTTGTGATTTTGACTAGATTCGACGCGCGAGGAGGTCGATACGAAAGGAAAAGGCATTGCGGACCATTCTACGGCCGGTTAGAGGTGAGTAGTTGGTGTATATGATGGCCTGAGGGTTTGAAACCCCGGCTTATCACATTGTGACGCTATTGTAGGGCGTGACTCGCACCCCATGGCAGGTGCGGGATTAGTTATGACTGGGGATTGAGACTTAGTCCATCCCGAACAAGAATGTTTCTATATTGGCGAATGATACGCACCCTGTATTGAATATATCTGGCTTATTGCCCTGTTTGGGGCCTTGTGCCGATCTGTAGCATCCTTAGATGATGAATGTCATTGTGATAGCATGCTTTGTATAATCATTGATCTCAGTCCTGTGTTTAATCACTGTTATGAAATGCTAAGTCACTTTTCCTGAAGTTAAATCTCTAAAGTATATTCTCCTTAATAAATTGGAAATTGGGAAATTAATTGAATCTGTTACGTGACTCATATGCATATTGTGGACTGAGTATGGATCGGGCTGCACGCCGCAGCGAATGGTATGATTATATTGCGCTTGGGCTGAAGGAGCCCCTCCGGAGTCTGTACACACCCCCAGTGAGCGCCGTCGACGTTAAATGGATCGGGCTACGCGCCGTAGCGGTCATGTGCATTGCATTGCATCCTTACATTATACTTGACTGATATATTTGAAGTTGTTTTGCTGTTGGTTCGTAGTTAGGTGTTGGAGTGTTAGTTTTAGCTTTACTTTGTGGTATTTCGTGGATTTCTTATCTTCGGACATTTTATATGCTTATTACTCACTGAGTCGGTAGTACTCACCCTACTCCCTGCACCTTGTGTGCAGATTCAGGTACTTCGGGAGCTTAGTTGAGCTAGCCGCTGGTTTCCAGAGTTCCAGGAGTGGTCGAGGTAGCTGCTATGACGTCCGCAGGACCCGACTCCTCCCTTATCCCTTTATTATTTCCGTACTTTAGAACATACTTATTTTGAGGATTTTTTTTGACTCTGTATTAGTTAGAGGCTCTAGACTCATGACCCCAGGTCTTTGGGAGTTACAGTTATATCAGTATTTCGTATTGTTTTAATTGAGTATTTCAACTATGAGTATTAATATTTGATTTTAAGTATCTGATTAATTGGTTTTGAGCTTTGTGCTCGGGTTGAGAGAGTAAATGGTCGGGCTTGCCTAGCATTAGTGTTGGGCGCCATCACGACCGGGTTTGGGGTCGTGACAGGTGTTTCATCTAATTCTTCTTCCTCATTTTCTTCATCCTCTTTTTCTTCTTCCTCATTTTCTTCATCCTCATTTTCTTCGTCCTCAATAAAAATATCATTGCCAAATTGTCTTTGTAAAGTTTCATGATCTAGCTGTTCTCCGAAATTAATATTATAACACGCAGGGGGTTAGAAAAATGAAGTTTCATCAACATGAGTCATTTCATCTATATGTTTTCTAATTCTAGGAGAAGGATTAGGATTAGGACTACGATTAGGATTACTACTACTATCACCTTTACTACTTTTTTAAATAGGCCAAATACATTTTTAGGTGCTATAATTTAAATACGAAATTAAATTTAAAAAGTTTAACACAAAAATTAAACACACAAATGAATTACGAAAATAGAACACGTAAAGTAATCACAAAATTAAGCACTAAAATGATACACAAAAACTATATATTAAAATTAGGAGATGGAACGAGCGCACCGTGATTAAATATTGAAACTTGAAGAAATTGCCCGAAAAATTGCTCCAAATACTTGACGAATTAATTTGAAGCTTGAAAGTTGCTCCAAAAATTTGCCCAAATACTTGAAACTTAGTTGATCACTTGATTGTGAGAAAATTGAGAGAATAATTATATAGATAGAATGTAAGAGATTTGAGAGAGAATGATTGATTTTTGTGGGAAAAAATGAAGAAGGATGGGGGTATTTATAGTTAAAAATAGAGCCAAAGTGTAATTTAATAAACTTAAGGGTTATATTAAAAGTTTTTTTTGGAGGGGGAGGGGTGCAAATATGGCCATTTATAGCCGTTTATGGGCGTTGGGAACGGCTAAATTTGCAATGGAGGCCATTGCCAAACGGCTATATTTACAAAAAAAAAAAAGAAAAATTAAAAAAACATGTGGGATAGACGGTACAGGTGGGACGGGACAGGATAAACGGGACGACATGAATATCCCATCCCATCTTGTGTACCATGTAATATGGGCCCATCCTGTTTAAAATTAAGTGGGCCGGGCCGGGGTACGGGACGGGACGGCCCGCCGTTGGACAACCATAGTTTGAACAGAGGTAGTATTACTTTAGTATGCATGGTTGTAACCCAATGAAGCAAGTAGCTAATAAATGAAGCCATTTTAAAATTTCTGAACTTACATTCTCTTATAATTTACTATATGATTTACATTTTCTTAGAAACTGCCACCATAATTTGTGCAAAAGGGGATGAACTTTAGATTATGTTTTTAACGGAAGTTACAAAGAGTGGGCATTACCATAAGGTGTCGTGATCAATAATTCAAATTCCGAAGATGCCCTTCTCTCGTTGGTGTAGATACGCCAAAGTAGAAAATAAGAAAATAACTTTCTCAGTAAGTTTAAGTTATGTGCACTGACAATGTATGATATTTTTATGTCAATATGTTAAGTTACTTGCAATAACATCTAATTATTTCTAACAAACGTGATTTGATAAGTCGGAAAACAAAGTAGATAATCTATTAAGTAAATTAAATTATATTAATAATAAAGAGGAGTCATTTTCATTCTTCTGCTTGCCGCACCAGCAATAAAAATTCGCACGTACATCCTGTCAGGAAGCATAAGTTCACATTCCAAGAATCCAAAATTGAGTATGGGGACAGAGAGTTTGCAATTGGATATTTTATTTCGTCAGTAATGTTAGAATAAGCATGAAGTATTAAGGCGCAGCAAGATGGCAAAAGAACAAAAGGAGATAATATTTTCGAAGACGGCATGACGTACAATACACAATATGCCTTCAACATTTTGTTATGTAATATGGAGTAGCATATTTGACTATAACTACTCCTCTTCTTCTTTCCCTCTTTTTATCTTCTCTTAATAATGAGCATCAGAGCAAAAACCATAAGCCTTACTCTACAGCTTAGTCTTAGTTTTTTTCTCTTCATTTTTATTAATGGTGAAGCCAGGTGTGGAAATGGTTGCGACATGGCTTTGGCTTCGTACCATATTTGGCCAGGAGCTAATTTGACTTACATTAGTCACATATTCAACCGAACAATCCCAGATATTCTCAAATACAATCCTGAAATTACAAACCAAGATAGTATCACTAGTGATACGAGGATTAATGTCCCATTTTCTTGTGATTGTTTAAATGGTGATTTTTTGGGACATACTTTTGTGTACAAAACAGTGTTTGGTGATACGTACAAGAAAATTGCGACTATGGCCTTTGCAAATCTTACAACGGAGTATTGGCTCAAACGGGTCAACACTTATGACCCGATCAACATACCGGATTATGCCATGATCAACGTGACAGTTAATTGCTCGTGTGGTGATAGAGACGTATCCGACGATTATGGGTTGTTCGTCACGTACCCTCTTCGTCGGGGAGAGAACTTGTCAACGGTGGCCAAGGCGTCGGGTGTGCCGGCTGAGTTACTGGAGAAGTTTAATCCGGGTTTGGATTTTGATTCCGGGTCAGGAATAGTGTTTGTGCCGGCTAGAGGTTAGTGAGTATTTTTGTTGTTTATTTGAATTGGAAATTAGCTATTTAAATAAATTAAATACCTGGAACGTTATTGTTTCCAATTGGACCAGCAAAAGATAGCATAATGGATTTCTTAGTTTATTTTAGTCATGGCATGAGTGGTTTACAAGAAGTACGAGTATTTAACATGTAATATGGTATTTTCCCGTGATCGTATTTCATCCTTATATTTATGCTGTTGTGGAGACAACTCAATGATCATCGATAACAATTTAAAGTATAATATCGTGAATTTGAATTCAGTGATCACCTCCTATCATGTTAATTCGATTGGATATTTTTTCTTCTTTTATTATCAATTGATTATATATCTTAAACATCAAAAATTTGATAAAATGCTTTATATTTATCTCGCTCTAATCGCAATATCAGACAATTAATCATAGTAAAACTATTTTTACGTTACCATCAACCTACCTTTCTCTTTTATCTGAACTTAACACCAACTATATATTTTGTGAATTCACATAGATGGAGTTACTATTCCCTCATTAATTATGTAAAAGAGCACTCATTGATTGTTTTGTCCCTATTTCTCTTATTAAGAAAATGGAGAGCAAAAAGGAATATCATGAACCTTCTTCGCAAACTTCACGCCCAAATATCTTAAAAGTTCAAAATTCTATTCTTTAAGTTCAATCTCCACAATTTATTAAACTGCAGGACACTATTATGAAGTTCGACCTGTAAAAACTGAACTTCAGTACAGAAATTCCAAAAACTTTGAAGAAGCGACCCTCTACTATTCTTTTTTAATTGTGGCTATGTTTTAAATTATCTAATGCTGAGTATGTTTTAAAAAAGCAATATAAATGTGGCTACAAGTGCACTTTAGGCTATATAAAATAAATATATATAAAAAAGAAAGGATAACCGACTTACCGACGGCACGGCACGGCAGCCCTATTTACGTGCGCATCCATACGCTGACAAGGGAGCGGCAAATTTAAGAAGTGCACTCACTGTTCACAAGGTAGCGATGGATGACAGCTTCAGAGTACGGGTCGACAAGGTCTTCGGCTCTCTGACTTCGACGGCGACGGCGCCCTCCTCCAATTTGAGTTCTCTCTGGTGTTTAACCGACGACGAGATTCACAAAAGGGAATGGGACAGGGATAGCCCCTCCCGAGAACTACTCGACTTTGATTCCAAACCCTGCCCTCCTCATATTGACGGCTTCTTCGCTAAGCCCCACCTGCAAACCCTAGATTTCCCCAAACAGCTCCAGTCCGATCTGGAAGAGCTCAGTGACGGCCAAGAAGAGCCAGATGATGCTGATGCTGATGAATCGGATATCGGGTCCTGCATTGGTCTAGATTCCACTCTCGACTATGAGGAGGAAGAGGACGAATTTGACAAAGTGGCCGTCGGTAGGGAGAAGCAACAGCCTAATGACCGCTTGTACTTGCGGGACGTCTCCGACTACGGAATTCCTACGGATACCTACAATGAGCTTCCTCTTACACTTGAGGAAGTTGAGAGAGATCCTCGCGCTAATCACCTGGCCGCCAAGCTCAGGCTCCAGGAAGATGCTGCTGAGGCCGCCCTCAGAGAAGCTCATTTCACTTCCATGCCACCTCCTAAAGGGTTCAAGTTGAACGAAAATTCTAATTTGCCCCCGGATTCGTCTGTTCCAGATTATATAAGGAATCCGTCCAAGTATACTTGCTATAAGCTTGATGCCTCAGATGGTATGGATGAAGCATCCAACCGGAAAGCCTACATGGACTTCTGCAGTCTCATGAAGAAGCGAGCACAGCTGGAGCATGATAGCTGCACTAATTTCCAGAAATTGCCTACATTTAACCCGAGAATGAAGCAGCAGGAGCCTGCTGGCCCCTTCACCAAGCAGGGCGCTAAGGCAGAACAAATGCAAGTGAGAAAAACATTTCCCCTTAGCATTGTTGCCTTAGAATCCGATAATGCTCAAGTCTCTGCAATGGAAGAAGATGAGTGGTATAATGCAGCCAACAGAGCTAGACCTGGAAGTTTGCAGAAGCACAGCAGACGCTATAGAACTAGGGCCATTATGGACATTGACGACCACAATGCTTGATTTTCACTTTTGTGTGATTCATTTTTTTGTGTGTGTGTGTGTAAAACCAAGAAAAGCAGAGCTTTGCGTCGATTTTTGGCATTTGGTGTTAATCTTTTTTTCGGGGTAGGACTTGAATCATGTGGTAATTATGGGGAATGAATGGTATCATATCTATTTGTTGTTTTAATATAACTGTTAATACTACCCTGTATTACCTGATATTGCTCGACTAAATGTCGCAATGAATTTTTTTGAGGATAGGAACTGATGTAGCTCCATTGTAGGCTTGTAGCTTGTGTTGTTTTGCTCGAGCTATACACAGTTGGAAAATCCTAAAATTATGTATATTTACAATAAGTAGATGTGACTAACTAATTACTGACTAATGCCTAGACAGCTAGACACTAACTGCCTTGTGATTGATACGTTTATACTAAGTTGGTAACCAGATTAAAAAAGAGTAGCGCGTGAGCGCGCAGTGATACTCTGGAGTCCTGATCCTAAAACTTTTGGATCCGTCTCCGCTTGAGGAATAATGCATGTGAAATACGATCTTATAAATATTCAGTGATTTAACTGCTCGGAAGTTGGTAGAGGAATAAACAAGTGAATTGGTTTTGCTCCCGCAAAATGTAATTCATTTGTTTAATATACGAGGTTACACTAATATATAAAAAAGGCAGCTCGGTGCATTGAGCTCCCGCTATGCGCAGGGTTCGGGGAAGGGTCGAACCACAAGGGTCTATTCTACGCAGCCTTACCCTGCATTTCTGCAAGAGGCTGTTTCCACGGCTTAAACCCGTGACCTCATGGTCATATGACAGCAACTTTACCAGTTACGTCAAGGCTCCCCTTCGACTAATATATAAACTTAGCATATTCAAAATCCAATTGATCGAGAAATTAAGGCCAGCTATAACAAAGATCAGCTATCAAAATGGATGGAAGGTTAGCAAGTAATGCGTTAGTACTTAAAAACAATCTGGTAAAGTAGGTGGTTTTTGGATAAGTACTGCAAGTTGTTTTACTGTGCAGAAGCTCCAAAGTTTTTTTCTTCTTTTCAAATGATTTGATATGGATGGAAAAAAATTCATGGTAAAGAATGATTATTTTATTTGTTAAATTTGCCCTACTGCTGACCTAGTAATCGTTTTTTACACTATCATTGCAGATGCATATGGAAAATTTCCATCATTGAAGACAAGGTTTTATCCAAACTTGAAAAACTCTAGAGATCTACTTAGTGTTTTTTTTTGTCCGAGATAGTCATCTGAGAACATTCTCTCTGCTTTGTTTTGCAGTTCAAAAGGTTGACTCTACTTCGCGTACTGCTGTGATGAGATATATTTCAACTTATGAGTTCAGACATGAAGTATGATCATATATTTTGGTATATGGCTTACTAAATGATGCCGTTTTGCCAGGAATCTCACGTGGAGCCATTGCTGGTATAATAGTGGCAGCTATTTTTGGGGCTACTATCTTTGCAGTTTGCCTTTATTTTGTGTTTTATAGGAGCAAGCAAATAGAGGAGGAATCATTTCTCCAAGGATCATCTGATGAACACTTTAATGAGCACTTTCGTAAGTAATTTTTTTTATTGTAATGTATCTTTTCCCCAATAAAAAGATAGTAGTTGCTTCTTGAAGTAGATAGATGTGGACAAATATCCTTAACTAGTGATGCAGCACGAGTTTCTGCTGTTTATGTTTGTTGTTTCTCTTGCTTTTCCCATGAATAATCATCATGTTCACTGTCAGAAAGCCTTATGCATATTTTGTTGAAAACGTCTATAGTTAAGCCAAATTTACCTGCCAAATCAATAATATTAACAATTGATGAAGCACTGTCTTCAAAACCAAGTAATCAGAATGGTTTAATGAAATCCTTTATGCATCAGGTCCTCCAAAATTGGAGAAAATTACAGAATCAGGTCTTTTATATGGTGTTATTTCTCCAAGGCCGACAGGGATCACAGTGGATAAATCGGTGGAATTTTCATACGAGGAACTTGCTAAGGCTACAAATAACTTCAGCATGGAAAATAAGATTGGTCAAGGCGGCTTTGGATTAGTCTTTTATGGAATGTTAAAAGGCGAGGTTTGTGGATATTCTTGTCATAGTATTTCACACAAACACTTAAATACTCGTACTACTTGTTGGTAGCTACTTTAATTTGTCAATGTCTTCTCATTCACAATACCGGTACAGGGCTAACAGAAAAGAGCATAGTTTACTAATCAGTAGTGAGCATGGAGAACACTGTAGCTTAAAGATCTTGAGTTATGAATGAAGAAGATAAATTCATGACTACTAGATCATCCGAAGTTTACATCCAAAGTTACATGAGTTCAAAATGTGGTTGTTCTTTATATAGCCAGAGCATCATATCTAAAGAGGTCATGGAGGCTGATAGGCTCTAGTCCTTAGATGTATGCACTGGATGAAACATAGTTCAATGAATTCGTAATACACATTTAAATCATAAAAAAAATGTATCTTTTGCCTTTTCCCATTTCTTTAGCTTAGGCCTTCTTCTGACTTGAATGCAGAGAGCAGCAATTAAGAAAATGGATATGCAAGCATCGAAAGAATTCTTCGCCGAGTTGAAAGTCTTAACGCATGTCCATCACTTGAACTTGGTAAGTTTATTCTTCTTATAATGATTGAAAGTATCGACGTTCCTTGTATAGGTATTCTTGTTTTTGTGCTTGTGTTTCCTGTAAAGATAGCCTGGCAGCTGGTTCAAGGTTTGAAGTTCAAACATGCTTCTACTTCCTTCGAGATCCAAAATTTTCTGTAATCAACATTCAAATTCAGCTCATATGCCACATTCTCTACTAATAAAAATGCAGAAATGCCATGTGACATGGCTCTGTGCCATCAAGCTATTAGATTATGGTGTTGTCCCAGTGACTTAGGACTTTGGTCCATATGTCGAATTAACTATGCTGTTATTCTTTCTATCCATGTTTAAGAAATATAAAAATATTGAAATTTACATATGATAATCACCACAGAGCCTCTTTGGGAGCCTGCATCACGTTATATCTTCTGTGCAATGATCAGAAAATAGTTCATTTATTTCATGCGTGCCTTTTTTCAACAGCCCCTTGGTCATTCCCTTGAAAAGTGAGCAAGACACAGAACTTTCTCTGTCAATTTTAAAGGGCAAAAGATACTTGTTCTGATTGAGACCATGACATGACATTTATTTTTAAAACCTATTGCAGGTACGCTTAATTGGATATTGTGTTGAAGGGTCTTTATTCTTAGTTTACGAATACATTGAAAATGGAAACCTAGGCGAACACTTGCGCGGATCGGGTAAGTGAAATTCTGTTATGCTGTGTAAACCATGTAATATAATCACTTTGCTGCTTTTTTCTCACTTGTAAATCCATCTCGATCTTTGACTTCCAGGCCGGAATCCATTGTCATGGTCTACCAGGGTGCAAATTGCTCTTGATGCAGCTAGAGGACTTGAATATATCCATGAGCATACTGTTCCTTTATATATCCACCGTGATATTAAATCTGCTAATATTCTGATTGACAAAGACTTCCGTGCGAAGGTTGTGAAAATTGTGATTTTCAAATTAAAGATCAAAGCCTTGTCATATAAATGCATCGAAAGATCTTTTCTTTTGTAGGTAGCCGACTTTGGACTTACAAAGCTAACTGAATTTGGAAGTACCTCTTTGCATACTCGGCTTGTGGGTACTTTTGGTTACATGCCTCCAGAGTAAGCGTCTAATTCCAGGTGGCATCTTATACCAGTATTTTTTCAGTTTTTATATTCTATGATGATATCTGGCAGTAATGCTTCTGTCTGCTAAGATATCTATTTGTTTCAACACTGAAATTCAGAACCACCCCAGTAGCAAGTAAATGCAGAAAAAAACTTGGTATCCTTTTCCTTTTCCTCTCTTTTGCTCACATCTGGCAGGTCATTGTATGTAGCTGTTAATCCTGTTCAAGATATACATTATTCTAGAGAAGGCATGAACGTTAGGTATATTAGTTAAATGTACTGTGTCATAGGTCTGGAGCAATGGCAGAATAGTGAAGTTGAAGGAGTTGCTAACCTTTCTTGCAAAACCTGTAAATGCATTTGCATTATATTTACTGGTTCAAATTTGCTTTTGGGAAAGACTATATCTTTCAAGATATTTCCGCTAAATGCTAATAGAATTAAGACATGGTTGCTAATCTTAAATAATACAACCGGAGATAAGTTCTGCTCTGTGAACATAAAGAAGCAGTGAGGTTCAGCGAATTTAAAGGTTCGGATACGAACAGTAAGGAAGAAAAACTTATTTCATCTTATGTTGCTAGATTTTGTCACCTGTAAAATATTGATATTAAGCACTTTCGTTCGCGCAACATAGTTGTCAGTTGGAATTTTGCTGATTGGTTTGTGCATTGTATTTTCCTATTTATTTTATTTGTAGTTAATCTTTTTTAAATGGGCCTTGCATACAGGTATGCTCAGTATGGTGACGTTTCCCCGAAAGTCGATGTCTATGCTTTTGGAGTAGTGCTTTATGAACTAATATCTGCTAAAGAAGCTATTGTCAAGACGAATGAAGTTATAACTGAATCAAAGGGGCTTGTTGCTTTGGTATGCCTTGTCACCTTCTTGTCTTACCTATAAATTCCAGCCTCTAAACCACTTAGAAAATTTTGCTCTATTTCTAAACAATAATAATATTTTGCAGTTTGAGGATGTTCTCAACCAGAATGGTGCTAGAGAAGGTTTACGCAAAGTGGTTGATCCCAAACTAGGAGATGACTATCCGCTCGATTCAGTCTGGAAGGTAAAGTGTCATTGTTATTCTTGTAAGAAAATGAAGCGTTTTCGCCTATGTAAATTAGTTGGTTGTTTCGTTTGCAGGTTGCTCAGCTTGCCAAGGCTTGCACACATGAAAATCCTCAGTTGAGACCTAGCATGAGGTCCATTGTTGTAGCTTTAATGACTCTGTCATCCTCAACTGAGGATTGGGATATCGGTTCCTTTTATGAAAACCAAGGGCTTGTCCATCTCATGACAGGAAGGTAGCAATAGCAGCTGATGATCAGTCAAGCATTCTCAAGGGATAAGAACCTCAAAATGCTTGGGAGTATTATTTGTTTATATATTACCATATTTGTGGGTATCTTTACTTTTTAAATTTTAGTTTCACCTTTCTTTCTGATAATTCTTTGTCTTTTGTTTCCCTCTTCTTTGTTTTTTGTAAAAGTTTAATGTTTTCAAGCAGAGAAGGTTTGGAAATTAGAACTTGATACATTGTACAGCCTTTCTTATTACCCCCCCCCCCCCCCCCCCTCTCCCCCGAATACAACCCCCGAGGGATCGACTGTGGTCTCCATTTATTCCTATCATCAATATATACAGTCTACCAGCGACTCATGGGTAGTGGCTTGGTTGAGAGAACATCAGCAGTAGCAAATGCGAGTCTTCGTAGGGCAAATGTCCTTGGTTTTGAATCCAAAATGAATCATTTACAGATAGCTTACCAACTAAGGCAATTTCTCTCATCCAATCTGAACAACATCTTCCTACCTAGTACCACCTACTGGTTTTCAATACAACTATTTCCTGATTCATAGCCATCTTCATTCTTGACTGATTTTTTAGTTTCTTTTTCTATATGTATAATTTATTGCCATCTTCCAGTTTTAAGTTGTAAATTGTAATATAAGTGAGTTATCTACCTTGGCACGTTTCTCTTTCCCTTTAGCCTGCCGGGTCAAAATTATTTGTATTTTTATATTATCATGATGTAGAAGAAACAACAAGTAAGCCAAATGACTCTGTCATTATATGTTTGTTTCATAGTCATTACTTGTGAAATTCTCATTAGAGTGATAGCTTATATTAATAGGGTCAATTAGAGTTGTACCCCTCCGCAAGCAACAAAATCTGATTGGCTCCTACTACTTTGAAATACTTGATCCAGGTGTAACTTTTAATATTTTTTTTTTACTTCATTGTTTTATCTCTTGGCCTGCCATCGTTGATGCAATCTTGGGCATGAAATGTTCAACTGTTTACTACATTAATGTATTACTGTTACCAAAATCCTTCCATCTGTGTGAGATTTGTATTTCGGCCCCAAGTCTGAATAACATATATAGAAGCCTCTCATAGGTTGACGATCAACATAAAAATAGTTATGAAGCTTCAATATTGGAATTATGCTCTCTCTACCCATCCGGGTAGAGGTAAGGTCTGCGTACACACTACCCTTCCCAAACTTCACTTGTGGGACTATATTGGGTCGTTGTTGTTGTTGTTGTTTAGCTCCCAGACTGTATTGTTGAATGGGCAAAAGGTTCAGTACAGATAAAGTGGAGATAGAAGACTCATATAATTGTCCTTAACTATTTTGGGTTTGAATGTTACCAAAATAAATTTTAAGTTGTGACAATGCACGATTTTGTTAGCAGTACCAGCTGACCTACAACATATAAGTCCTCATAACAAGGCCTAATATGGTAACCTAAAAATTACAAAAACAAATGCTCTAACCATTACATTGCACTGATTTGTACCGCTAGTGTATATAGCTTAAATCCTATCAAAATCACCTAAAAAGGAAGAAAAACAGGG
>NC_031990.1:21121320-21145395 GCF_001879085.1 Nicotiana attenuata
GGGGGGGGGATGAAAAGATTTGGTATAGCCCAAGCATCCTTCTTATTGAGACATATTTCAAATCCAAATTCAACGCCCATGGCTAAAAGCCGAGCATAGAAGAAGCAATAATGATGGTGGGTTGACTGAAGGGGTCAACTAGTGGAACATAAATATAGTATACTACTCTCTCCGTCCACTTTAAGTGATTTTTTGGTTCTTTTTACACATATTAATAAATTTACTTCCTCCGATCCAAAATAAGTGTTTTTTTGACCTTTTTTTTGTGGCCCAAAATAAGTGATTTTTTCAGATTTTAAGAATTAATTAATTATTTTTTTTCCTACATTGCCCTTGGAGTAAATATTGTTGGAGTATGTGTTAGGAGTATTTATGTGAAGAGATAGCAAAGGTTAATATGGTCAATTTCATTGCTAATTAATGCTAAAAGGTGAATTTCTTAATCTGTGTGAAAACAGCTAAAAAATCACTTATTTTGGACCGGAGGGAGTACCTTTTAACATTAATTAAGATCATATTAACCTTATTTGCTCATTGAAAATATAACAAACTATTCCTAGGCTTTTTTACTCCAAGGACAACTTCGAAAATAAGAAGTTAATTCTTTTTGACATCCTAAAAAATCAAATATTGTGGAAAAAAAACCAAAAAATCCGGACCCGGGGAGTACCTAATTTTCTTTCTACTTTCCAGGAAATACCATCTAGGCACCTTTGCTCCAGAACTCTTTGTCTCCTACTTAAAATAATGCAAAATTCAAAGCTAACTCTTTTCTCTTTTCTGATTAAGCCAAGTTGAAAAATGTTAAAAAGTCAAAAGAACTGAACCTGTCAAGTGTCAACTAACACTACCATAATACATCCATTGGCATCTTTACCATCCTAACCAGCATTTTCCCACCACTAACTTTCTTCAAGATTCTAAAAGAGTTCAAAAATCTCAAGCCATTTCTCAGCTACTATAGTGTTGAAACTCAGATGATTTTTCAAGAAAATAGAAGCTTTGTTTTAGTATTAGGCATATTAGTGTTAAACATTTTGTGGGTGGGGGCTAAATCCCAGTGTAGTGATGATTGTGATGCATTAGCTTCATTTTATTTATGGAATGGTGCAAACCTTACTTTCATATCTTATTCTTTTTCTACCACCATAAAAAATATTCTTAGTTATAATCCTCAGATAACCAAACCAGATACTATTCAATTCCAAAGCAGAGTTAATGTTCCCTTCTCATGTGGCTGTATAAATGGGGAATTCATGGGCCATCAGTTTGATTTGCAGGTCAAGACTAATACTACTTATCCGAGAATTGTCCGATTTTATTTTTCCAACCTTACAACAGTTGAAAAGTTGCAGAAGTCCAACAGTTATGATCCTAACAATGTTCCTGTAAATTCTATAGTAAAGGTTATTGTGAACTGCTCTTGTGGGAATAGTCAGGTTTCAAAAGACTATGGTCTATTCATAACTTATCCCATTCGTCCTAATGAGACTTTGGCTACAATAGCCAATGATTTTAAGCTACCCCAGAAGTTGTTGGAGGACTACAATCCTGAAGCAAATTTCAGCAGAGAGACTGGTCTGGTTTTCATTCCTGGAAAAGGTAATTAATCTCTATTAAGGTATCTATATTCATATTGTTAGCATCTTATAAGAATGACTAGTGCGTACACACTAGGGGTAACGTTGCGTACACCTACCCTCCCCAGACCCCATTTATGGGAATACACTGGTTTTGTTGTTGTTGTTTTAAAATGACTAGTCGAATTAGGATGAGTTGCTACAGAAATCTCAGCGGAAACATTAAATGGAAACATGCTCATTGTATACTATAAAGGGAAGAGCAACTTTTGCAAAGTGTATTTACAAACAGTTGTAGTGAGTTTTCTGATGATTTGACATGTATGACAAATTAGTACTATAAAACTTGGGAATTTCAGTTGAATATCTGTTACATGCTGAGTGTTTGCTGATCTTGTAATTCTTTTCTCTTAAATCTCTTTTTCTGAAATGTATTGCAGATCAAAATGGAACTTATCCACCATTAAGGACTACTACAAGGTTTACTTCAACCCCAATGAGCTTTTGATTTTTGTTTCAATGCTATAATATTGGTAGCTAATTATGGTTTCTTGCTTTTCACAGCTCAACAGGTTAGCCCTAATTTAGTGCTCCAGTGACATCTTTTTCAGCTTATCAAGTCTGAGGTATCCGAAATGTGGTGAACGTGATTGTAATCTACTAAGAACTGCGTTATTGACAGGAATTTCGGGTGGAGCAATAGCTGGCATATTGGTTGCAGCAGTTTTTGTTGTAGCCCTTTTAGCGGTTAGCTTGTATCTTTTCTTTATTAGAGGAAGGAAAACGGAGGACGAATCATTTCTTCACATGGCACCTTACAAACATAGTAGTAATGAGCATGTTCATGGTAATTTTTATGGTTTTGACTCTCCTGATGTATACTTACCTACCCATCAAACTGTTGGTGAGAGTTTCTGTTGTTTCTTGTTTCTCATTTCTCTTGCTTTTGGCATGAGGAATCAGCATCAGCATGACTTATTTGTTAAAGATACTACTCCATTTGCCATTTGTTAAAAAAACATAAGCTTCCTGCAATATATAGATCCTGATTAATGATGAAAGTATGTCAACTAACTGTTCTGTGGAAGCAGTGTGTAATTTATCCTTAAAATAAATTTATACCTAGCTACAAACCTTGAAGTTTTCCTTAAATGACTCAGGTCATGCAAATTTAGAGAATTCTTCAGAACAAAATTCTCTTAATAAGGGTGCTTCTCCAGAGCCCCCAAGGATCACTGTGGATAAATCAGTGGAATTTTCATATGAAGAACTAGCTAACGCCAGCGACAACTTCAGCACAGCCTACAAGATTGGTCAAGGTGGTTTTGCATCTGTTTACTATGCAGAGTTAAGAGGCGAGGTATGTTGTTATTCTTGTCAGATAGAGATGCTTAGCAGTTATTTGGATACTCAAATTGATCATCAGCTTTGTTATGTCACTATCGCGTCCTTCAAATAATTGTTTGGTTCAAAAGCAAAAGTTATGCTTATTTCTTAGTCAGCAGGCATTTCTTCTTTTTCCTGGTTAAATTTTTAAGATGAGCATGCAGAACAAACAATTCCACAATTATTGTAAGGGAATCTAAACAATTCGACAATTGTAAAGGAATCTAAATACATGTCATATTTGCATCCTGTCGTCTACATTAGAAAAGAACCACTCGAAGTTTAAAAAATATTATAGTTCGGTTTTGTATTTCATGCTGCTAGCCTGCTAATGTCCTTTATCTCAATAATATGCAGAAAGCTGCAATCAAGAAGATGGATATGCAAGCAACAAAAGAGTTCCTTGCTGAATTGAAGGTTTTGACCCACGTTCATCACTTGAACTTGGTAAATACGTACCTCTAACCTATGAACTTCGTCAATCTACTAATGCAATTTTCAAAAATTTGACTGATAAACTTCCTTTCCAGGATTTTGCATTGCTCAATATTTCCAATCCATTTAGTGGTCTGAGCCATTTAGCTTGCCAATGATCCTTGTGAAAATCAGGATTTGTTTTATTATGAGAATGTCATGATTGGTGATTTAGTTCTGCTCTTTAACCTAATACATCATAGAGAACATGAGGTAATATTTCACATGTTGAAACCGTTGCAGGTACGTTTGATAGGATATTGCATTGAAGGATCTTTGTGCTTAGTCTACGAATACGTTGACAATGGAAACCTAAGCCAACACTTGCGTGGTTTAGGTAAGTTCGGTTCTTCTCATTCCAAAGAAAAATCATGTCTAATCAAATTTTCGAATCTCTCACAGTTCCATATCCAATCATGTTCTTTCCATTTCCAGGTAAGACACCATTGCCATGGTCTACCAGGGTGCAAATTGCTCTGGATTCAGCTAGAGGCCTCGAGTATATCCATGAACACACTGTTCCTGTATATATCCATCGCGATATTAAATCAGCCAACATTCTGATCGATAAAAACTTCCGTGCAAAGGTATGAAAGTTCCAATACTAGATCTATGAAATAAAAAACCTTGTGTACTAACTCATTTGAAAATAATCTTTTGCCATGCAGGTTGCTGACTTTGGACTTACCAAGCTGATAGAAACTGAAGGTTCTATGCACACTCGTCTTGTTGGTACTTTTGGTTACATGGCCCCTGAGTAAGAATTTTGAATGAAAGTTCATTAGAGGCTTTCCCATCTTATACTAATAACTCTCAATTTAAGGAATTAATAGTAAAAACTGCAGTTTTATGCACCATTTCAATCCTGTAGAAAATGGTTTCAGATTTCCTTATTGCCTTTCTGTGCAGGTATGGTCAGTTTGGTGATGTTTCTATCAAAACTGATGTATATGCTTTTGGAGTTGTGCTTTATGAATTAATATCAGCTAAACAAGCTATTATCAAGGCTAGTGAAATTGCTACTGAATCGAAGGGGCTCGTTACAATGGTACCTTAAATCATTTTCTTAATTCACCAAGTAATTATCAACTCTAAACCACTTAAAGAGTCTAAAATTTAACTGTTAATTGGCAACATCTTGCAGTTTGAGGATGTGCTTAATGAGGTTGATCCTAGAGAAGGAATATGCAAATTGGTAGATCCAAAACTTGGTGATGATTATCCCCTGGATTCAGTCTGGAAGGTAAAAGAGAATTATACTTACCAAGTGTATTTTATTAAGGGATTCGTCATATTATTCGTCCAAATATAGCAGAATGAAGATGCAAGATTCATATAGCCGACCCCAACTAATTTGAGAATGATACGTACTTAGTGAATTGATTGATTGCGATAACGAAAGTAATTAGCTTTCTTTCACTTGCAGGTGGCTCTTCTAGCCAAGTCTTGCACACATGAAAATCCACAATTGAGGCCAAGTATGAGGTCAATAGTAGTAGCTTTAATGACAATATCATCCTCAACTGCAGATTGGAATATTGCTGCATTTTATGAAAACCAGGGCCTTGCCCATCTCATGTCAGGAAGGTAACAAATTCCAATTGGAGTTCTTGTGTTACTCTTTATAAGGAAATTAGAACCATAAGTAACACTTGTCCATTTGTTTACATCAACCATATAAACACACTTTAGGTACTTTTGCTATATTGTAAAAGAGGGAAACCATATACATCTCTCTTTCTCTGTCTCCTCTTTTAATGTTTTCCTTTTTGGTTTTTGTTTGGGAATTTTGGAGGGGGGTTGGATATTTTGCTCCTCTATTATGTCATTTTATGAACAAAGACAAGGGCATAAGTGTTTTTTAGTACTAGCTGTCAAAGTCTCCAACTCTCCATGTCTTTATAAAGGAAAGATGACAAATAAACAGCGTAAAGCAGGATATTTTCAGATTTCATTTTGTCATTACTATTGTATTACCATCTTTACTAGTAATTGGAAAGTAAACTGAATTTAATTATGAAAAAAAGGAAACGAGAAAAACATTTACTCGATTATGGAAGTTTATTTGCGTAATAAAATTGCAAACCATGGAGTATGTAGCACGTTGTAATTTTAAAAGTAAGGTGATATTTATAGTTTTCATGCAAATCAGTGAAAAGATTTACTGATATGTTTTATCTATCCAATAATTAACAAAATATAATCATCGTTAAATGAACATTTCGAACATAAATTACTTCCAAACAAATAAATTACACTGTTTTTAGAGGTAAACACTAATATGTTTGCTTCTCGCTAAATTTTCACCAGCAAAAAAAAAAAAGGGATTCTCACTGAATTCTTCTATTTTTCTTATCCCTTATCTGGACCTCTTCAACAGTAAAAAGATAAAGGAAAAAAAAAGAGGTAAGAAAAGATAATTGAAGAAGTCTAACGAAGTAGTTGAACTAAAAATATTCTTCCTGTTATGTTAATTAGTCAATAAGCAGCATGAAGAAATACTGCACTAATTTTCAATTCTTTTGACTTTGCTTACGGAAAAGGATCAAAAATGCCCCTTACGTATTTGGAAATGGTTTAAGTTTGCCCTCCTTCTATCTATTGGTCTAGAAATACCCCCGATATTTATTTTCGGATTGAAAAATACCCCTCGTTTAACGGAAGTATGAGATGGAATATGTAGACCCACCCATAATTAACCCGACCCATCCGAAGTAAACCCAAAATCCTATCCCTTTCTCCTTATTGGAAATTGGCGGACATATTACGTCGGTAAATTTTATGACGAACAGTATAGGGTGCAAGTTTGGGATGGAGAAGAAAATGGGGAAAACAATAGTAAAAAATCACAAAAAATTCACCATTGACAACCAAGTAAAATTGTCATTATCTTCGTGAAACCCAGTTAGCAGAGAAAGAAAATCACCAGCACACTCTCCATTATCCCTTAACAGAGCGGATTCTATAATACACAATTCTTGAACACGCTTTTAAAACTATAGATAGCAAATACTCATCCACAAAAAAACCAATTCTCAAGCATCAAACAGAAAACTTCAAAAGTATTACCGGGGTCATTTCCCCGTAAAATTGACTTCACTATCATATTCCGGGTTTTTTTCTTCTGTTTTTTTTTTTGTTTATCTTTGAACAAAAGAAATTATCAGAGAAGAAGAGAAAACGCGCAAATTCTAATATTGTTTGTTTCCCTCCGCCAATTTCCCGTAAGGAGAAAAGGGTTAGGATTTTGGGTTTACTTCAGAATGGATCGGATTAATTATGGGTGGGTCTAATATTCATGTGGACCAATAAATCAATAGATGAAAGGAGGGCAAACTTAAACCATTTTCAATATATAGGAGTATTTTTGACCCTTTTCTATTTTTCTAATTGTACTATTTTTTACCATAGGTATAACATGGTTATGAATTTTAGATCAAGGGATGGATGTCGTATTTGAGCAATAGATATATACTGACTTAAAATTTCGAATCTATCTGTTTAAATATCTGAAAGGAAATCTGTAAGGCCAATAAAAACTATATATGTTATGAAGCAATAAAAGAAAGAAAAGTATTACAGAGAAAAGTAGAGAGAGAATTCTTATTGATTTGGGATGAATTACAATGGAATAGAACCCTTTATTTATAGGGAGAGGGCGACTTAGCCACCAAGTAATAAACCCTAGAATCTCTCTAAATATAGACATTCACCATAAATAAAATTCTATTTATAACACTCCCCCTTGAATGTCTAGCTAGGGATGGCAAATGGGGCAGGACAGGGCAGGGCAGGGCAAAGTCATAACGGGGCAGGGCAGGGCGAGGCGGGTCAAAACACATTTTCAGAAAATAATAAATGGGGCAGGGCAGGTGTAGGGGCTGGATTTTTGCTGCAAGCACAAACAAACAAACTGGAGTATTCTTCACTTGGGTGCGCATATTTCTGTACAAAGGCTTCAAATCGTTTTAGCAAAGCATATAATTAATTAGTTGCCGAAATGTGTTCACTTATGAGTATTAACTGAAAGGATTAATCATACTAGTCTTCCCATTTAAATAGTTTTAAAAATTTTCTTTCTTTCCTAATGTTTCGTAATCAAGACGACATGTTACTAAAGCGTAATATCTGGTTAATTCATCGAGTTTAAATAACAAATAGTAAATGAGAAAGAAATCGAAGCTGGAAAAAAATGATGTGCTTCTTATTCTAAATACAAATTACAGTAGCATAATTTTGAAAAGAAAGACTAATTCAAAATCCAGGCATAAATTGACCCTTTCATTAAGTAAAAATGACAGTCCTGTGGTGTTTGTTTGAAACAAAAAAAGGAGCTAATTAAGTCTACTATCATTTCTCATTCTAAGTAAAAATGACAGTAGCGTAATTTTGAGATGAGTCAACTAGTAATTTACAGTCCTAACTTAAAAAAAAAAAAAAAAGGCAAGAAAGAAACAAGGAGCTAAACAGGGCGAGGCGGGGCAGGGCTAAGTAGGGCGGGGCAGGGCAGGTTGTGATCACGCCCAACTATGCCTTATAAAAAGGACAATGCGGTCGTTGCAAATATAATCCGGTTTACAAGTCCGGAGTCGAATCCCACAGAGAACTAAGGTTTAGCTACAGTTGTTCACTATCACCAAGAAGACAAGCTTGAACAATTCCTAAATAGATATTAAGATTCTTGTGTTTAACTACTTAACTAATAAATTAAAATAGTAAATTAACAACTAACGATACTGAGGGTTAGAGAAAAGATTAAGGAGGTCTAGAGTTATGATTTCCCCTATTGTCGGAATCCTTCCCGCTATGTCTTCTATAATTTCGCCTAAGTATTCTCTACCGATCATGAGCACTCTTATTATCGTAAATCTCTCCCGAGTAATTACGATAATTTACTAGACGCACTCTCCCGAGCTACGCTAGCTGGCTTTTAATACAGCTCACTTCAGATTGCACCCAAGGCTTCGTTATCCCTAATCCCACCTTTAAACCCTCGGTTATTGATCCCTCATATACTTTGGGAGTGGTGTTGTTCAACAATTACCTAAATATGCACTCTCTCCCGAGTTATGCATACTAAATAGGCACAGCTAATTGAGAGCTCTTCAACCAACCACAATATAAACGTAGTTGAACAAATAGAGAAAAGCTATGGCTCAATTATATAAAAACATAACAAGAATTTATCCTACAAAAGGTTCTATCAAAACTCTAGATAACAAATTAGCTATTCATAATAGTATGTAAAACTACAATACTAAAAGTCATAACCAACAATGAAAAATAGGAAGAGGAAGGAAAAACTTGTAGAAGAATTCTCCGCCTTGCTCCCAATGTGTTCTTGCCTCCTTAGGTTGAATCTATGTCTCAAAATATGTCCCCTCCTCCTCAAAATAGGTTTAGGACCCCTTTTATACAAGTTGAAATAGTGTAGGGCCGAAATAAACTTGTCCCGGGCCAGACAAGTTCTCTGATTTTCTGCCGCGGTCAGTTCCGCGGTCGCGGTTTCGACCGCGTTTTTCACCCTGTTCCGTTTGGAATTTGGAAAAACGTAAAACATGAAAGTTGTAGCCCTTTGAGTTAGCTTTCCAACCATATATTGTGGAGTCCAAATGGATTTCTGAGCAAAAAGTTATGTCTATTTTACTAGACAGCGCATAATATGCCTCCTCAAGTCTTCGTTCGTACTTAATTATCAAATTTGACCCCCGAACACGATCCCGGCTTAATTCCTTGAGCTTTTACTCAGACTTCAAAGCTTCAAATCACTTAAATTCATTCCATAACATCCATATAGCTCGGAATCACACCTACAAGGCATAAAACACACAATTAGTGCAAAACACTAGCGATTAAAGCGCAAACTCAATTAAAGTGCAATAAATTCGAGTGTAATAATCGACTAAAATATGCAATTATAGCCTATCATCAGGTTGAAAAAGAAAAAAACTGTTCAATGGGGCGGGGCGGGTTAAATTTGTGGCAGGGCAATGCTTCACCCGCCCCGCCCTGCCCTGCCCCGCCCCATTTGCCATCCCTATGTCTAGCTGCCAGATAATGTGCCTCGTTAAAACCTTAACTAAAATAAAACCCAGTGGGAAAAAAAACTCTAGAGAAGGAAAAAGAGTACACATATCTAACAATACGCCTTTTGGTTGCCTCGTTAAAAACCTTGCAAAGAAAATCCGGTGGGACAAAACCTTGTAAGGGAAAAAGAGTACAACGCGTATTAACTCCCCCTGATGAGAGCATCAATTCACATCCTTAAGCATTTGCATTCCAATCTTGTGCACCATCTTCAAAAGATCGTTGGTAGATATTTGATAAACAATATCAGCCATATTAACTTCAACGAATTTGTTTCACCTTGAAATCATCATCCCTGATAGATGTATTGTCTTCATATGATCTTGTCGGAATCATCATTTCAATATCTTCACATAGGGGTGAAAACTCTTGCTATCATATTATCATGCTTATAGTTATAGCAAGATACATATGTGCACAAATTGCATTTAGGATATAGTAATTCATGACCATGAATTCTATATGCTTTAAGCAATTTAAATCCTTCAAGGATTTTTAAGTCATATAAGCCATATAATAGACTTTAGATGCATATCAAGTTTTCATGTCATGCTAGACATATAAGATATCGAAAACTGATTACACATACCATTGACTTTATACTTTCGAGTGTTTGAACTACATGTTCAAAACTACATATCTTTCGTATGAAACCAATTCTACTTGAATTGTTTCTCTAGACTTAAGATCCTTATATATATTTAACGCTATCATAGATGTCGTCAACGAATATTTTATATCGGTTCCAATCTTCTTCTTTTTTTCTTCATAAAGACATAACATAGAGATCTCTTCATTCATATATTCAGGTACCTGAATCTCTCATGAGATTTTATGAAGTGTTATGTCATGTGATCTTCTAGATCACTTGCCTCCTTTATTATGATCATTTTGATCATTTGCTCATCTTCTTTATCAAGAAGTTTATTTGAAACCGATTTGTCTATACGCTTTAAGCGTACCATAGACTTTGTCCTTCTAGGACTTATTCTAATAGGAGCATTTGCAGTGAGAATATAGTTACTTTCTTTGGGTCAGCAAATGCATCTGGCATGCTTTGCAATATATTGCAGATGAATTATCCTTTTATGAACTTCAAGTTCATATTGTTTTATTCGAGGATCTAGATGTACAAATAATAATTCATTCCGCATAACTTTTTCTCAGATGTTATCATCTCTCCCCCTCATGTTAGAAAAACTAACATGCTTCCTCAACTTTGGGAACCCATCTTTGTGCGTTATGGTGTTAATCAAAATATACACCGCATATCAATAATAATGAGATGGAATTATTTGGTTCCTGACCCTGAAACCACTTGTGAGGGGAGAATGTAATATACTTTCGTATATAACGTATATCAAACTGATATATATAACTTTGTTCTCATAAGCAATAGTTTAGCTATTAAGTGGAGACACTTAAAAAATCATTTTGCTAAACCAAATGTGATATAAACCAACTTATCAAGATTAACTTCTTGAATAGAAAATCTGGAAATTATGCTCGAAATTAAATTATTGAGCAAGTTACCTCGCAAATACCATGTTGCGGGTTAATAATAATCGCACATGTAACCATCTCATAGATGCATCTTATGTGGTATACATGGTAGGTGAATGGGCCCATATTCACCTTTGATATTTCCAGCATTCATGGGATTCAGTCCCAATTTTAATTGGTCTATTAAATAATGAGAACAAGCAATGTAAGAGAATTCGTAAAGAACTTTCTAGTTCTTTAATATTTACCCATGCGAATTCTCTTTTATTTTTGCACATCATACTTGAATTAACATGGCTAAACCAATTATGCCAATTGGATAAATTATCAATATTGATAAACTTCAGGTTTACACCATGATGTGTGCAATTATGAATAAACTCCAAGTTTATTATGATATAGGTTTTTATATCAATAAATATCCACTTCATTGTGGTATTCTTTTGTTTATGTAGTACAAATTGGAGAATAAAACGGGTAGCTTTTCATATACATATTACCCCGCTACAAGTTGTAGTAATAGAAGATATTAAATCTTTCCTTTATTTATAGTCTCAATATAATCAACCGCTTTCGCGTATACTTTGGAAACTGAATAAGTTTCTTTGAGACTTACTACAACACAATACCTTATTGGTAACTAATTGTGTTTCTCCAAAATAGTATAATTGGCTCTTGCAGAGTTCTCAATTAATTTTGTAGTACCACATATTCATCAACACCCATATGGTGAATATCTCTTTTAAAGAGAAAGTTATACCATTATGGTTATGGTCAAAATTATATGCAAGATCTGTTTCTTGCATTACCGTTGTCTTTTAACAATCACAATGCCAAAATATTTTGGCGTACAATAGGTATGTGACCAATGACCATTCATGCCATAATAATGACATTATTTTCTTATATCATCTCAAACCTCCTTTTAGAGGTGAGTGCGGTATATTCACTACCACTAGCACGTTCATATTCTTTGAAGAATGAATATGTATTCATAAATCTGATGTTGTCACATTCACATCATGAATGGACCATAATCATCTATATGTGCTTTACAAAATCTCATGTCAAATTGATGACAAATATTACTTTCACAGAGTGAAGGATTATTTTGAGAATCCTTATTATTCTCATTATCACAATGATGGCGATTATAATTTCGTCTATTGCCGCGTCAACATCCATTGATACCTTCACGGTAATAATTTTGTCTTCTTTCAGACTTTATCATATACTGCTATCACATTCTCTTAAGGGTATGAGAATAAAGCAATGGGACGGGCTTCCACTTCTTGTGCTCACAATCATACATAAATTTGATCATGGCAAGACATAGAAATTTTACCACTTCGAGTGGTTATAATTTCTTTCTAACTCCATTAGAGTTATAATCATAATTTATTGTATTTCTTTGTATTTAAAATCAAATTATAGAATAAAAGAGAAAAATACGGTAAAATACCTACCTTAAATCCAAAATTTAATCATGAAGGAAGTTCATGGAACAATTGACAATCATTATGCTCAATCCCAAAGCTTTTACTCAAGTGGTTAGAGTCTCGTGCTGATAACGTGTTATGAAATAATAAAAGAAGAAGAAGAGTATTACAGAGAAAAGTAGGGAGAGAGAATTTTTATTGATTTAGGATGAATTACAATGGAATAGAACTCTCTATTTATAGAGAGAGGGTGACTTAGCCACCAAGTAATAAACCCTAGAATCTCTCTAAATATAGACATTCACCATAAATAAAATTCTATTTATAACACTATACAATTAATTGTTTGTTTTTCCCTTCATATTGATTCTGAGATGCCCATATTTCTTATGTATTCGCTGGACCTTCATTCACCTTCCTGTCCCAACTAGAGCTGTCAATATGGTTTAGCAATTGACGGGCTGGGCTGGGCTAGCCCACCATTTTAATGGGCCTTATAATGATTAGCCCACCCCAGTCCTATGTGGGCTACGGGCCCCCACGGGACGACCCATCATTTTTAAAATATAATTTTATATTTTTTCTTTAATTTCTAAACTAAAAAAAAAGATAAATATTTAAAAGTTTAAAAAATCTTATTGAAAAAATTTCACAAAAACTTAATAACTTTTTATACGGTTCTAATATATCACAATAAATACTAAAAAGGTAAAAAGACAAAACTATATTTCATTCACTAAAAGTCGAAACTCAAAACAAACTATTCAAGAGAACGCCCATGACGCTTATGGGATATCTAATACATCATCTTCATCAAACACATTTGAATCTGCTTATGAGAAGGTTGTCTTAACATCTTCACCTTCTTCTACATCTACAATTCGTATGCAATATTAATTAGTTAAATATAAGAATAATTAAAATTTTAAAACTAATTAACGTTTTAAGACTTTGATCTTTTAATACGATGAGCTTAATAAACTTTAAGCTTGGGATACTCTTCTTGTTATTTTGTATCATATACTTTTTATATTTTATGTATATTTTAAATAGGTATTTTTATTAGGCCCACGGGCCGGCCCAGCCCAGCCTCAGTCAAGCCTCGCGGGTCAGGGGCTTACTCGGGCCGGACTTAAAAGCCTCGTTTTTAAATGGACACCAAAAATTCTAGCGCAGCCTTGCGAATTCACCGGCTGGGCTGGTTGGACCAGCCCATATTGACGGCTCTAGCCCTAACTAATGCTATCTATTCCACCTTTATGTCTCCATTCCCTGTGCGCCTTTGTATTTCAATTCTGTATTACTATCTCGTAAATTGATAAAAAAATTTAATTACCAACTAACTTCCCCATCCAATTAATTAAAATATATCTCTTTCCAATTCAAACTATTTTCACTTTGCTTTTCCGAGAGTTACTGTTATCAATTCTTTAAGAAATGTTTCAAAATTAATTTTTCACAGTCAGTCACAGATTGCGAGAATCATGTGTTAGTCGATTTTTAAACATGTGATGAATAAAAACTTAGATATAGAAACTAAAATATCGTATACATGGATAGAAAAGAAAGGAAGGAGAAAGGAAAAGATCTAGTACAAGAGAAATACTACTTTTTTGGATGTTTAGAGTAGTTAAAAGTTCAACCTTTCTTCTCCCTCAAGCTGTCTCTTCAAGAATGATTTTCTTTATTTCAAACATTCTATAATTGAAAAAGGTTCTTTAATTCCATTATTTATGAGAGACACAGAAGGATTAAGTTGGAGTTGTTCAACATTGAAAGTGTCTTTTCCTTTTTTTTTTTCTCTGATTATTATTTTTTTCACAAAAATGCAAAATATTATAATTAAATTTAGAAAGCAGTGGAAACATGATGCTAAAGACCATAATGATTTTGCTGACCATGCATGCTTGTTGCTTAATCCCCAATTTCCCATTGAATAGTCTCAAGAATGTTTATCTTCAACATAAAGCAATTTCAATCACGCTGTTTCTTATTCTTATTTTATTCACAAGACCACAATTTGAGACAAACAGAAAGGAAATAAAAAACAAAAGCAAAAGGAAAACAAAACCAAAATTCTAAATCAATGACGTGTCTTCGGCTCAAGGCCAAAGAAGAACGCAGAGAAACTCAATTGAGGTCAGCGATGTTGTACCTAATTTCTCAATACATTTTTTTTAAATTGAATGTAACATATTTAATTTGGAGCATCAGAGTAATATTTATTATTCTATAAAAGAAAATATCTGCCCCTACTAATCAGTGTAAGTTAGAAAAAAAAACAATTGTTGGGTTTTGGATGTGTTTAATTAATATATTAAATACTTAAAAGAGGGTGAATGGGAAATGGAGGGAAATAAAATTTTTGAGTGAAATTTTAAGTTCCCGTAAAAATTTTTGAGTGAAATTTTAGTTATTTGTTAATAGTAAAATATTAACAGAAATGTTATTAAATATTTGTTTTAATAACAAAATATTAATATTAAATATTAATATTAATATTAAATCCAATCCGTTTTTTCTGTTTTGGTAACAGAAAAGTAACTACCCTCTTCAATTTTCCCTCTTTATTTTCCCTCTTTATTATTGAGTAAATGGCCATTTATGTAATGGCATTTATGCTGTGGGCGTTTTGCATAAACAGCCATTCTGAAGAGTTGCACCTCTTCAGATTTCAGCCTAACTTTGGCTATAAATACAACACTATTCTGCTCAGAATTTCACTACGATTTGCTGAGTTTCTTCTCCTTCTTCTGCATACTTTTAGCATCAAACAAAGCAAAAAGTAAGTGTGATTTGCTACCGAACTTTGTGTTCGCTGAAACACTGGGGTTTGAAGTACCACTACACCAGTGTGTAATTCGTTCTATCCTGGGAGGAAATAATCCATAACCTTGGGTACTAGGAGGGGATTAAATTCCTTAAGGAAACACTGTGAATTCAGTGGGCTCGAATTGGTTTTATGTCATTTCTGTTTATGTTCATTTCTGTTTATACTCATTTATATTTCCAGAATTATTTTACAAATACAGTCTACTAACAGTAATTACTTTATGTTTCTACTTAATCAAAAAAAATTAAATCTTAAGAATTATAATTAAAAATAAGAATATCTATTTATAATAAGAAAATAGGACATGTCTGGCACGCCATGGAATACTCCAAAAACCTCGTCTCTGACTTTACCATTATTTTTTTTGCTAAAAAGATGATAATATCGCTAATCCCTGCCAATTTCTCATTTTGTCAGAAGCTCTTTGGAATTCCAAACAATTGTCCATATCATTGAATTATTAAAAGTTTTAGGGAGAAATTCAAAAATAGCCAGATTTACCACTGGTCGTTGAAAAATAGCCAAGTTTCAAAAGTTATCGAAATTTAGCCACTTTAAATCTGAGCGAAAACACTGTTCAAAATCCGGAAAAATAAGCCCGCAAATTTTACGGGAGTTCCAGGGTAACTATGCTGGAACTCCCGTAAATTTTACGGGAGTTCCAGGATAACTATGCTGGAACTCCCGCAAATTTTACGGGAGTTCAAGCATAATTATGCTGGAACTCCCGCAAATTTTACGGGAGTTCCAGCAAGTATAATTGTCCAGTATAATATACTGCAGTTTGGAGCACTGGTGCTCCAGTCTCCCGCAAATTTTACAGGAGTTAGCAAAGTATACCGGTCCAGCATAATATGCTGGAGTTCGTACACAAATGCACCAGAACTCCCGTATATTATACTGGACCGGTCCATGTTGCAGCAAAATAGTGGCTATTTTTCATTGACTTGATAAACGCTGGCTATTTTTCATTGACCAGTATGAAAACTGGCTAGACCATGATATTTTAACAAAGTTTTAGTGCTGGATACTTGATTGGGTAATGGTTACTCAAGTTTTTATTTAGTAATTAATTCATCGTAAATTCGCATGAGGGAAAAGTTTAGCGTCGACTAATTCTCATTTCCATTAGTTTAAGGCGTAATACATCTGGAGACACTTAAAGTTGGCACCATCTTTTATTTAGACACCTAAACTGAAGGTTGTTCCTATTGAGCACTTATACTACACTAAACTTGTTCCAATTGGACACTTTTTTGACAATTAGCCAAACTTACCAGGTATGTGCAATGCACTCGCGGCTGACGTGGCAAATGACAATAAAAAAAGAGCACATACCCAATCAGAAAATGACATTCTCAAAAAGAAAAAAAAAATTTAATTTATACCCAATCAGAAAATGACACGTTATTAACAAAAGAAAAGAAAAAAAGGGCACATTGGTGTTCTTGGTGTTCTTCACTATCTTTATGTCTATTATTGTTCCAACCACGATTTTAATCCAAAATTTTAAGAGAAACTTCTCCAAATTTGTTATAACTTCAACTAAATAATCTTTACAAAGACTTGAAGACAACCCCAATATTAATTTCTCAATTTTTCATCAAATCAAGTAACCCATTTTAAACTTTCAAGCTTTCTTAAAGACCCCATTAATGGTGTTTTGACTTCAAATGAAGAATATGGTCCCACTTCGGTTTCAATCAACTGAGATGGTTGTTGGTTCAAACTTTCGAGCTAAATTAATGGTGGAGGCACAACAATGGTGAAAGTGGGGGATACAATGGTGGAGAGAAAAGAAGAAGAAGAAAGAAAAAGAAAAAAATGAAGATGAAATCTGTTTTTTGTGCTCTTCACGCGCCTATTTTGGGTGAAGCTCACTTTATGTGCCAACTCAGCAAAAAGTGTCTAATTGGAACAAGTTTAGTGTAGTATAAGTGCTCAATAGGAACAACCTTCAGTTTATGTGTCTAAATGAAAGATGGTGCCAACTTTAAGTGTCTCCGGATAAGCCTTAGTTTAATTAATGGGAAGAGGATTTTACTTTTATCAAGTATAGGGAAAAAAAGATAACTAGAGTTTCCGTGTTTTATCTAAAACTGGTAACTGTCCAAGGTTGAAATTGACTACCTACAAAGATGAAAGCTCATTATGTGATTTTTTTTTTTTTTAGGTAAGAGGGGAAACACGTAATCCCTACAATCTCTGTTCTTTGGGTGAACACTCTATTATTGGGTAAACTTTTCCCGGTGTAATAGCCTATAAACCGCACAGGGGATGTAAACCGTACTAGGTAAGTCCTGTACGACAGGCTCTACCCATAAGGCATTGAGGGGGGATTCGATCCCTGGCCATCCGTATGGATCACAACCCTCCAAACCAACTGAGAAACCACCTAAGGGTCATTATGTGATTTTTAAGGGTAAATACATTGTAATTTTTCTGGTCTTAACAGATCACGTATGCTTCTTCTAAAGTTGCCAGTATACTTAAGCTCTTATTTCGAGTTTTATATTTAAAAAAATATATCGTAATCCGCAAATAAACAGATTACCCCTTTTGCATTAATAACTTTACTCTTTTGTTTTAAGAAAAAAAATATGTTATCTCAGTTAGCTCATGCATTTAGCACTGCCATTCTATATATTCACGTTTTTAACTACGTAATATTTTTAGATTTCCAAGTTCCAAGGATGAAGAAGAATGAAAACAAAAAAGGAATTTTGGTAAAACAATGAAAGACGACGTTTTTTTCTAGACAGCAATGAAGGAAGTGGGAAGAAGTTAAGGAAAAACCGAAAAAGGAAGGACGTAACAGGATCAAATATTTTACTTGTAGTATCAATGTTAAGAGTTGTAATAGTTAAGTTAAAAGTCTATTCACAGTCAGTGCTTACATAAAATCAAATAAATACGCAATATGTTTCTTTTTAATACATTAATTTGTTCTAAATTAATAAAAAAAAAAAAAATATATATATATATATATATATATATATATTATATATATATATATTATACCTCAATTAGTTTTTCTTATTATGTTATTAATATAGACACTAGGTGTATGAACAAACTTTCTCCGGTTGCTAGGTATCATCTATTGATAAAAGACAAAGTTTAGTAGAGAATGCACCGGCTATTTTTTAAATACTTCCTCCGATCCAAAATAAGTGATTTTTTGGATGTTTTCACACAGATTAAGAAATTCACCTTTTAGCATTAATTAGCAGAGGAATTGACCATACTAACCTTTACTATCTCACATAAACACTCCTGACACATATTCAAACACTATTTACTCCAAGGACAATGTAAAAAAGTAATTAATTTATTCTTGAAATCTGGAAAAATCACTTATTTTGGACCACAAGAAAAAGACCAAAAAATCACTTATTTTGGACCGGAGGGAGTATGTTTTATTACTTTTCCATTTTCTTGTTTTTTCTTTGAACGTTTATTTTTTTTATATATAGAATTATATTTTTAGTAAACTCAGTAATAGAATATATTAAATGCATACATATATTGCTGATAAAAGGAATATACGTTTGTTTCACACGTGTAGCGGAAAAAATGTCCCCCGTCTCCCAGCTTGTATGTTTTGCTATACGAAAAAATAAACAAGTTTTACTTTTATTAGTACTACTTTTTTAAATATCTTTAATTTTAGGAAGTTGTAACTTATAGTGCATGTTATCCAGTTTATAATTATGCATGCAAAGCTTATTTTAAAAAGATAAAAGAAATGATACCATAATTGAGATCGAAAATTAGGAGGCTTGACCTTCGACTTCCGAATTTTTTCGTGCTTTCAGAAACAGTAGTTGATACATAACATAAGTTTGTTCACATCATATGTAAGCCTCAACGTAAAATTTAATCTTGCTACAAATACAAAAAAATATATGACTATCTTTTAAAGAGCTTTTAGCAATCCGTAGCTATATTTTATGTATTTACGTTTCGTAACAATAAGATTGGTCAAGGTGGTTTTGCATCCGTTTACTATGCAGAGTTAAGAGGCGAGGTTCGTTGTTATTCGTGTCAGATAAAGATGCTTAGCAATTATTGTTGGTAATCTGTGTCCGAAATCAGAAAAGCAGAGAAACATTAGTTTAATAAACAAAACAGAAAAAATAATTTCGAGCCCACAAGTTGCTTGTGTGTCCTTAAGGAATTTAATTCCCTCACTGTTGCCTAAGGTTTTGGATTAATTCCTCCCAGGATAGAACGGAATAACTATTCTGCAATACTGGCAATCGAAACTACAGAATTTCAGCGAACTCAACAGACGGAGCAAATCACACTTGACACTTATGTTTACTTGAAAATAATGCAAATAGAAAAGATGGGAGAAATTTTCAGATTTTTCCATGTCTCAAAAATGAGGCCAAGCCTCTAAATTTATAGACAAAGGAAGGGTGAGATGGAGAGGTGCAATCCAAAAGGTGCCTCTTCCATTTCCCATTCACACCCTTTAAAGAAAAAACGCAACTGTGACGACCCAAAGGGTCATCACCTGTTTTCTTACTCATTCCGTGCTTTCGAGGCCTTGAAAACCTCATTTGTAGTCGTCTCGATTTGCGTGCGCAGTCCGGGCGCGTAGTCGGAAAGCTTAAATATGAAATTCTGTGATAAATGCTAAATTTTGATATTAAAATGAATAAATTTGACTTCGGTCAATATTTTGGGTAAATGGACCCGGAATCATGATTTGACGGTTCCGGAGGGTCCGTAGAAAAATATGGGACTTGGGCGTATGCCCGGAATCGAATTCCGAGGTCCCACGCCCGAGAAATGAATTTTTGAGTAAAATTGTTTTTCTAAAATTTATGAAGAAAATTGAAATGAAAATTGGTTAGAACGTGTTGGTATCGGGCCCGTATTTTGGTTCCGGCGCCCGGTACAGGTCTTATACGTGATTTAAGATATTTCTGTAAAGTTTGGTTGAAATCGGACGCCGTTTGACGTGTTTCAGACTATAAGTTCTAAATTTGAAAGTTAATGAAGTTTGAGGAAAAAACTTGTGATTTTGAGGTTTAGTTCGTTGTATATGATGTTATTTTGGCGATTTGATCGCACAGATAAGTTCGTAGGATGTTGTTGAGTTAGTTCATGTGATTGGTTAGGTGCCCCGAGGGCTCGGGTGTGATTCGGATGTGTTTCGGGATGGTTTTAGCCTCAAAAATGTTGCAGAAATAGCTGTTGTTGGTTGCCAAGTTATTCCTTCTATGCGATCGCATAAGCGGTGTCGCGATCGCATAGAGCAAACTTCAGGGGTTCACAAATCTTTCTATGCGATCGCATTCTCCTCTCCGCGATCGCGCTGTATAAATTCAGCTTTCATTATTTTCCTTCTATGCGATTGCATGTTATTGTCCGCGATCGTAGTGCTCAGAAACTCTACTCTATACGATCGCAACCCTATGTACGCGATCGCAGTGCACAGCAGGCCTTACCCTATGCGATCGCGATCTCCTTCCCGCGATCGCGATGAATAATTTTGCCCAGTCATATATTTAATTTCCAGAACAGTAGCTACGGAATAGTTCATAAGTTTTCACGAGCTCCTTCTTCTCCAAGGTCCTTAGGCGTCCATTGAAGCTTCCTTTCATCAAAACTTCGTGGGTTAGTGAATCTTAACTCGTTTCCTTCATTTTCCATCAATATCTATTGAATTCCTAAGCCTAAAACATGTAATTTAGGGTAGAAATTGGGGGAAGTGGGTAGAGTTAGGGCTTTTTGATTTTTCTTGATTTAGACCTCGTTTTGGGGTCAAATTTAAAAAACAAATTATATATTCGGGCTCGTGGGTGAATGGGTAATTTGATTTTGGTCCGAACCTCGTGTTTGACCAAGCGGGCCTGGGGTCGATTTTTGGGATTTTGGGAAGAAAGCTTGGAAATATATAATTAGGCATTGGGTTTGATTTGTTTAGCATATATTGATACTATGAAGTCATTATTGTATAGATTTGATTGGGTTTGATTTTTCTTGATTTAGCAAGTAATGCTGATTGGACGTATATAAGGTTCATGAATTGGAATGGACTGAAAATGCCTGAATCTTGAGCTTATTGACCATGTGGGGTTGGACTTTGCTGTCTTTTTCCAAAGTGTCTTGCTAGGGTATGTCTTTCTAATTAGTAATACCACTTTTGGAGTCATAAATCAATTTGTCTTGTGTTATCATATATGTGCCATTGCTTAATAACCACACTATTGATCAAGATAAAAACCAAACCATATACTGATAGTTACTGCCAAGGCTGGTGGTAGTACACCAAGAACATCACCTAGCACACCAGTGTCTTAAACTAATATCTTTTTCATCTTCTTAAAAGAAAGGATGAGGAGGATTATCTTATAAAAGTTTTAATTTCATGAAATTTACCTCGAAAATCTTCTCTCCACTTGAGCTTTGTCCATCAAAAAACTGTGGATCATGTTAAAAACAAAGCCAAAAAAATATTCATCTTATGAGTGTAAAAGTATTTATAGTTCAAATTTAGTATTCATAGGTTTGTAAGTAAAAATGTTTACTGTGATAGTGTCGTCGAATTTGTCGTATTCCTCCAGAAGTTCATCATCATCAATAATCTTAAAATCATTGTAGATTTCGACCTGTGACTCAATATTCTCTTTCTTAACAATAACCTTGAACATGAATTTTTTATAAACAATATCGTCCAGTTCAGTTGGATAAGAACAATCAGCATCCGCAATTGAGGTCTACACCAAATTTCAGAGGTTAGAAATATTATAATTGACAACTAAATTAAGTTTAGTATTATACCTCAACTAATCCTTCCTTAAGTTCTTTTGCGGACTTCCCTATAAGCTGCATAGCATCGCGATTCCAAAGCAATAATAAGATAAAAACGGTTCCATCCATAACACGAACTTGAAGCCTATACCTGCAACTCAATTTTGATTAACTTTATGCATATTTTTTATAAAAATTTATATATATTAGTAATTACCTGTGAGTAATAGAAGATGCTTCTTCATTGCATTTCTTACAAAAGTATGTAGTACCAACTTTGTCAACCTTTCTAGTACACTTGTTGCATGCCAAGTATGACCATCCCCGGTCAAGTTCCAAATTCACCAATTTTGCCGTAATCCAATAGCTACATTCCTATTTAACATAAAGAAAATATTATTGTAAATGCAAAACATAACGTACATATAATATTATAGTAAATTAAAATCATTTGCGTGCACTGAACTAAATAATAATTTTAAACAATACAAAACCTTAGTCATTGTAAATGCAAAACAGAAAACATAAGGTAAATAAAATCGTAACACTAAATTAAACTCACCTCCGTACACTGAACTAAATCCCTAATAGTTTTAAACAGTACAATTCCTTTGTCTAACTCATCTCTAACAGAGTAACTTTGCTGTGAACTTGTTTGGGTGATCCGCTCAAAGTTTGATTGACGTACTGCCAGGAATCTGCATAAGTCGAAAATTAAGGAAGATAATGAATATATAAGAAATGCAAACTTTTGTTCTGTAGGTTTATGAACTTTTGTCATGTAGGTTTATAATATACAAATTTATGAACATTTGCCGTGCATATATAAATTATTATTTACCTACTAATTTGTTTTGTCAATACTATTTTTATATTTTTTGCACATATAGAAAAGGATTATACACTTGACAAACCTGGATTTAAACTCAGTAGATTGCGGTAGCGTAGGATTAATCCATATCTTTGTCTGATACCAACAACTACGCACTGAGTAATTACATGTGTATTAGATTTACTATAATTATAAATCTGAAATTATATAATATTTATAAACTAAAATTGAAAAAAACATGTAATTAATGGTAAACCTCGATCTGGGATTACCCACATTCGAACGACTCTAACTTTGAGATTCCATTGCATCGAGTTGCCTGAAATTTGGTTGATATCATGAAATTGTGTAGCCATAGTTGCAAAGCAATTTCAGACGGAGTAGATAAAATAGAGAGTTGAAAAGGATTCAAAAAGATAAAGCGCATAAATATCAGTTATGGAAAATAAAATACTACTAAAAGGAACCAAATCCTAATGCTCTGAATTTATTCAAAGACTATTTAAAAAATAATAGTGAAGAAGGATAGAATCAAAACCTTAGCAAAAGAGTTCCAGTAATACAAGAAAGAGAGCCAGTACAATTCCAATCCAATATCGAAACTCACGCCGGACAAAATAGTAGCGCGTCGAACCCGAAGCCACGAACGGAAACTCGACCTCCTAATTACACGAGAATCTCTCAAACCTTTATCTAGAAAAACTTCTTTCCTTTTTCTTTTTTACTCTTTCTTTGTTCTCTTCCGTCTCCTTCTTTCTTTTTTTGCTTTTTTCGTTTTTTCCAGTTCTTTGTTCCCTTTTTCTTTTGTCTTTTCACTTTTTGTTTTTTTTGCTTTTTGTCAGATCCTTTTTTCCTTTTTACGTTCTTTTCTTCTTTGTTCAAGATGTCCCTTTTATATTGTGATGTAGTGTGTATGTGTGAAGATTATGGAGGAGAAGAGTGGGAACGTGGGTTTTGAAGTTGGGGGGGGTTAGAAATTGTGGGGTAGAGACGTGAGGGAGTGGGAAGTTTGGGAGGTTTTTTTTTTTTTTTAACTTTATATATATTTCTTTAACTTTTCTTAACCCCTTTTTTTAATTAAATAAAAGAAGATAAAACACACTTACATATATATATATATATATATATATATATATATATATATATATATATATATATATATATATATATATA
>NC_031990.1:21145413-21181127 GCF_001879085.1 Nicotiana attenuata
ATATATATATATATATATATATATTTGAAATGAGAATTATTGTCCTAGATTGTGTCCTTGGAGTATTTGGGATCGTGGAGTTTTTTTTTCTTTTTTTTTCTTCCTGTTTGTAAAATTTTCTATTTTTTGTCAAATTTTCAGGTTTTAATAAACCAAATAAAAAACTAATAAAACAACGTGGGTGTCAATTCTTTTTGAACTGATTAGACGCTCGTGAAGCATTTTTAGTTTTTTCTTTTTTCCTATCTCTATGTAAAAATTTTGTATAAATTTTTTTGGCGAATTTAGGTTTATAATAAATTAAAAACTAAAAAAAATATAGGAGTCTATTTTTTGGAATTGGAGTAGTTGTAATTTTTTTTTAGTTTTCAGTTTCAATAAATAAACGCCCAAAAACGTGGACTCCATGATGTGAATAATTTTGTAAGTTTTTTTTTCTTATTTGAAGTTTTTTTGAATCTCCAAATTTATTGGAGGTTGGTCCTAAAACTTTACACATGTTGATATTTGGTTGTGACACTTGGCACAATAATATGGCTTTGCTTCTCCTATTCTATATAGATAGATTCCGTGCTTCCGAGGCCTTGAAAACCCCATTTTTACTTACCTCGATTTGCGTGCGCAGTCCGGGCGCGTAGCCCGAAAGCTTAAATATGAATTTTGTGTAAAAATTGATGAATTTTGATATTAATATGAATAAAGTTGACTTTGGTCAATATTTTGAGTAAACGGACCCGGACCCATGATTTGACGATCCCGGAGGGTCCGTAGAAAAATATGAGACTCGGGCATATGCCCAGAGTCGAATTCCGAGGTCGAGGGCCCGAGAAATGAATTTTTCTGTGAAATTGTTTTTCAGAAATTAATATGGAAATTTGAAAAGGAAATTGATTAGAACGTGTTGGTATCGGGCCCATATTTTGGTTCCGGCGCCCGCTACAGGTCTTATATGTGGTTTAAGCGCTTTCTGTGAAATTTGGTTGAAATCGGACGTCATTTGACGTGTTTTGGACCTAAATATCTAAAAATGAAAGTTTATGAAGTTTGATGAAAAAGTGATGATTTTGAGGTTTAATTCATTGATTTTGATGATATTTTGGCGATTTGATCGCACGGGTGAGTTCGTAGGATGTTGTTGAGTTAGTGTGTGTGATTAGTTAGGAGCCTTGAGGACTCGGGAGTGTTTTCGGAGGTGTTCGGGATGGTTTTGAACTTAGGAAGGAATCAAATTTTTCTGTAATTTTTACACAGTGAAATCCTTCATCGCGATCGCAATACCCCCTTCGCGTTCACATAGATTCTGAGTCCGCCTCCTTCGCGTTCGCATTTCAAGTACCGCGATCGCGTAAGCCAAACCTTGGACTCCGGTATTCTTCCGAAATGCGTTCGCATTAACAGACTCGCGTTCGCTTAGCTTTGTAAACCTCTTCTTCACGTTCGCATCATAAATTACGCGTTCGCATAGACCAGACTTTGGACCCCAGAATTTTTCCTCTTCGCGTTCGCACTTCTCCACTCGCGAACGCGAATGTTGTCAATTTCTGCCCTTCGCGAACGCGACCCTACTGTCGCGAACACGTAGGGTAATTTCACCCAACGATTTTTAAGTCATAAAAACGGAACAGTGTCGGGTTTTATTCAAAAAATACACGAACCCTTTCTTCTCCAAAGCTTCTAGGCGATTGTTAGGGCATTTCTTCATCAAAGCTTCTTGGGTAAGTATTGTTTAACTTGTCTCCTTCATTTTTCCATCATCATTTATCAAATTCCTAAGCTCAAATCATGTAATCTAGGGTTGAAATTGGGGAAAATGGGTAGAGTTAGAGCATTTCAATTTTCTTTGATTTAAACCTCGTTTTGGGGTCGGATTTGAAAATAAATTGTATATTCGGGCTCGTGGGGGAATGGGTGATATGGAATTGGTTCGAACCTCGTGTTTTGACCAAGCGGGCCCGGGGTCGATTTTGGAATTTTTGGGAGAAAGGTTGGAATCTATATTTAGGCATTGGGTTTGATTTGTTTAGCTATTATTGATATTATAAAGTCGTTATTTCATAGATTTGATTGAGTTGGAGCCGAATTCGAGAGGTAATGCTGTACTAGAGGCTTGAGTTGAGTTTGGAGCATTCGAGGTAAGTGTTTGGTCTAACTTTGGCTTGAGGGAATAAGAGTAGAGTCTTATTTGTTAATTGCTATTTGTCGAGTACGGTGTATAGGCATGGTGACGAGTATCTATACACTGGTGTCGAGCATGACCGTGAGTCCTGAATTGCTATATTATCGAATTCTTAATTGTTGTTTACAAGGACTTGGTTGGAAATCTTTAACACTGAGCATTGATTTAATTGTGTTAAGTAGAAATTGAGTAAGTTTGGTTATAGCTGGATTCTCCCTTGCCGGGATAGTTTATTGTATTATCTCGTTCCCTTGCCGGAATAGTTTATTATATTATCTTGTTCCCTTGCCGGGATAGTTTATTATATTATCTTGTTCCCTTGCCGGGATAGTTTATTATAACATCTTTCTCCCTTGCCGGGATTATTTTGTGTATTGTGTTGAAAGAAATGGGATCGTGTGGCACGCCGACCACGAGATATTATGAAATGGGATCGTGTGGCACGCCGACCACGAGATATTATGAAATGGGATCGTGTGGCACGGCCGACCACGAGATACTATAAAATGGGAGCGAGTGGTACGCCTACCACGTGATACTATGAAATGGGAGCGAGTGGTACGCCTACCACGTGATACTATAAAATGGGAGCGAGTGGTACGCCTACCACGTGATACTATGAAATGGGAGCGAGTGGTACGCCTACCACGTGATACTATGAAATGGGAGCGAGTGGTACGCCTACCACGTGATACTATGAAATGGGAGCGAGTGGTACGCCTACCACGTGATATTATGAAATGGGAGCGAGTGGTACGCCTACCACGTGATATTATGAAATGGGAGCGAGTGGTACGCCTACCACGTGATACTGTTACTCTGGATTTACTGTTAATACTGGTATACCCCCCTCCCTCCCGCAGCATGTTTCCCCCTCCCATCTTTACTTGTTTATTCTTGTTTTACTTTCCGCTGTATATTATATAACTGCACAGGTTTAATTGGTAGTCCGGTCCTAGCCTCGTCACTACTTCGCCGAGGTTAGGCTAGGCACTTACCAGCACATGGGGTCGGTTGTGCTGATACTACACTCTGTGCTATTTTGCACAGATCCAGGTTTTGGGCAGCGGCAGCAGTAGCGCGGGAGCAGGCCTTCAGTCCAGCGAGACACCGAGGTAGCCTTGCAGGCGTCCGCAAGCCCGACGTCTCCCCTATCTTTTACTTTAGACTATTATCTCATTGTATTCGAGACAAACAGATATATTTCTTTCAGGCATTGTATTTAGTATTCTTAGATGTTCGTGAGTATTGTGACACCAGTCTTGGGTAGAGGCTTATGTTGAATTCTTCCGCATTTCCATTCAGTTTTTCGTTAATTTAAGACTTCCGCTTATTTAGTTAAATCAGTTGCTTTTATTTTAGTGCTGATAAATTATTAAAAAGGATTATGTTGTTAATGACAAAGTAATTAATGTTTGGCTTGCCTAGCTCCCAATAGTAGGCGCCATCACGACTCCCGAGGGTGGGAAATCCGAGTCGTGACAGCAACAATCCCCCACATGAATGGGGAATGGACATATGTGAAAAATATGCATGAAAATACTGTGTGATTCGCAAGTAAGGATTAATCGCATCTGGATAAGTAGGTTTCCCTTTGAACTTTCCGTAGTGAACTTATGTCGGATATACTCGGTCAATCGGTAGATTTGATATCTTTGAACCGTCGAGCTTTGGTGTATACCTAGACAACCATAAGTCACACAATCAACCCTTAACCGTCTTTGGTTCTCATTGTTGTGTTCGTTTCATGCATGAACACCACCTGGTTCATACGTGCGTAGAGAACTGGCCTTACAGAATTCTCCTTGAAGCGGCTTACACTTCACACTTACATAGGTGATTCCTAAACGTGTTATCCCGTAGATACACTATTTGATATACCCTGTATCCAACTTAAAAACCATTAAAAATGTCTTAACATTTTATCCTTGTTACTGAACATTGTCTTCATCACGGAGACTAAAATATTATATTTGACAATGTTGAACCGGTCATGCATAACTTTGTTTGCGCTCCTTGAACCTAGATCTCGGACCTCCAAAAATCTAGGTAGAGTTACCGCCATGATGACTTGTCCTCGGCCATAGTCCCATTCCCTTAGATGATTTCTCAACTCCCTCTCTAGTTAGGCCTTTTGTAAGCGGATCCGACACATTATCGCTTGACTTTACATAGTCAATAATGATAATTCCCCTAGAGAGTAGTTGCCTAACGGTTCTATGTCTTCGTCATATATGACAAAATTTTCCGTTATACATAATGCTCTCAGCCCTTCCTATTGTCTCTTGACTATCACAATGTATACATATATGTGCCAAAGGTTTGGGCCAAAATAAAATATCTTCCAAGAAATTTCGGAGCCATTCAGCTTTTTCACCGGCCTTCTCCAAGGCTATAAACTCAACCTCCACTGTAGAACGGTCAATGCACATTTATTTGAACGATTTCCAAGACATCGCTCCTCCACCGACTGTTTAGAATCGGTTGAACCGATGATCTAATTTGCATCACTATACCCCTCTATTATCGAGAGATACTTATTGTAGTGCAAAGCATAATTTGGAGTATACTTCAAATACTTCAAAACTCGTTTTGTTGTCATGAAAGTTCAATGTAAACTTTCTTATATTGTAGACTAATGTGTCTCGACTTTCGATTCCATATCAGATTATTGACTACACTTAGCGTAGCAATAATATATTATAATAATAACAGGAATGATTGGCATCAATTGTGTCCACAACCTTTTAATATATAACACATTTCGCAATCACTCCGCCATTTTCAAGTATTTGTATGTTATTTATTCATACGTCTATATGATATGCAAATTATAGCACCTTCATTTATGAAACAAATCCAACTTCCAATGGATTTTGGTCATGTTCATCGATTGGTTCACCTCATTATAGACCGACGTATTAATACATTCATTCATGAACGGTCATGTCCATCAAAAAACGTACAGACGTATCTTTTTATGAAAAGTCACAACTTTCAAAGTGACATCATTTCATAAAAGAACTAAACAATATAAATTTTCAATAAAGAAAATGATCTTTTGAGAAAAGCACGTGACCAACTTCCGGATTAGTAGTTTCATCAACTAGTCTTCATTAAGACTAAACAGTTGATGAATTTACCAACTACCATATCAATGGGGTTCAAAAATTATATCATTTAGACATTACATCTAACATTGGCTTTTGTCATGCATAAGCTAAAAGCCCCCACATTTTAAACATTTCATCAACATATCATCTACATATAATCAAATTATGACTATATGATTTGAAGTATTCTTAATGTAAACACATGTGTTTACACTTATTAATTTTGAAATCATTTGACAATATTATTTGGTCAAATCTCGCATGTCATTGTTTGCGTGCTTGTCTTAGTCTGTAAAGTGACTTAACAAGTCGACACACTTTCTTTTCTTTTTCAGGAACCACGAACCTTTCAGGTTGTTCCATGTAAATTTCTTCCTCCAAATCTCCATTTAAGAAAGTTTTCTTTAAGTTCATCTGATGGATTTCAAGGCCATACACGGCGGCTAACGCTATTAACACCCGAGTAGATGTAATCCTTGTTACCGACGAGTATATATCAAAATAATGAAGACCTTCTCGTTGTCTAAATTATTTGACGATTAATCTTACTTTATATTTGTCAATAGTACCATCAACTTTCATTTCCTTTATGAAAATCCACGTAGAACGCAAAGGTTTATTTCCTGGAGGAAGATCAACTAATTCCCAAGTATGATTACTTAATATGGATTCTATCTCACTATTGACTGCCTCTTCCAATATTGTGCTTCCGAGGAAGACAATATTTTTTTTAAACGTTTGAGGCTCATTTTCCAACAAGAATGTCAGAAAATCCGGTCAAAAGAAAGTAGTTATCCTTTCACGTTTACTACATCTTTTCTAATTCAACGTACTTTCCTTTGCTTCTTCCCAATTTCGCTTAGATATTTCACTAGACGACTCACATTCCTTTTTATACGGATAAATATTCTCAAAGAATTCAACATTATCTGATTCGATAACCGTATTAACATGAATGTCGGGATTTTACGATTTATGAATCGAAAAATACTATGCCTTACTATTTGTTGCATATCTTATCAAACGGAAGCAACGGTGTTCGATCCGATTTTTATCCTTTTGGGTTTAAGAACTTACACTTTACCCAAATACCGCCCACACTTGGAAATATTTCAAGTGGGGTTTCTTCTTTTCCATTTTTTATATGGAATGGAATGTGTCTTGCTCTGGGGAACGTGAATGCATATTCGGTAAGCTGTAAGCACAGCTTCCCCCCTCCCCCCCCAAGTTCTTGGGTAAACCAAAACTTATCAACTAGTCATTCATCGTCTCCTTTGACGTTCTATTCTTTCTTTCCCCAATTCTATTAGATTGCGGTAACTAAGGGGCGATAGTTTGGTGAATAATTTCATATTCCAAACATATTTCTTCAAAAGGAGATTCATATTCAACGCCCCTATTACGTTGTTGAGCCAACCACAAGAATTGTTGTTTGTGTCACGACATAGCCAGAATTAATAAATGGTGAAGTTTTTAATCTTCAAACCAATCTGACACATTTAGAATTAATAAACGGTGAAGTTTTTAATCTTCAAACCGAGTAACATCTGATACAACTAGATCAAATAAACGGTGAAGTTTTTAATCTTCAAACCGAATAATATGTGACACAATCAAATTTAATAAACGGTGAAGTTTTTTAATCTTCAAACCGAATAATAAATTGGAGTAGAAAATCACTAAGATTTTAATCTCCAATACGAGTATAAAGTCTATTAGACTTTAATCTTGACAAACGAGTAGAAAGTCACGAAGACTTTAATCTCAACGAACGAGTGAAAAATCACGCAGATTTTGATCTCGAAGCAGGAGTAAAAAATCACAAAGATTTTATTCTCCATAACGGGTGTAGAAAATCACGAGAATTTTAATTCCCTTGCCAAATGGTTTTTTCAACTAAACCATTATAACACTTTAAACATTTTGATCTCTTTCTCTAATCAAACACATATATGTTCATCTTTATATATATTATATTCACTATCTCAAAAATACTTTAAGTATTAGTGTAAGCCTCATACTTACAGTGGAGGTCAATCTTCATTTGTTTGGAAGAAAATCATGAAACACATGATTTCTTCTCTCACTTGCTTTCCGAGAGACGCCTCTTCACTTGCTTTCTAAGAGACACCTAATATTAGCGGTAAATTAGGTGAAAACAAATTCACTGGACAAACATTTGTTAGATGAAACCGTGAAGCATTTCTGACAAGCAAGTGTCGAAATTTAATTAGCTTGATCACACTGTACTTGTGCCAATCTTCAATTCCCTTATAAAATAGCACTACTTTGATGTATGGCGCCAGATAAACCGTGTCATATAGCACCGTTTGAACACAATTTTTCAAACTTTGTCAGAGGATATTGCAATTGTCAGGCCAGAAATTACCATCACAAGTTTCTTTTTATTGCCTTCACCCATAATTGGTTAATGTCTATAATAGTGGGTTTAAAGACATTCTCTGCATCACTATTACCATGTCTCCATATTAACAACCACTTACTTGCCATAATTTTTTTTTACAGAGATCATCTTTGTTTCCACTACTAGAATAATTAATTTCCATAATTGGTCAGAAGACCAAAGCTAAGAACTGAAGAGATTTTCCGATTCGTAATTCCCAATTTCCATTGATGATACCTTCATCATTCAAGACAAAGTGGTGGACACTTTTGAATTCCAAAACCAGTTTGACATTCTGATATCCTCCATCCAATTAAAATATGAGGAAACCACCGTCTCATCAAATTTTCACGTAGCACTTCCTTTTTCCTTCTTTGTCGCTTACAACCAATTGACTTCATGCATACTGTATATGCTTGAAGCCTGATATATAAGTAACAAAATTCTTCTTCTTTTCATCTTTCGTTCTCCATGGCAGACAACCGATCTTAGTTTCGCTTCAAATATTTGCCTTTATAATTAAATTCTTTAAGATTGTTGGTAATCTGTGTTCGAAATCAGAAAATCAGACTAGCAGAGAAACATTAGTTTAATGAACAAAGCAGAAAAAATAATTCTGAGCCCACAAGTTGCTTGTTTGTCCTTGAGGAATTTAATCCCCTCACTGTTGCCCAAGGTTTTGGATTAATTCCTCCCAGGATAGAACGGAATAACTATTCTGCAATACTGGCAATCGAAACTACAGAATTTTAGCGAACTCAACAGACGGAGCAAATCACACTTGACACTTATGTTTATTTGAAAATAATGCAAATAGGAAAGAGGGGAGAAATTTTCAGATTTTTCCATGTCTTAAAAATGAGGCCAAGCCTCTAAATTTATAGACAAAGAAAGGGTGAGATGGAGAGGTGCAATCCAAAAGGTGTCTCTTCCATTTCCCATTCACACCCTTTAAAAAAAAACGCAACAGTTATTTGGATACTCAGATTGATCATCAGCTTTGTTATGTAACTATCGCGTCATTCAGATGATCGTTTGGTTCAAAAGCAAAAGTTATGCTTATTTCTTAGTCAGCAGGCATTTCTTCTTTTTCCTGGTTAAATTTTTAAGATGAGCATGCAGAACAAAGAATTCCACAATTGTAAGGGAATCTAATCAATTCGACAATTGTAAAGGAATCTAAATACCTGTCATATTCGCATCCTGTCGTCTACATTAGAGGTCGCCTAGTTCATTGAAAGAACCACTCGAAGTTTAAAAAATATTATAGTTCGGTTTTGTATTTCCAGGATTTTGCATTGCTCAATATTTCCAATCCATTTAGTGGTCTGAGCCATTTAGCTTGCCAATGTGATATTCTCCTTGTGAAAGTCAGGATTTTTTTATTATTATGAGAAAGTCATGATTGGTGATTTAGTTATGCTCTTTACCCTAATGCATCATAGAGAAAATGAGGTAATATTTCACATGTTGAAACCGTTGCAGGTACATTTGATAGGATATTGTGTTGAAGGATCTTTGTGCTTAGTCTACGAATATGTTGACAATGGAAACCTAAGCCAACACTTGCGTGGTGTAGGTAAGTTCGGTTCTTCTCATTGAAAAATATAATAATGTCTAATCAAATTTTCGAATCTCTCGCAGTTCCGATCCATATCGATCATGTACTTATTCATTTCCAGGTAGGACACCATTGCCATGGTCTACCAGGGTGCAAATTGCTCTGGATTCAGCTAGAGGCCTCAAGTATATCCATCGCGACATTAAATCAGCCAACATTTTGATCGATAAACACTTCATGTGAAGATAATCTTTTGCATTGCAGGTTGCTGACTTTGGACTTATAAAACTGATAGAAACTGAAGGTTCTATGCACACTCGTCTTGTTGGTACTTTTGGTTACATGGCCCCTGAGTAAGAATTTTGAATGAAAGTGTGATGACCCAAACGGTCATCACTTGTTTTAAATTAAATTCTATGACTCCGAGGCCTTGAAAACCTCATTTAGAGTCACCTCGATTTGCGTGCGCAGTCCGGGCACGTAGCTGGAAAGCTTAAATGTGAAATTCTGTGAAAAATGCTACGTTTTGATGTTGAAATGAATAAATTTGACTTTGATCAGCATTTTTGATAAACGGACCCGGACCCGTGATTTGACGGTCCCGGAGGGTTCGTAGGAAAATATGGGACTTGGGCGTATGCCCGGAATCGAATTCCGAGGTCCCAAGCCCGAGAAATGAATTTTTTTGTAAAATTATTTTCTGAAATTGTTTAAGGAAATTGAAAATGAAATTTGATTAGAAAGCGATGGTATCGGGCCCGTATTTTGGTTTCGGCCCCCGGTACAGGTCTTATATATGTTTTAAGTCCTTCCTGTGAAATTTGGTTGAAATCGAACGTCGTTTGACGTGATTCGGACTTAAATTGGAAAATTTGATGTTTTATGAAGCTTGAAAGAATGCTTGAATTTTGAGGTTTAATTCGATGTTTATGATGTTATTTTGGTGATTTGATTACACGAATATGTTCGTAAGATGTTTTTGAGGTTGTGTGTATACCTGGATTGGAGTTTTGAGGGCTCGGGTGAGTTTCGAGTAGGTTCTGGGATGCCTTAGACTTAAAAGATCAGATGTTGCAGGTTCAGGAAATATTGCAGGTCTCTGAACCCTCTTGCGCGGTCCGCGAGGAATCGCGTGCGGCTGCGGAAGGGCCAGCGCGGCCGCGGTCGCCTTTGAGCGGTCCGCGGTGGATGCTGTGCGGCCGTGGTCGGCTTTGTGCGTCCCGCACGGGGCTATGATCTGCAGGTCTTCAGGGAGGCCTGTGCAGCCGCGGTCCTTTTTGTGCGGTCCGCACAGGGAGTATCAGAAGGGTATAAATACACGGTATTTTCAGTTTTTTTTCATTTTTCAAAACCCTAAAAACATAAGAGGCGATTTTTCAAACAACCCTTCTTCTCCAAAACGTTGGTAAGTGATTTCTAACTTATTTTCTTCACTCCTTAACATCTTTTAACATGGTTTCAACTTAAAATCAAAGATTTTCATGGGGGAAATTGGGTGTTTTGGGTAGAACCTAGGTTTTTCAAAAATTGAGGATCTGGACCTCAATTCCAGGTCCGATTTCAAAACAAATTATATATTTGAGTTCGTGGGGGAATGGGTAATCGGGTTTTGGTCCGAACCTCGAGTTTTGACCACGTGGGCCCGGGGTGATTTTTGACTTTTTGGGTAAAACTTTGGAAAACTCATTTTCATGCATTGGGGTTGATTCATTTAGTGTTTATTGATGTAATTAAGTAATTTGTGATTAGATACGAGCGAATTGGAGGTGGAATCACGGGGTAAAGCTATAATTGAGGCTTGAGTAGTATTCAAGGCATTGAGGTAAGTGTTTGGTCTAGCCTTAGCTTGAGGGACTAGGAGTTGAGTCTTATTTTTTAATTGCTTCTTGTTGAGTACGACGTATAGGCATGGTGACGAGTCTCTATACGTTGGTGTCAAGCATGACCGTGAGTCTTAAATTGATAGTTGTTGTGTTCTTAAATGACACTTCGGATGTTTTAAATTGATGACTCTTGATATTGAGTAGAGATTTAGTTTATTCTCGTGGACTTTATTTATGCTGGAGTACTGGTATTAATCGAGCTGAGTAAGAGTTGAGCTAGGATTTGGTTATAGCTGATTTTCCCTTGCCGAGATAGTTATTTTGATAGTGTTGTTCCCTTGTCGGGAAATTATTATTCTATTGCTTTTGTTTTCCTTGCCGGAATTTTATTGTGACTTTGTGTTGAATTGAAATTGGAGCGGGTGGTACACCTACCATAAGATATTGATGAAATGGGAGCGGGTGGTACGCCTACCACAAGTTATTGATTGAAATGGGAGCGGGTGGTACGCCTACCACGAGTTATGATGAAATGGGAGCGTGTGGTACGCCTACCACAAGATATTGATGAAATGGGAGCGGGTGGTACGCCTACCACAAGTTATTGGTTGAAATGTGAGCGGGTGGTACGCCTAGAACGAGTTATGATGAAATGGGAGCGGGTGGTATGCCTACCACGAGATTTGATGAAATAGGAGCGGGTGGTACGCCTACCACGGAAACATTGAGAAATGGGATCGGGTTGCACGNTTTGCTATGTGGTAATTGTCGAGTACGACGTATAGGCATGGTGACGAGTATCTATACGTTAGTGTCTAGCATGACCGTGAGTCTTTAAATTATGAATATCTTGATTTCGTTGTATTTCTCTTGCCTTGGTGATGATCCCTATTTGTTGTGAAAAGCTTATGAAAGGAAATTGTGACCTATGAACATCGAGGAGTGTTGGCTCAAGTTATATTACAATTGTGAACGTATATGAAATTGCTGAACCCTTTGGAGCATTGGCTCAAGTGGTAAAGTGAGATATGAAATAAAAGTGAAAGGAAGAGAAAGAGTATTTAAATTGCGTTCCCTTGCCGGGATTTCTATTTTTATTTTGTTTACTCCCTTGCCCTTGTTTGTGATTGTTGTTTGGGTGAGGAAGAGTGTAAAAGCACGAAGGGTGATGCCGTGCACATTTTATTATTCTAATTGCTTTGGTGAGGAAAGAGAGTAAAAACACGAAGGGTGAAGCCGTGCACGTTTTCAATATATTATTGCTTGGTGAGGACGAGAGTAAAAGCACGAAGGGTGATGCCGTGCACTTGTCTTTGATTTTCCTGATTTTTGGTGATAATTGAGTTATGTTGTCCTTTACTTCTATTTACGGATTTTCTTGTTGTTATCGGTTCAAGTGCATTAATTGTCTTATTCCACTATTACTGTGATTCTTTATGTTGGCATTTTCCTTTATTGTGTTACTTGTTATTATTGGCTCGAGGTATCCATGCGCAACATTATGCCTTGAATTTATGCTATAATTGCTACATATTTATGTGACTTAATTGCTATTTGTTATTTAGCATACTAAATATTAAATTGCCTATTTGCTCCTTAAAGTCCATAATTAATTGCTACTTGTCATTACTTATTTTCCTCAGCGAGTCATAATTATTGTGTACTTGTTGTCTTATGAATTCGTATTATTTGTTGCGTTTGTTGGAGTAAATTTCATTTGGAAGAACTGTTGATTTAATGAAATGGGAGGGGGTGGTACGCCTACCACGAGATTTAATGAAATGGGAGCGGGTGGTACGCCTACCACGAGATTTAATGAAATGGGAGCGGGTGGTACGCCTACCACGAGATTTAATGAAATAGGAGCGGGTGGTACGCCTGCCAAGAGATTTAATGAAATGGGAGCGGGTGGTACGCCTACCACGAGATTTAATTAAATGGGAGCGGGTGGTACGCCTACCACGAGATGTAATAAAATAGGATCGGGTTGCACGCCTGCAACAAGATGTGATAAGAAAGTGAAATCTGCCTTTGTTTTCCTTATTCTTGCTAGTAGTTGGATTTTGGTTCCTATATGGTTCTCTTGATATTCTGCTTTTCTTGTTATTCCCCGAAGCATGTTTCCCCCTCCCATCCTTACTTGCTTATACCTGCTTTTCTTTTCGCTGTACATTATATAACTGCACAGGTTTATGTGGTAGTCCTGTCTAGCCTCGTCACTACTTCGCCGAGGTTAGGCTAGGCACTTACCAGCACATGGGGTCGGTTGTGCTGATACTACACTCTGTACTCTTTTGCACAGACCCAGGTCCCGGACAGCAGCAGTAGCTCGGGAGCCAGCCTTCAGTCCACCGAGACTCCGAGGAAGCCTTGCACGCGTCCGCAGGCCCGGTGTCTCCTCTATCTTATATTTTATTCTGTTGTCTCATGTTTTCGAGACAAACAGTGTTATATTTCTTTCAAACGATTGTATTTAGTACTCTTAGTAGTCCGTGGATGTTGTGACACCAGTTCTTGGGTAGAGGCACATGTTGAATTTCGCATTATTGTTCAGCTTATTTAATTTAAGTCTTCCGCTTTAATTTCATATTCCGCTGTCATTTAAAGATTTAACGCTTGTTGTTATGATTGATAAAAGTATTTAAAATAAAGTAGGTAGGAGTTTATGATTTGTGGCTTGCCTAGCTTCTACGAGTAGGCGCCATCACGACCCCCGAGGGTGGGGAAATCCGGGTCGTGACAAGTTGGTATCAGAGCTCTAGGTTACACAGGTCTCACAATTCACGGACAAGCTCGGTAGAGTCTGAGGGATCGGTACGGAGACGTCTGTATTTATCCCCCAGAGGCTACGGAGTTAGGAAAACTTCTTACTTGTTATTTCCTGTCGTGCGGCTTTGTTTCTCAAATGCTAAATTGAAACCTCTACTTTTGTCCCTTCGCGAATGGCGAGGTCATGTACCGCTTCTTCAGCTGAGCAGCAGCACAGACCAGTGATAGATCAGCTACGTCTTCGGAGGCTTTGTAGAGGTTGGATAAGTTCCACCAAGCTCTTCACTACTACATTCAGCGGTGCATCTATTGAGGATCCCCGGGGTTATCTACACAGCTGTCATGAGGTTCTCAGAAATATGGGAATAGTTGAGACCAATGGGGTCGATTTTGCTACCTTTCGTTTGTCTGGATCCGCCAAGACCTGTTGGAGAGATTATTAATTGGCTATACTAGTTAGGTCACCAGCTTTGACTTGAGAACAGTTCACGCAGCTATTTCTGGAGAAGTTTCTCCCCACCACTCAGAGAGAGGTCTATCGGGGGCAGTTTGAGCGTCCCCAGCAGGGTTCTATGACTGTTGCTCAGTACGAGATCAGATTCATCGACTTGGCTCGTCATGCTCTTATCATACTTCCCACCGTGAGAGAGAGTGAGGAGGTTCATTGAGGGACTCGTCCAGCCCGCTCAGTTAGCTAGAGGTGGAGGTAGAGGTATTAGAGGTGGAGGTAGAGGTATTAGAGGTGGAGGTAGAGATGCTAGAGGTGGAGGTAAAGGTATTAGAGGTGGAGGTGCAGGTATTGTTCTGGTTTGTGGTAGAGAAGCTTCGGTTTTATTTTGCCCCGTACCTGGTCATGCCTAGTGATTCATTGAGTATTCCTGTCTATGTGTCTACACCGGTGGGTGATTCTATTGTGGTCGATCGAGTCCATCGTTCCTGTATTGTGGTTATTGGAGGTTTTGAGACTCGTGTAGATTTGCTTCTTCTGGACATGGATGATTTCGGTGTTATATTGCTGATGGACGGGTTATCACCTTACCACGCTATCTTGTATTGTCACGCCAAGACTATGACCTTAGCTTTACCGGGTTTGCCTCGTTTAGAGTGGAGAGGGACTCCTGGTCATTCTACCCGTAGTGTTATCTCTTATGTGAAAGGTCGACGTATGGTCGAGAAGGGGTGTTTGGCCTATTTGGCATATGTTCGTGATTCTAGTGCTGAGGTCCCTTCTATTGATTCTGTGCCCGTTCTTCGTAAGTTTCCTGATGTTTTCCCTTCATACCTGTCGGGTATGCCACCCGACAGGGATATTGACTTCTGCATTGATCTGGTTCCGGGCACTCAGCCCATTTCTATCCCACCATATCGTATGGCCCCGCCTGAGTTGAAAAAGTTAAGGAAGCAGTTGCAAGATTTGCTTGAGAAGGGCTTCATTAGGCCTAGTGTTTTGCCTTGGGGTTAGCCGGTGTTGTTTGTTAAAAAGAAGGATGGGTCAATGAGAATGTGTATTGATTACCGGCAATTGAACAAGGTTACAATCAAGAATAAGTATCCATTGTCGAGGACTGATGATTGGTTTGATCAGCTTCAGGGTGCCAAGGTATTTTCAAAGATTGACTTGAGATCTGGCTACAATCAGTTGAGGATTAGGGCATCCGATGTCCCTAAGACAGCTTTCTGCACTCGGTACGGGCATTATGAGTTCTTGGTGATGTCATTCGGATTGACAAATGCCCCAGCAGCTCTTATGGATTTGATGAATCGAGTGTTCAGGCCTTATCTGAATTCGTTCGTGATAGTCTTCATGATGATATTTTGATATATTCCCGCAGCCGAGAGGAGCACGAGCAGCATCTTAGAGTGGTTCTTCAGACTTTGAGGGATAGTCAATTGTACGCCAAGTTTTCCAAGTGTGAGTTCTGGCTGAGTTCAGTTGCATTTATGGGTCATGTTGTATCAGCAGAGGGTATTCAGGTGGACCCAAAGAAGATAGAGGCAGTCAAGAACTGGCCTAGACCAGCATCAGCTATAGAGATCCGGAGTTTCTTGGGGTTGGCAGGCTACTATCGACGGTTCGTGGAGGGGTTTTCATCCATTGCAGCCCCGATGACCAGATTGACCCAGAAGGGTGCCCGGTTCAAATGGTCGGATAAGTGTGAGGCGAGCTTTCAAAAGCTCAAGACAGCTCTGACTACGGCACCGGTGTTGGTTTTTCCCACAGGTTCCGGGCCTTATACAGTTTATTGTGGTGCATCTCGTATTGGACTTGGTGCAGTGGTGATGCAGGATGGCAATGCTATTACCTATGCTTCGCGGCAGTTGAAGATTCATGAGAAGGACTATCTGGTTCATGATTTGGAGTTGGCAGTCATAGATCACGCATTGAAGATTTGGAGGCATTATCTGTATGGCGTGGCATGTGAGGTGTTCACGGATTACAAGAGTCTTCAGTATTTGTTCAAGCAAAAGGAGTTGAATTTGAGGCAAAGGAGGTGGTTGGAGTTGTTGAAGGATTATTATATCACCATTTTATATCATCCGGGAAAGGCCAATGTGGTGGCCGATGCTTTGAGTAGGAAGTTAGCGCATTTCATTCCTATAGCAGTCTCCTATTCATCCGAGAGGTTAGCTGAGATCTACATTCGGAAGATTGTTTGTCTTCATGGTGTGCCCGTATCTATCATTTCGGACCGGGGTACGTAGTTTACCTCGCGCTTTTGGAGAGCAGTTCAGCGAGAGTTGGGCACACGAGTTGAGTTGAGCACAGCATTTCATCCCCAGACGGACAGTCAGCCCGAGCGGACTATTCAGATTTTGGAGGATATGCTCCGAGCTGGTGTTATTGACTTTGGAGGCTCGTGGAATTAGTTTTTGCCTTTAGCAGAGTTTGCCTACAACAACAACTACCAGTCGAGCATCCAGATGGCTCCTTATGAGGCTTTATATGGTAGGCGGTGTCGGTCTCCGGTTGGATGGTTTGAGCCGGGAGAGGCTCGGTTGTTGGGTACAGATTTGGTTCAGGAGGCCTTGGACATGGTAAGGATCATTCAGGATAGGCTTCGTTCAGCTTAGTCCAGGAAAAAGAGTTATGCAGACCGCAAGGTTCGAGATATGGCTTTTATGGTTGGTGAACGGGTATTGCTCCGGGTGTCGCCTATGAAGGGCGTGATGAGATTTGAGAAGAAAGGCAAGCTTAGCCCTAGGTTCATTGGTCCGTTCGAGATTCTTGATCGAGTGGGAGAGGTGGCTTATAGACTTGCTTTGCCGCCGAGCTTATCAGCCGTGCATCCAGTGTTTCATGTGTCTGTGCTTCGGAGGTATCACGGCGACCCAGCCCACGTGTTAGATTTCAGCACTATCCAGTTGGACAAGGACTTGTCTTATGAGGAGGAGTCGGTGGCTATTCTAGACCGGCAGATTCGTTAGTTGAGGTCGAAGAGTTTCCCTTCTGTTTGTGTTCAGTGGAGATGTCAGTCTCCTGGGGCATCGACCTGGGAGTCCGAGTCTAATATGAGGAGCCGTTATCCCCATCTTTTTCCCGACTCAGGTACTTCCTTCTTATGTCCGTTCGAGGATGAACGGTTGTTTTAGAGGTGGAGAATGTGATGACCCAAACGGTCATCACTTATTTTAAATTAAATTCTATGACTTCAAGGCCTTGAAAACCTCATTTAGAGTCACCTCAATTTGCGTGCGCAGTCCGATCACGTAGCCGAAAAGCTTAAATGTGAAATTCAAAGAAAAATGCTAAGTTTTGATGTTAAAATGAATAAATTTGACTTTGCTCAACATTTTGGGTAAACGGGCCCGTACCCGTAATTTGACGGTCCCGGAGGGTCCGTAGGAAAATAAGGGACTTGGGCGTATGCCCGGAATCGAATTCCGAGGTCCCAAGCCCGAGAAATAAATTTTTTTGTAAAATTGTTTTCTGAAATTGTTTAAGGAAATTGGAAATAAAACTTGATTAGAAAGCGATGGTATCGGGCCCGTATTTTGTTTCCGGCACTCGGTACAGGTCTTATATACGTTTTAAGTCCTTCCTGTGAAATTTGGTTGAAATCGGACGTCGTTTGACGTGATCCGGACTTAAATTGGAAAATTTGATATTTTATGAAGCTTGAAAGAATTCTTGAATTTTGAGGTTCAATTCGATGTTTATGATGTTATTTTGGTGATTTGATTACACGAATATGTTCGTAAGATGTTTTTGAGGTTGTGTGTATACCTGGATTGGAGTTTTGAGGGCTCGGGTAAGTTTCGAGTAGGTTCCGGGATGCCTTAGACTTAAAAGATCAAATGTTGCAGGTTCAGGAAATATTGCAGGTCTCTGAATCCTCTTGCGCGGTCCGCGAGGAATCGCGTGGGGCCGCGGAAGGGCCAGCGCGGCCGCGGTCGCCTTTGAGCGGTCCGCGGTGGATGCTGTGCGGCCGTGGTCGGCTTTGTGCGTCCCGCACGGGGCTATGATCTGCAGGTCTTCAGGGAGGCCTGTGCGGCCGCGGTCCTTTTTGTGCGGTCCGCACAGGGAGTATCAGAAGGGTATAAATACACGGGATTTTCAGTCATTTTTCATTTTTCAAAACCCTAAAAACATAAGAGGCGATTTTTCAAACAACCCTTCTTCTCCAAAACGTTGGTAAGTGATTTCTAACTTATTTTCTTCACTCCTTAACATCTTTTAACATGGTTTCAACTTAAAATCAAAGATTTTCATGGGGGAAATTGGGTGTTTTGGGTAGAACCTAGGTTTTTCAAAAATTGGGGATTTGGACCTCAATTTGAGGTCCGATTTCAAAATAAATTATATATTCGGGCTTGTGGATGAATGGGTGATTTGATTTTGGTCCGAACCTCGTGTTTTGACCAAGCGGGCCCGAGGTCGATTTTTGAGTTTTTGGGAAAAATGATGGAAAAGCTATAATTAGGCATTGGGTTCGTATTGTTTAGCATTTATTGATGTATCGAAGTCATTATTGTATAGATACAATTGATTTGGAGCCGAATTCGAGAGGAAAGGCGGTTATTGAGGATTGAATTGGCCGTGGAAGTTTGAGGTAAGTGTTTGGTCAAACCTTAGCTTGAGGGATTAGGAGTTGACTCCTATTTGCTATGTGGTAATTGTCGAGTACGACGTATAGGCATGGTGACGAGTATCTATACGTTAGTGTCTAGCATGACCGTGAGTCTTTAAATTATGAATATCTTGATTTCGTTGTATTTCTCTTGCCTTGGTGATGATCCCTATTTGTTGTGAAAAGCTTATGAAAGGAAATTGTGACCTATGAACATCGAGGAGTGTTGGCTCAAGTTATATTACAATTGTGAACGTATATGAAATTGCTGAACCCTTTGGAGCATTGGCTCAAGTGGTAAAGTGAGATATGAAATAAAAGTGAAAGGAAGAGAAAGAGTATTTAAATTGCGTTCCCTTGCCGGGATTTCTATTTTTATTTTGTTTACTCCCTTGCCCTTGTTTGTGATTGTTGTTTGGGTGAGGAAGAGTGTAAAAGCACGAAGGGTGATGCCGTGCACATTTTATTATTCTAATTGCTTTGGTGAGGAAAGAGAGTAAAAACACGAAGGGTGATGCCGTGCACGTTTTCATTATATTATTGCTTGGTGAGGACGAGAGTAAAAGCACGAAGGGTGATGCCGTGCACTTGTCTTTGATTTTCCTGATTTTTGGTGATAATTGAGTTATGTTGTCCTTTACTTCTATTTACGGATTTTCTTGTTGTTATCGGTTCAAGTGCATTAATTGTCTTATTCCACTATTACTGTGATTCTTTATGTTGGCATTTTCCTTTATTGTGTTACTTGTTATTATTGGCTCGAGGTATCCATGCGCAACATTATGCCTTGAATTTATGCTATAATTGCTACATATTTATGTGACTTAATTGCTGCTTGACATTTAGCATACTAAATATTAAATTGCCTATTTGCTCCTTAAAGTCCATAATTAATTGCTACTTGTCATTACTTGTTTTCCTCAGCGAGTCATAATTATTGTATACTTTTTGTCTTATGAATTCGTATTATTTGTTGCGTTTGTTGGAGTAAATTTAATTTGGAAGAACTGTTGATTTAATGAAATGGGAGCGGGTGGTACGCCTACCACGAGATTTAATAAAATGGGAGCGGGTGGTACGCCTACCACGAGATTTAATAAAATGGGAGCGGGTGGTACGCCTACCACGAGATTTAATGAAATGGGAGCAGGTGGTACGCCTATCACGAGATATAATAAAATGGGATCGGGTTGCACGCCTGCAACAAGATGTGAAAAGTAAGTGAAATCTGCCTTTGTTTTCCTTATTCTTGCTAGTAGTTGGATTTTGGTTCCTATATGGTTCTCTTGATATTCTGCTTTACTTGTTATTCCCCGAAGCATGTTTCCCCCTCCCATCCTTACTTGCTTATACCTACTTTACTTTCCGATGTACATTATATAACTGCACAGGTTTATGTGGTAGTCTTGTCTAGCCTCGTCACTACTTCGCCGAGGTTAGGCTAGGCACTTACCAACACATGGGGTCGGTTGTGCTGATACTACACTCTGTGCTCTTTTGCACAGACCCAGGTCCCGGACAGCAGCAGTAGCTCGGGAGCCAGCCTTCAGTCCACCGAGACTCCGAGGTAGCCTTGCACGCGTCCGCAGGCCCGACGTCTCCTCTATCCTATATTTCATTCTGTTATCTCATGTTTTCGAGACAAACAGTGTTATATTTCTTTCAAACGATTGTATTTAGTACTCTTAGTAGTCCGTGGATGTTGTGACACCAGTTCTTGGGTAGAGGCACATGTTGAATTCTGCATTATTGTTCAGCTTATTTAATTTAAGTCTTCCGCTTTAATTTCATATTACGATGTCATTTAAATATTTAACGCTTGTTGTTATGATTGATAAAATGATTTAAAATAAAGTAGGTAGGAGTTTATGATTTGTGGCTTGCCTAGCTTCTGCGAGTAGGGGCCATCACGACCCCCGAGGGTGGGGAAATCCGGGTCGTGACAGAAAGTTCATTAGAGGCTTTCCCATCTTATACTGAAGGTTCTTTTTGGTTTTTCTTTGGGTTTTTTTTTTAGGGAGGTAATATTTTTCTCCTCTATTGTGTCATTTTATGAACAAAGACAAGGGCATAAGTGTTTTTTGGTAGCTGTCATATTCTCCATGTCCTTATAAAGGAAAGATGACAAATAAACAAGCTTAATACTTTTCTCATCACAATCATTACCATCATTAATAATTTGAAAACAAATAAGAGTAGTAATTTAATAAGACTACTAATATTTATTTGATTATTAAAAGAGGGAAAAGAAACATTTCATACTCGATTATGGAAGTTTATTTGCTTAATAAAATTGCAAACTATGGAATTAGGCTCGTTTGATACAATAGTGGGATATCCTATGGGATTAGTTATCCCACCTTCTATATGGGATGGCTAATCTCACCATTTTAATGTAAAAGTTATCCCGGAATTAGCTCATACTTTAAACTATAATTGGGATAAAGTTAACCCCAAACTGTATTGCGGGATTGTTATCATTATCTCATGTACCAAACGACTCTTATTGTGATGATCCAAACGGTCATCACTTGTTTTTTCTTTCATTCCGTGCTTCTGAGGCCTTGAAAACCTTATTTTTACTTGCCTCGATATCCGGGTGCGTAGCCGGAAAGCTTAAATATGAATTCTGTGTAAAATTTTATGAATTTTGATATTAATATGAATAAAGTTGACTTTGGTCAACATTTTGGGTAAACGGACCCGGACCCGTGACTGGACAGTCCCGGAGGGTCCGTAGGAAAATATAGGACTCGGGCGTATGCCCGGAATTGAAATCCGAGGTCCCGAGCCCGAGAAATGAATTTTTAAAGGAAATTATTTTTCTGGAATTTATATGGAAATTTGAAATGAAAATGGTTTAGAAAGTGTTGGTATCGGGCCCATATTTTGGTTCCGGTGCCCGGTACAGGTCTCATATGTGGTTTAAGCGCTTCCTGTGAAATTTGGTTGAAATCGGACGTCATTTGACGTGTTTCGGACCTAAATATCTAAAAATGAAAGTTTATGAAGTTGGATGAAAAAGTGATGATTTTGAGGTTTGATTCCTCGTTTTTGATGTTATTTTGGTGATTTGATCGCACGGTTAAGTTCGTAGGGTGTTGTTGAATTAGTGTACGTGTTTGGTTAGGAGCCCCGAGGGCTCGGGAGTGTTTTCGGGGGTGTTCGGGGTGGTTGAACTTAGAGAAAAATTGCAGAAAATCACTGCTGCTGCACCAGTTCTGGTGTAACCGCACCTGCGGTCCTTTGGCCGCAGATGCGGACCCGCAGGTGCGAACAGCGGGTCGCAGATGCGGTCTCCTTCGCAGATGCGGATTCCTACCCCGCAGATGCGGTCCGCAGAAGCGGATCTTTTCTTCGCAGGTGCGGCTCCAGCGGGGCCTAGCCATTTCCGCAGAAGCGCCCATTTTTTCCGCACGTGCGGTGGCGCAGGTGCGACCCCTGTACTGAGATGCGGAAGTCGGGCAGTGAGTTTTTTTTTAAAAACATAACTTCAGCGATTTTCTTTCAAACTTTCTCAACAATTAGAAGACTAGGGCGATTTTCTCAAGAGATTTTCTTCTCAAATCACAAGTAAGCATTTACTAACTGATTTCTTTCCATTATCTAGTGTTTTCATCAACTTTTATCAATAATCTTAGGGTTTTAATGGTAGAAAATTAGGGAAATGGATAGAGTTAGGGTTTTTTTCCGATTTTCTTTGATTTAGACCTCGTTTTGGGGTCGAATTTGAAAACAAATTGTATATCCCGGCTCGTGGGGGAATGGGTAACATGAAATTGGTTCGAACCTCGGGTTTTGACCATGCGGGCCCGGGGTCGATTTTTGGGATTTTAGGAAGAAAGCTTAGAAATCTATATTTAGGCTTTGGGTTTAGTTTGTTTAGCTATTATTGATATTATAAAGTTATTATTTCGTAGATTTGACTGAGTTGGAGCCGAATTCGAGGGGTAAAGCTATACTAGAGGCTTGAGTTGAGTTTGGAGCATTCGAGGTAAGTGTTTGATCTAACTTTGGCTTGAGGGAATAGGATTAGAGTATTATTTGCTAGTTGCTAAATGTGGAGTACGGTGTATAGGCATGGTGACGAGTATCTATACACCGGTGTCTAGCATGACCGTGAGTCCTTATTTGTGCTTATTTGGGATTCTGTAGTGACTCTTCCTTGTTTAATTGATGGTTGCTATATAATGAGAACAATATGAAGAGGAAATATGACTTGTAAACTCCTTGGAGCGTTGGCTCGAATTATGACGTGGTTAGGAAGTAAGAAATGAACGAAGGAGGAAGAGATGTAATTATTCCCTTGCCGGAACGTGTAAGTTATTGTCGTTGCTCCCTTGCCGGGATCTAGCTGTTTACTTGTATTCTCCCTCGCCGGGATAGTTGAATTGATACCTGTTCCCTTGCCGGGAAACCATATACGTATTATGAGAAGGGATCGTGTGGCACGCCGACCACATTATATATTATGAAATGGGATCGTGTGGCACGCCGACCACATTATATATTATGAAATGGGATCGTGTGGCACGCCGACCACTTATATATTATGAAATGGGATCGTCTGGCATGCCGACCACTTATATATTATGAAATGGGATCGTGTGGCATGCCGACCACTTATATATCATGAAATGGGATCGTGTGGCACGCGGACCACGTATTCTGTGTTAGAAGAGATTAGTTTTAATTTTCCTTATTTATTCCTACTGTTCTATTTTATATGTTATCCCCAAAATCATGTTCCCCTCCCAGTCTTAATTATTACCTTCCGGTGTTATCTTTGTAGTGTTTGTATATACATATCTGCACAGGTTGATTGGTAGTCCTGTCTAGCCTCGTCGCTACTTCGCCGGGGTTAGGCCAGGCACTTACCAGCACATGGGATCGGTTGTGCTAATGCTCCACTCTGTGCTTATTTTTGCACAGATCACAGTACCGGAGCAGGAGCTTTTGGACAGCAGCAGGAGTATTGGGAGCTGACTTCAGTCCAGAGATTCCCGAGGTAGCCTTGCTGACGTCCGCATGGCCCGGAGTCTCTCTTATCCTTGTTTTTCATTTGATTTCCTTTGTATCGGATCAGACAGTACTGTGTTTTTATTCAGACTTTGTATTTAGCATTCTGTAGAAGTTCGTGAGTTAGTGTCACCAGACCTGGATAGAGATATATTTGAGCTTCCGCACTTGGTTTCAGTTATTTATGTTTTGAGACTTCCGCTTTTATATTAATTGTCTCGTCTTTCTTTATATTGTTGATGTTGTCAAGAGAGGTATTAGATTAATTGGCTTGCCTAGCTCCTATTAGTAGGCGTCATCACGACTCCCGAAGGTGGGAAATCCGGGTCGTGACAAGTTGGTATCAGAGCACTAGGTTACATTAGTCTCACAACTCACGGACAAACTCAATAGAGTCTGAGGGATCGATACAGAGACGTCTGTATTTATCCCCCAGAGGCTACAGAGTTAGGAAAACTTCACTTTTGTTCTTTCTTGTTGTGCGATTCTGTTTCTCAAATACTGATTGTCTTTCTACTCTGTTCTTTCGCAGATGGCGAGAACACGTGCTTCCTCTTCTACCGCGCAGCAGCTCCTACGAGGGGCAGAGGGCGAGGCCGAGGCCGTGCCAGAGGCCGAGGCAGGGGTAGAGCTTAGCCCCGAGCAGCAGTCCCAGAGGTGGAGCCTCATGTTGATTATGATGAGGAGGTTCCAGCCCCAGCAGCTCCGGTGGGCCCAGCTCAGGTCCCAGAGGGGTTTATAGCCACCCCAGTTCTTCAGGACGCTTTGGTCAGGTTGGTAGGCTTTATGAAGAGCGTCTCTCGAGCGGGTTTGCTTCCAGTAGCACCAGCCACTTCTCAGGCTGGAGGAGGGGTTCAGACTCCTGCTACACGCACTCCGGAGCAGGTAGCTCTCCAGACTCAGGTTCCAGTGGCTCAGCCAGCTGTGGCAGTTCAGCCGGGTATTGTGACTCAGACCGGCGATGGGGCGGCTATGTCCGCAGATGCTTTGTGGAGACTGGATAGGTTCACCAAGCTCTTCACCACCACATTCAGCGGTGCTTCTTCAGAGGACCCCCAGGATTTCTTATATAGCTGCCATGAGGTTCTTCGGACTATGGGTATTGTGGAGGCCAATGGGGTCGACTTCGCCGCCTTTCGACTAGCAGGATCCGCCAGGACTTGGTGGAGGGACTATTGTTTATCCAGACCAGCAGGATCGCCAACATTGACTTGGGACCAGTTTGCAGAGTTATTTTGGAGAAGTTTTTCCCAGTTACTCAGCGAGAGGCTCTTCGCAGGCAGTTCGAGCGCCTCCAGCAGGGCTCTATGACAGTCATGCAGTATGAGACCCGGTTCATTAATCTAGCTCACCATGCTATTGTTATACTCCCCACCGAGAGAGAGAGGGTGCGAAGGTTTATTGATGGGTTGATTCAGCCGATCCGTCTCCAGATGGCTATGGGAGCCGGGAGTGAGATTTCTTTTCAAGAGGCGGCCAATGCGGCCCGTAGAGTTAAGATGGCTCTTGCACGAGGAGGTGGTCATGGGTCAGATAAGAGGCCCCGTCATGCAGGTAGATTCGGTGGTACCACGTCTGGAGGTGAGGATTCTTATGGTAGAGGCCATCCTCCGAGGCCCTTTCAGTCAGCCCTATAGGTCTCACATGGTACTTCAGGTGGTCGTGGCTCTCAGCCGCAGTCTTCTGACCAGCAGCTTTTCAGTTCACCATCAGCACCTATCAGCGCACCACCACTCCGTTATTCTCAGCAGCCGAGGGCTTGTTACACGTGTGGCGACACGAGACATATTGCCAGGTATTGCCCTCGAGCTTCTGACAGCTCCCAGCGCAGGGTCCTCGTCCTATAATTCAGGCATCAGGTGATCCACAGGCCGCCCAGCCAGCTAGAGGCGGGGGTAGAGGCCATAGAGGTGGAGGCATAGATCATAGAGGTGGAGCTCGGACCGCCAGAGGTAGAGGCCAGCCAGCAGCCGATCGTCCCAAAAATATGGTTCAGGGAGGTAGGGCCCAGCCCCGGTGCTATGCTCTTCCAGCCAGGCTAGAGGCTGAGTCTTCAGATGCAGTCATTACAGGTACTATTCTGGTCTGTGATAAGGATGCTTCAGTGCTATTTGACCCTGGGTCTACGTATTCATATGTGTCGTCCTATTTTGCACCCTACCTGACTATGCCTAGTGATGCTTTGGGTATTCCTGTTTATGTATCTACACCGGTGGGGGATTCTATAGTGGTCGACCGAGTTCATCGTTCCTGTGTGGTAGTGTTTGAGGGTCTTGAGACCCGTGTTGATTTATTGCTCTTAGACATGGTGGATTTCGATGTTATATTAGGGATGGATTGGTTGTCCCCGTATCATGCTATCTTGGATTGTCACGCCAAGACCGTGACCTTGGCTTTGCCAGATTTGCCCCGTTTGGAGTGGAAAGGGACCCCTGGGCACACCACCCGCAGTGTTATTTCATATGTGAAAGCTCGACGTATGGTCGAGAAGGGGTGTTTAGCTTATCTGGCGTATGTTCGCGATTCCAGCGCAGAGGTCCCTTCTATTGATTCTGTTCCTATTGTTCGGGAGTTCCCCGAGGTTTTCCCTTCAGACCTGCCGGGTATGCCGCCCGACAAGGATATTGATTTCTGTATTGATCTGGCTCCGGGCACCCAGCCCATTTCCATTCTGTCGTATCGCATGGCCCCGCCAGAGTTGAAAGAGTTAAAGGATCAGTTGCAGGACTTGTTGGAGAAGGGTTTCATTAGACCCAGTGTTTCTCCTTGGGGTGCGCCGGTGTTATTTGTGAAGAAAAAGGATGGTTCGATGAGGATGTGCATTGATTACCGACAATTGAGCAAAGTGACGATTAAGAACAAGTATCCACTGCCGAGGATTGACGATTTGTTCGACCAGCTTCAGGGTGCAAAGGTGTTTTCAAACATAGACTTGAGATCTGGCTACCATCAGTTGAGGATTAGGGCATCCGATGTCCCTAAGACAGCATTCCGCACTCGGTACGGGCATTATGAGTTCCTGGTCATGTCATTTGGGTTGACCAATGCCCCAGCAGCATTTATGGAGTTGATGAACCGAGTGTTCAGGCCATATTTGGACATGTTCGTGATAGTCTTTATTGATGATATTTTGGTGTACTCCCGCAGCCAGGAGGAGCACGAGCAGCACCTTAGAGTGGTTCTTCAGACTCTGAGGTATAGTCAGTTATATGCCAAGTTCTCCAAGTGTGAGTCCTGGATGAGTTCAGTAGCATTTCTGGGTCACGTTGTATCAGCAGAGGGTATTCAGGTGGACCCAAAGAAGATAGAGGCAGTCAAGAACTGGCCTCGACCAGCATCAGCTACAGAGATTCCGGAGTTTCTTGGGGTTGGCAGGCTACTACCGTCGGTTTGTGGAGGGGTTTTCGTCTATCGCAGCCCCGATGACCAGGTTGACCCAGAAGGGTGCCCAGTTCAGATGGTCGGATGAGTGTGAGGCGAGCTTTCAGAAGCTCAAGACAGCTCTGACTACGGCACCGGTATTGGTTTTGCCCACAGGTTCAGGGCCTTATACAGTCTATTGTGATGCTTCCCGTATTGGGCTTGGTGCAGTATTGATGCAGGATGGCAGAGTCATAGCCTATGCTTCAAGGCAGTTGAAGATCCATGAGAAGAATTATCCGGTTCATGATCTAGAGTTGGCAGCCATTGTTCATGCTTTGAAGATTTGGAGGCATTATCTATATGGTGTGACGTGTGAGGTGTACACTGATCACAAGAGTCTTCAGTACTTGTTCAAGCAAAAGGAGTTGAATTTGAGGCAGAGGAGGTGGTTGGAGTTATTGAAAGATTATGATGTTACTATCTTGTACCACCCGGGGAAGGCCAATGTGGTGGCCGATGCATTGAGTAGGAAGTCCGCCAGCATGGGTAGTCTTGCTTATATTCCGGCCAGCCAGAGGCCGCTTGCTTTGGATGTTTAGTCTTTGGCCAATCGATTTGTGAGGTTGGATATCTCTGAGCCTAGCCGAGTGTTAGCTTGCACGGTTGCTCGTTCTTCATTATTGGAGCGTATCCGTGATCGGCAGTTTGATGATCCCCATTTGTGTGTCCTGAGAGACACGGTGCAGTGTGGAGGTGCCAAGAAGGTGACCTTAGATGATGATGGTGTTTTGAGATTGCAGGGGCGAGTTTATGTGCCCAATGTCGATGGGATTCGAGAGTTGATCTTTGCGGAGGCCCATAGTTCTCGGTATTCTATTCACCCGGGCGCCACGAAGATGTATCAGGATCTGAGGCAACATTATTGGTGGCGTAGGATGAAGAAGGATATTGGTGCATATGTGGCTCGATGTTTGAACTGTCAGCAGGTTAAGTGCGAGCATCAGAGGCCTGGTGGACTGTTTCAGAGGATTGAGCTTCCCGAGTGGAAGTGGGGGAGGGTTACTATGGACTTTGTTACTGGACTCCCGTTGACCCGGAAGAAGTTTGATGCGATTTGGGTCATTGTAGATAGGCTGACCAAGTCAGCGCATTTTGTTCCTGTTGCAACCACTTATTCATCCGAGAGGTTAGCTGAGATCTACATCAGAGAGATTGTTCGCCTTCATGGGATGCCGGTATCTATCATTTCGGACCGGGGTACGCAGTTTACCTCGCGCTTCTGGAGAGCAGTTCAGCGAGAGTTGGGCACCCAGGTTGAGTTGAGCACAGCATTCCATCATCAAACGGACGGACAGTCAGAGCGGACTATTCAGATATTGGAGGACATGCTCCGAGCTTGTGTTATTGACTTTGGAGGTTCGTGGGATCAATTCTTGCCTTTAGCGGAGTTTGCCTACAACAACAACTACCAGTCCAACATTCAGATGGCTCCTTATGATACGTTGTATGGTAGGCGGTGTCGATCTCCGGTTGGGTGGTTTGAGCCGGGAGAGGCTCGGTTATTAGGTACAGATTTAGTTCAGGAGGCCTTGGATAAGGTCAAGATCATTCAGGATAGGCTTCGTTCGGCTCAGTCGCGGCAAAAGAGTTATGCAGATCGTAAGGCTCGAGATGTAGCTTTCATGGTTGGTGAGCGGGTATTGCTCCGAGTGTCGCATATGAAGGGCGTGGTGAGATTTGGGAAGAAGGGCAAGCTTAGCCCTAGGTTCATTGGCCCATTTGAGATTCTCGACTGTGTGGGAGAGGTGGCTTATAGGCTTGCCTTGCCGCCTAGCTTGTCAGCCGTGCATCCAGTTTTTCATGTGTCCATGCTTCGGAGGTATCACGGCGATCCAGCCCACGTATTAGATTTCAGCACTGTCCGGGTGGACAAGGATCTGTCTTATGAGGAGGAGCCGGTAGCTATTCTAGACCGGCAGGTTCGACAGTTGAGGTCGAAGAGTTTTCCTTCAGTGTGTGTCCAGTGGAGAGGTCAGCCTCCTGAGGCATCGACCTGGGAGTCCGAGTCTGATATGCGGAGCCGTTATCCTCATCTATTTCCCGACTCAGGTACTTCTTTCTTTTGTCCGTTCGAGGACGAACGGTTGTTTTAGAGGTGGAGAATGTGACGACCCAAAGGGTCATCACCTGTTTTCTCTTTCATTCCGTGCTTCTGAGGCTTTGAAAACCTTATTTTTACTTGCCTCGATTTGCGTGCACAGTCTGGGCGCGTAGCCGGAAAGCTTAAATATGAATTCTGTGTAAAAATTTATGAATTTTGATATTAATATGAATAAAGTTGACTTTGGTCAACATTTTGGGTAAATGGACCCGGACCCGTGATTGGACGGTCTCGGAGGGTCCGTAGGAAAATATGGGACTCGGGCATATGCCCGGATTCAAAATCCGAGGTCCCGAGCCCGAGAAATGAATTTTTAAAGGAAATTGTTTTTCTGGAATTTATATGGAAATTTGAAATGAAAATGATTTAGAAAGTATTGGTATCGGGCCCGTATTTTGGTTCTGGCGCCCGGTACAGGTCTCATATGTGGTTTAAGCGCTTCCTGTGAAATTTGGTTGAAATCGGACGTCATTTGACGTGTTTCAGACCTAAATATCTAAAAATGAAAATTTATGAAGTTTGATGAAAAAGTGATGATTTTGAGGTTTGATTCCTCGTTTTTGATGTTATTTTGGCGATTTGATCGCACGATTAAGTTCGTAGGGTGTTGTTGAATTAGCGTACGTGTTTGGTTAGGAGCCCCGAGGGCTCGGGAGTGTTTTCGGGGGTGTTCGGGGTGGTTGAACTTAGAGAAAAATTGCAGAAAATCACTGCTGCTGCACCAGTTCTGGTGTAACCGCACCTGCGGTCCTTTGGCCGCAGATGCGGACCCGCAGGTGCGAACAGCGGGTCGCAGATGCGGTCTCCTTCGCAGATGCGGATTCCTACCCCGCAGATGCGGTCCGCAGAAGCGGATCTTTTCTTCGCAGGTGCGGCTCCAGCGGGGCCTAGCCATTTCCGCAGAAGCGCCCATTTTTTCCGCACGTGCGGTGGCGCAGGTGCGACCCCTGTACCGCAGATGCGTAAGTCGGGCAGTGAGTTTTTTTTAAAAAACATAACTTCAGCGATTTTCTTTCAAACTTTCTCAACAATTAGAAGACTAGGGCGATTTTCTCAAGAGATTTTCTTCTCAAATCACAAGTAAGCACTTACTAACTGATTTCTTTCCATTATCTAGTGTTTTCATCAACTTTTATCAATAATCTTAGGGTTTTAATGGTAGAAAATTAGGGAAATGGGTAGAGTTAGGGTTTTTTCCGATTTTCTTTGATTTAGACCTCGTTTTGGGGTCGAATTTGAAAACAAATTGTATATCCGGGCTCGTGGGGGAATGGGTGATGTGAAATTGGTTCGAACCTCGGGTTTTGACCAAGCGGGCCCGGGGTCGATTTTTGGGATTTTGGGAAGAAAGCTTAGAAATCTATATTTAGGCTTTGGGTTTAGTTTGTTTAGCTATTATTGATATTATAAAGTCGTTATTTCATAGATTTGACTGAGTTGGAGCCGAATTCGAGGGGTAAAGCTATACTAGAGGCTTGAGTTGAGTTTGGAGCATTCGAGGTAAGTGTTTGATCTAACTTTGGCTTGAGGGAATAGGATTAGAGTATTATTTGCTAGTTGCTAAATGTGGAGTACGGTGTATAGGCATGGTGACGAGTATCTATACACCGGTGTCTAGCATGACCGTGAGTCCTTATTTGTGCTTATTTGGGATTCTGTAGTGACTCTTCCTTGTTTAATTGATGGTTGCTATATAATGAGAACAGTATGAAGAGGAAATATGCTCCTTGGAGCGTTGGCTCGAATTATAACTTGGTTAGGAAGTAAGAAATGAACGAAGGAGGAAGAGATGTAATTATTCCCTTGCTGGAACGTGTAAGTTATTGTCGTTGCTCCCTTGCCGGGATCTAGCTGTTTACTTGTATTCTCCCTCGCCGGGATAGTTGAATTGATACATGTTCCCTTGCCGGGAAACCATATACGTATTATGAGAAGGGATCGTGTGGCACGCCGACCACATTATATATTATGAAATGGGATCGTGTGGCACGCCGACCACATTATATATTATGAAATGGGATCGTGTGGCATGCCGACCACTTATACATTATGAAATGGAATCGTGTGGCACGCCGACCACTTATATATTATGAAATGGGATCGTGTGGCACGCCGACCACTTATATATCATGAAATGGGATCGTGTGGCACGCCGACCACGTATTCTGTGTTAGAAGAGATTAGTTTTAATTTTCCTTATTTATTCCTACCGTTCTATTTTATATGTTATCCCCAAAAGCATGTTCCCCTCCCAGTCTTAATTATTACCTTCCGGTGTTATCTTTGTAGTGTTTGTATATATATATCTGCACAGGTTGATTGGTAGTCCTGTCTAGCCTCGTCGCTACTTCGCCGGGTTAGGCCAGGCACTTACCAGCACATGGGGTCGGTTGTGCTGATGCTACACTCTGTGCATATTTTTGCACAGATCACAGTACCGGAGCAGGAGCTTTTGGACAGCAGTAGGAGTATTGGGAGCTGACTTCAGTCCAGAGATTCCCGAGGTAGCCTTGCTGACGTCCGCATGGCCCGGAGTCTCTCTTATCCTTGTTTTTCGTTTGATTTCCTTTGTATCGGATCAGACAGTATGTGTTTTTATTCAGACTTTGTATTTAGCATTCTGTAGAAGTTCGTGAGTTAGTGACACTAGACCTGGGTAGAGATGTATTTGAGCTTTCGCACTTGGTTTCAGTTATTTATGTTTTGAGACTTCCGCTTTTATATTAATTGTCTCGTCTTTCTTTATATTGTTGATGTTGTCAAGAGAGGTATTAGATTAATTGGCTTGCCTAGCTCCTATTAGTAGGCGCCATCACGACTCCCGAAGGTGGGAAATCCGGGTCATGACACTTATGGAGTATGGAGTATACTGTATACCTATAGTTATCATGCAAATCAGCGGAAATTTTTACTAAAATGTGTTATCTATCCAATAATTGACAAAATATAATTAGATGGATATTTCTGACGTGCGAAACATAAACTTCCAAACAAATAAATTATATCATTCCTCTTAATATTAAAATGACAATGGTGTTTATTGAATAAGTATAATGTTCGATTTTTGCTGTTTCTTTTTTCCCCCTTATCCAGATATCATAAAAACGAGAAAAAGAAGAAAGAGAGGTTAGATGAGATAATTGAAGAAACCCAAAAAAGTAGGTGAACAAAAAACAGTTTTCCTGTCAATTAGTCAATAAGCAACAATAAGAAACCTGAACTAATTTTTTGTCCATTAATTTGACTATAAATTTATTACTAAAGGAAGAATACTGAATACATAAACATCTTTCAACTTGTCCTGTTTTTTCCTGAATATACACTTTAACTTTGCAGGTTTCTATGACCATTGAATTATTCTGAAGTCAAACTATTACACTCCTTTTTGGTTCAAAACAAGATTATCACATGATTAAAATTTGACATTATAATTATAACCAGGATAAATAAATACTACATATAAGATAGATAATTCCATGATTTTAGTACGCATTTAATTTAGTTTCTTTTGTTTGTACACATAATCAAACAGACAAACACTGAACAAATTTAATATTGGACATTACTTTTCAAATATCTAATAAAAGGAAATCCATAAGCCAATCAAAACTTTACAGCCATTTATTCCTTTCCCTTCATAATGATTCTGAAATGCCCATCTTTTAGACCCAAAAAAAAAAAGGATTCTGAAATGCCCATCAATTTTGTATTTGCATGGAAATTGGGACCTTCAGCTTCCTGCCCTAACTAATGTTATCAATTGCACCTCTCTGTCTTCATTCCCTATGGGCCTTGCCTTTCAATTTGGGAAAAAATAAAAAATTACCAGATTTACAACTGATAGTTGAAAAATATTCACAATTTTAAAAGTAAAAGAAATTTAGTCACTTTTTTCATGTAAAAATAAAATCTTAACCAGAACACCCTTAAAATCCGATAATATTTCAGCATAATATGTTGGGGTTTGATTTTCATTTATATATGAGCTTCCAGCATAATGTGCTGGAATTTCATAAATTTTTGGAGTTCCAACATAATATGCGGGAAGTTTATATGTGGAGCTCCATAATCCATCATATTATGTTGGAACTTTTTGTATGCTGGAGTTCTAACATAATATGTTGGAAGTATATGCGGAGGAGCTCTATAATCGCGCATATTATGCTGGAACTTTCCGTGTTTCAGCAAAACATTTATTTTTCAATGGTTTTGCAAATGCTGGCTATTTTTCAATTATCAGTCTGAAAACTAGCTAGCCCGTGCTATTTTCACTTTCAATTTTTTATTACTATCATCTAAGTTAATAAAATTTTCTTAATTACCAACTTACCACCTTATCCAACTAATTAAAAGATATCTCATTCCAGCTCAAACTATATGTATTCATTGATAGAAAATAAAGGAATGGAAAAGGAAAAGATCTAGTACAAGAGAATACTACTTTTTGGGATGCTTAGAGTAGTTAAAAGTTCAACCTATCTTCTCCCTCAAGCTGTCTCTTCAAGAATTAGTTTTTTCAATAAAAAACCTATAACTGAAAAAGGTCCATTAATTCCATTATTTATGAGAAAGGGGAAAGGCAATACAGAAGGATTAAGTTGGAGTTGTCTAACATTGAAAGTGTCTTTTCCTTTCTCCGATTATTTTTTAAAATGCAAAATACTATAATTAAATTGGAGTTCATTACACAAATGGTCACTCAACTATCCCAAATTATCTTCTAAAGTCACTTTACTTTCGTTTGTAACAACAAAGTCACTGAACTATGCCTATTGCACTCAGAAGATCACTCAACTAGATTTTCCTAATTTTGGATTGCCAAATACCTATTTTACCCTCTAAATATAAATATTTATTTTATTTTTATTTTTTAAACTTTTTAATATTATAATTTTCCCTTTTTAATTTATATTATGGACTATAGAATAAATAAATATTATTTATAAATTAAAAATATAAAAAGTATTTACGCATCTATAATGCTGGTGTGACGACCCAAAGGGTCATCACCTGTTCTCTCACTCATTCTGTGTCCCTGAGGCCTTGAAAACCTTATTTTTACTTGCCTCGATTTGTGTGCGCATTCCGAGCGCGTAGCCGGAAAGCTTAAATATGAATTCTGTGTAAAAATTGATGAATTTTGATATTAATATGATTAAAGTTGACTTTGGTCAACATTTTGGGTAAACGGACCAGGACCCGTGATTGGACGGTCCCGGAGGGTCCGTAGAAAAATATGAGACTCGGGCATATGCCCGGAGTCGAATTCCGAGGTCTAGGGCCCGAGAAATAAATTTTTCTGTGAAATTGTTTTTCAGAAATTAATATGGAAATTTGAAAAGGGAATTGATCAGAACGTGTTGGTATCGGGCCCGTGTTTTGGTTCCGGCGCCCGGTACAGGTCTTATATGTGGTTTAAGCGATTTCTGAGAAATTTGGTTGAAATCGGACGTCATTTGACGTGTTTCGGACCTAAATATCTAAAAATGAAAGTTTATGAAGTTTGATGAAAAAGTGATGATTTTGAGGTTTGATTCCTCGTTTTTGATGTTATGTTGGCGATTTGATCGCATGGTTAAGTTCGTAGGATGTTGTTGAGTAAGTGCATGTGAGTGGTTAGGAGCCCCGAGGGCTCGGGAGTGTTTCGGAGGTATTTCGGAGTGATTTCGAACTTAGGAAAGTAGCAGGTTTTTGGCTTCAGCTGTTGCAGGCTATTTCTTCTTTGCGTTCGCGACGCCTCTTCCGCGTTCGCGAAGCTTTAGACTTCTCCTCCATCGCGTTCGCGTCCATTATCACGCGATCGCGTAGTGTTATTGGACCCTGAGGTCTTAGCCCTCTTTTCTTCTTCGCGTCCGTGTACACTGGACCGCGTTCGCGTAGCTTGCCAGACTTCCTTCATCGCGATCGCGTGAAGCTCCACGCGTTCGCATAGACCAAATTCCTGGACCCCAACATTTTTCTTCTCCGCGTTCGGGATACCCGTCTCGCGATCGCGATGGCCAATTAGTGTTACCCTTCGCGAACGCGACCTTCCTTCCGCGAACGCGAAGGGCAATTTTGCCCAGTGATTTTAAATACCCAAAACAGAACAGTGACGGGATTTTTCACCCAAAAACACACGAACTCATCTTCTCCACAGCCCATAGGCGATTTCTAGAGCTCTTCTTCACCAAAGCTTCTTGGGTAAGTATTATTTAACTTGTTTCCTTCATTTTCCTTCATCATTTATCAAATTCTTAGGCTCAAATCATGTAAT
>NC_031990.1:21181152-21196958 GCF_001879085.1 Nicotiana attenuata
GGAACAAACAGAACTATAATTTTATTCAGACTTTGTATTTAGCATTCTCTAGACGTTCGTGAGTCTGTGACTCCAGTTCTTGGGTAGAGTTGTATTGAACTTCCGCATTGTTCTCCGTTTATTTATGTTTAAGACTTCCGCTTTTATATTAAATGCTTCGTTGTTTTTATTAATGTCGAGGTTTGCTAAAAGAGATAATAAATAGTTGGCTTGCCTAGCTCCTAATAGTAGGCGCTATCACGACTCCCGAGGGTGGAAAATCCGGGTCGTGACAGCTGGAATAACAAAATAATGAGTATAGTAAAAAAATTAATTAGAATAATTTATTAATAACAATAATTTTCGTATTGACAACAAAAAATTCAAAAAATTATTTACACGATTCAGAATGAAAGAAAATAAAGGTTGTAAAATATATATTCCATGCACGTAATAAAAAATAATTATTAAAATAAATATATTTTTATAATTTATATTATATATTCTTGAAAATTATGCTAAATTATATTACTATTATGTTTCTACCAACTTTCCGATGACACAAAGTTATGTCACCGGAAAGTAGGGGGACTATAGGTAAAATATGCTATGTTAAGGGGGCTTATATATTCTTGAAAATCCGAGTCGTGCATGGAATATATATATATATATATATATATATATATATATATATATATATATATATATATATATAATATAATTGAGCATAACTTTCAAGAATATGTAATGTATATCATAAAAATACTTTTATTTAAATAATTATTTTCATATTACATGCATGGAATTTATATTCTACAACCTTTATTTTCTTTCATTCTGAATTGTGTAAATAAATTTTTTAATTTTTGTTGTTAATACTAAAATTATTATTACTAACAAATTATTCTAATTAATTTTTTTACTATGCTCATTATTTTGTTATTCCAGCATGATAGATGCTTAAATACTTTTTTTTTTTAATTTATAAATAATATTTATTTACTTTATAGGTAAGTCCATAATATAAATTAAAAAGAAAAAATTATAATATTAAAAAGTTTAAAAAATATAAAAGAAGATAAATATTTATAATTTAGAGGGTAAAATAGGTATTTGGCAATCCAAAATTTGGAAAATCTAGTTGAGTGACCTTCTGAGTGAAATAGGTATAGTTCAATGACTTTGTTGTTACAAACGAAAGAAAAGTGACTTTAGGAGATAATTTGAGACAGTTGAGTGACCATTTAAGTAATTGACTCAATTAAATTGAGAAAGCAGTGGAAACATGATGCTGAAGACCATAATGATTTCAATTTCCCATTGAAATGCTATTTATGTTGTGTTGTCAACAGTGATTGATAAATGCGACATAAAACAACAATTGACAAATTGCGACTTATAAATAGCTATTAATAAATCGAATTATAAAAAGTAATTGGAAATGAGACTTATAAATCGTAATCAATAAATGCGACTTATAAAGCGTAATTAATAAATTTGACTTATAAATTACAAGAGAATGCGACTTTTAATTTTATAAATTGCAATTCCAATTGCGATTTATTGCGATTTACAAGTCGCAATAAGACTTTTGAATTATAGATATTTGCTCGAAATATTTCCTTACCTACCAACTGTCGCTGACATTACTTCATTCTTCCTTAATTTCTCTTTCTATAACTTCCTTATCATTTATAAGTTGCAATTGCCAAATGCGACTCATAAATGGCTAATACTTAATAAGTCGATGTTGGTATAAATCGCAATTGGTAAATTGACTTATGCAAATTGCAGATACAAGCGAATGAGACTTATAAATCGCAATTAACTAACAACTTGTTTGGATAGTTGTTATGTTTTTTTTATTGTATGTACTGTGTCGTTTTTATATACACAATATTTGGATAGATTGTACCGTTTGCCGTTATTTCATGATGTCATGCACCAACAATATGAAGAAGAAAAACTTGTAATATTATAAAGAAAAAGTAAAGTACGTAAGATAGGGTAAAAGATAAAATAGGATTATTTAATAGGAGTAATAAGGAAGGGCAAGATTTAAAAAAAAAAAAAAAAAAAAAAAAAGGTAACGACGTGACCATACCATATTGGTCGTTCCATAAAGTGACATATTTTGTCGTTACGTAACGACGAATTTAACGATACGATACAATAAAATTTAAATAACAATTAAAACAAATATTGTATTTAAAATAACAAATAGTATTAGTACCGGCGCGATGCGCGGAGACAAATCATGTCGGATTGTGATTTGGATTATTTGAATTATGTATAAATAACTTTAAAATATAAATCTTCCAGATAAAATTTATAATTAAACATTAGATATTAGTTAAGAAGCAAGACATGAAACCATTTCGCAAATCTCATAGTGGATAACCTATTTTCTTTTTCTATATTTATATAATCCAATCGGTTAATTTTAGTACTTGAATTTCATTTCGTTATCAATATTAAAATATACTAACTATGTCATGTGGTGATTTGTCTCATTTGCACATATTAAATCATATTATTTTAATAAAATTTTCAGTACTATTTTATTTTTTATCTCAAGCTTAAATAAGTCTTATTCTTTTAAATTTTACACAATTTTTTTGTTCTTTTCTTATAATTATTATACTTTCATGTGATTTTTTTTGGCTTACTAATTGACTTAATATTTTGCTTATTATCCTTCAAATAATTAACGATAAATATTATTTTTTTATTCTTGAAATTTAATATATTTTACGCTTTTATCCTCTTACTCGAAACTATTTTAATATTTAAATCTATCAATAATATTTTTGAATATTATTCAATTATTTACTTTATTTTATTTAAAATTTATTTAAAGTTTAAATACTCTCACATTATATCTTTTTTTTTATACAGTCTCTTCCCTACTAAGAAAGTTTAATTAATTTTTATATTATTATTTTACTTGTAATCAAAATAATATCATATTTGACGTTAAGTTATAATTTTGATTAGTCTAAAATATTAATATATAATTTCTTTTATTATTATATCCCAAATCTATTAAGTTTTCTTATATTTATCTTTTGTATTACCTGCAGTATATTTTTTTCTCTCTTTTTTTCAAGATACAAAATTTGATTTTTAATTTCCATTAATAAAATTACTTATATTAGATACTTATTTTATATTTTTTAAATTTTAATTCTATATCTAGTAAGACTTTAATTTTTGGTGGCCCTATCCATAGTTTGAGTATTCTCTTCATAATTTTAAGAAATTTCTAACATTTAGTATAATAGTCTTTTTCTTTCATTTCTGCTATTAAATTTTCAATTTTTTACTTTTGCTATTATGTTATCAGATATATGATATTATCACAGTTTCGTATGGCTTTTAATTAATTTGCCACTTTATTCAATATTATTATCCTTTACTATCCTTTAATATAATACTAGTATAGCTACCCGCGCAATGCGCGGTCAATTTCAAGATTTTGCTTGTTATAAAATAATTGTGTAAAGCTTATATGAGAGAATGCCAGCATATTTGGCACACTTGACATTTTATAATAATTATACTTATAAAAGACAACAATATAAATGCATAGTTCATTGTCTAAATTTGTTAACCATAATTTTTAGCATTATTTAATTAGTTACTATATTTATTTTACAAATTAATCAATATCATAAATATACTCGAACAATCCCTATCATCCTCTTGTATGCATTTTTTTTACTATAATATTTTTACTTAATTTTTTATTTAGTGTTTTGCCTATAATTCAAATATTAATTTTGAACTACTTTTATTTTATTTTCAATATGATATATTAAATTTTAGTTTTAACTATTGATATTATCAACATATGAATTTGAATTATAGTTATTTTTATTCAATATCTATTAAGATTTCAGTTAGACGGCCGTATCTGTGCAATATATTTTTTCTGAAATTCAAAGACTTTCTCATATCAAATTCGAGGGGCAAGTGCACAGATAACTATTCTCAGGGATGCTATTTAGGAATTAGCCAGTACTTATTTTGTCATGAAATTTTAAACTAAAAAACTTAATTTCAGGACAACTCAGGACATTTTTGTCTTGAAAAATTAAACTGAAAAACTGAAATTTAGAATACACTGACTAATTTCTAAATAGCAGTCCTTCAAAGTGGCTACTTGGTGTCATTTCTACCAAATTCAAATATGCTTATCCTTGTTCCATATTTTTTTTTGTGATCGCATGTTTAAGTACTTTATTGTTTATTTGTTTTTCACTCATGTCCGTGCCTATCTCTCCTTTTTAAATATATAATATGAATAAATATTTTTACTTCTTAAATCTAAACTATTTCGATACTCTTATTTTATTACTCAAAATTGCTTCATTATTAAAAAATAAATATTATTTCAACCGCTACAAATAATGTAAATCAACGGAGATTTCAACCGCTGTACTCTTATTCTTTACTTGATTGCTTGAACTTTTCGTAACTTACAAACAGAAATTTGATTTACTATTATTCCATAAATTATATGGATATTTTAAAATATTATATTAAACTTCCAAATCTAATTTGAGTTTTTCAGTCGTTGAATAATTATACAGTTACTAATCATTAATTTAGACCAACTTGATAGAAAAAAAATGGAAAAACAACCATAGTATGTGATGATGTTTCAAATGAACGAAATAAAGAACATAAAGAACTAAATTATTAACACCGCAAGAAATGAAAGATACATGGGAGAAGTCAGGGTATGTTTTCGCAGATAATTGATTCTCTAAAGATGGTTGTAAATGCAATTTTTCATAAGCTATATTCAAGTAAGTCATAGCCCAGAGATATCATCACTATGGAAAAAAATAAGCAAGGAAATACAAAATTACCATTAATTATATAGTGTTCCTAATTGTTCCATGTTGTGTTGTCCACGTATCAAGCTAAACTCCTTCATATGTAATGTAGCAGATACAAATATGAAATAATTGGCAGAGAATGAATATGAATATGAATATTCCACATATTAAAAGGAAGAGCACAAAATAGAAAAAACTTTCACCAAATAGGAAAAAATCGTAGGAAACCGTCATTGTTGGAACACAACAGTTGACAAAACTTATTTTCTTCCGTTGGTAAACATTTAAAAGCCAATAATTAACAAAAAAGATAATAATAAAATAATAATAAATAAGCAATCAAAAAGGGGGAAAATAACTGATTTTGATTTTGAATTTAAAAATAACTAAATAACTTATTATAACTAATCTAACTAATTTTATCCTAAAACTACCACATGTCTTTTTCCTATGTTGCCACTTGTCATAATTCTAGGCTAGACTTTCTTCCTTTTAAATATATATAGATAGATAAATCTAGAATTTTTTTTAAAATATCTTTTTATTTTAAAAGTACTACTTGAATTCTTAAGTTATTTCAATTTATCAATAGTATTTGTAAGTATTTTATTTCACTTTACTTTATTTTCTAAACTAATTCTTAGCATAAATATTCTCACGCTATTTCTAATTTATTTTTAAGTTCTTATTTTACCTGTTAGACATAAGTTGCGTGATATTATTCACAATATGATCTTTCTTATCATAATAGATAATTAACAACTTTCTCATCTCAAATTTAAATAAGTTTTATCCTTTTTCTTTATGATGAAAGTTTTGATTTTTTTTCTCTCTATTTGTTCCTTATTTTTGCTATTATATTATTTAATATATAATATTATTACATTGTTATGTGGCTTTCATTAGCTTGTTTAATTTAATATCTATTTCTACCACTAGTACAGATAAAAATCAAAAAATTATTTCGATAGTAAATTAAAATCTATTGTTCATATTCCGAAATATGATTTTTTTTTATTATATTTCAAGAAAGAATTTTTTTTATCTCAAATTCAAAAAAGCTATATCCTTTCTATTTTTTAATTGCGTTGTATTTTTAAAAATTATCTTATGCTTTTAATAACTACAATCAATTTAGATATTAATCATAAAAGTTAATTTCTTATTTGTTTGAACACATTATATCTAATGATAATATTTTCACGATCACTTTATTTCTCTATGTCCTATTTTTAAAAATAATAAAATTATAAAATGAAAGAAAACAAATCAAGTAGTTAGTGAATAGTTATATTTGTAAAGCTGTCAAAATCTATTTACTATAAGAATACGAGTCAATTTTAATTGATTTCTACCATAAATTAAATTTTATCAAATCTAAGTTGTTTTAATCCTTATTAAATTTGTCTAAAAATTTATTTAGATTATGTCTTAAAAATGCTAAGTGGCATTTTTTCTCAATACGCCATTTGGCTTAATGTCATGCCTCACTACCTTCCTTTTAATATAATATAGATAGAAGATATAAATATTTCAGTTTTTTCTTATCTTATAAATAATTGTATACTTTATGTAAGATCTTATTTTACTGCTTGAATTTTTAAATTTTTGAAGTCAATAAATTTTTAATATCTTAGGTAAATTTTAGTTTTATTTTATATTTTAACTTACTTCAACGTATACATAGTAATAGGTTGTCTCAATTTACGTTTTTCTCTCTCTCTTTATATGTGTATATATATATATATATATATATATATATATATATATATATATATATATATATTATAGCTTTTTAATTAATTTTTACTTCCATATTTCTAGATAATTTAGAAGAAAATCTATGAGTGGATCAATATTAATCTCTGATGATAGGCTATAATTGCATATTTTAGTCGCTTATTACACTCGAATTTAATGCACTTTAATTGAGTTTGCGCTTTAATCGCTAGTGTTTTGCACTAATTGTGTGTTTTATGCCTTGTAGGTGTGATTCCGAGCTATATAGATGTTATGGAATGAATTTAAGTGATTTGAAGCTTTGAAATCTGAGTAAAAGCTCAAGGAATTAAGCCGGGATCGTGTTCGGAGGTCAAATTTGATAATTAAGTACGAACGAAGACTTGAGGAGGCATATTGCACACTGTCTAGTAAAATAGACATAACTTTTTGCTCAGAACTCCATTTGGGCTCCACAATATATGGTTGGAAAGCTAACTCGAAGAGCTACAACTTTCATGTTTTATGTTTTTCCAAATTCCAAACGGAACAGGGTGAAAAACCGCGGTTCCACCGCGACCGCGGCAGAACCGCGGCAGAGTGTACTCGCGGACAACTGAAGAATCAGAGAGTATGTTTGGCCGCGGTTTGACCGCGACAGCGGTGGGACCGCGGAAGGAAGCGAAAATTTCAGGGACTAAAGTGCAAAACATGGGATTTTAAGTCCTAAACCCTATATTAAACAAAGGAGGCCGGCCAAGAACGAGGAGGGGGACATATTTTGGACACAAATTAGACCTAAGGAGGCGCAAAGACACTACTTTAGGGTTAGACAACACCCTTGGAGGCAAGAACACATTGGGAGCAAGGCGGAGAATTCTTCTACGAGTTTTTTCCTTCCTCTTCCTATTTTTCATCGTTGGTTATGACTTTTAGTATCGTAGTTTTACATACTATTATGAATAGCTAATTTGTTATCTAGAGTTTGATAGAACCTTTTGTAGGATAAATTCTTGTTATGTTTTTATATAATTGAGCCATAGCTTTTCTCTATTTGTTCAACTACGTTTATATTCTGGTTGATTGAAGAGCTCTCAATTAGCTGTGCCTATTTAGTATGCATAACTCGGGAGAGAGTGCATATTTAGGTAATTGTTGAACAACACCACTCCCAGAGTATATGAGGGATCAATAACCGAGGGTTTAAAGGCGGGATTAGGGATAACGAAGCCTTGGGTGCGATCTGAAGTGAGCTGTATTAAAAGCCAGCTAGCGTAGCTCGGGAGAGCGCGTCTAGTAAATTGTCGTAATTACTCGGGAGAGATTTACGGTAATAAGAGTGCTCATGATTGGTAGAGAATACTTAGGCGAAATTATAGAAGACATAGCGGGAAGGATTCCGACAATTGGGGAAATCATAACTCTAGACCTCCTTAACCTTGTCTCTAACCCTTAGTATATTTAGTTGTTAATTTACTATTTTAATTTGTTAGTTAAGTAGTTAAACACAAGAATCTTAATATCTATAAGTTAGGAATTGTTCGAGCTTGTATTCTTGGTGATAGTGAACAGTTGTAGCTAAACCTTAGTTCTCTGTGGGATTCGACTCCGGACTTGTAAACCGGATTATATTTGCAACGACCGCATTGTCCTTTTTATAAGGCATAGTTGGGCGTGATCAATCTCTCTCTCTCTCTCTCTAGAGAGAGAGAGAGATTAGATTTGTCCAAGATATATTTAGATTATGTATAAGATTCATTAAACTACTTCCCTTAATTATGTTTCCATTTATAATTTTTAATAATTAATGCTAAAATTGCCAAGTGCCTTCATTTTAGCTTGCCACTTGGCTTAACCATAATGCATATTACCCTTCATTTTAGCTGTAATACTAGTTATAAATTGCAATTAATCATTGCGGCTTAAATTAAGAAAGCAGTGGAAACATGTTCGATGTTGAAGACCATAATGATTTTGCTGACCATGCATGCTTGTTGCTTAACCCCCAATTTCCCATTGAATATTGATTAGTCTCAAAAATGTTTTGTCTTCAACATAAAGCAATTTTAATCACACATTCACACTGTTTTTTATTCTTATATTACAAGGACCACAATTATAGGAAAACCAAAAAAAAGGAAAATAAAAGGTAAACGAAAACAAAATTCTAAAATGGCATGTCTTCGACTCAAGGCCAAAGAAGAACTCAGAGAAGCTCGATTGAGGTGATATTATATTAATTCTCATTACATTTGTTTCTTAATTGAATATAACATCTCTTGGGGCATCAGAGTAATATTCACTATTTATAAACGAATATATCTGCCCCTACTAATTAGTGTAAGTTATATAAAGCAAAATAAATCCCAATAAATGTCAAATTTTACACTAAATTGTAGCCATGTCTAATAGATACACGATACCTTATAATATTACCCGAGATAAAACGTTTTCTCAATACAATTTAATTGTAATGAAGAAGTATAAAATACTTTGATTGATTGTTGACCAACTATAACTAACATGCAAAATTAAGATGCCAAAAATAGATTCTTTAATAGTTTCTAAGATAATGGGAACAATATACCAAGGAAATCATCAAATTCGCGCGTCTAAGTAGTGGAATATTTTTCTTTAGAGAAAAAGTAGAATAATTGAAATTTTTCATATAGGGCATCCTCTTTATGACTAACGTCCTACGGATAGAACGCCAAATTGACGCGAGAGAACCATGGTTTCGTTAGTTGTCATTTTATTTATTTATTTATTACAATTAAAAGAATAGTCAAAATTCCAACTGCCACACCGTTCACCAAACAAGAATTCACGAGCATATGGCAGCATTGGATATTCAACTGCAATTGTTTAATACAACTTAATTATTTTGATCCTATCAATTCACTTCTATTTTCATTTCAGCCCCAAAAATAATCTTTTGTTGAGATGTAAAATACACGTACAATTAGTAACTCTAATATGAACTTGCTCTATCCTTTATTTTTTCTTGATGTAACGACCCGACTGGTCGTTTTGAGTATCTGCACTTCGCTCGGTGATTTAGAGCTAAACCCTGTGTTTTGAAGCCTTTAGAGCCTCATTATAGCCTTCCTTTATTTGTGTGCGCAGTCCGGGTATTGACCCGAGAGGCTTATATGCTAAAAAAAACTGATAAAAACAAGAATTTTTGCCTAAAAATTTAATTTTAGTTGATTTCCGTCAATATTTTATGTAAATGGACCCGGACCCGTATTTTGACGGTCCCGGTGGGTCCGTATTAAAATATGGGATCTGGGCGTAAGCCCGGAATCGAATTCCGAGGTCCCTAGCTTGAGTTATGAATTTTTATTGAAAATTAAAAGTCTAAAAAATCTAATGTTTTTAAGAATTGATTGAATTTTTGGCATTGTTGATACCGGGTCCGTATTTTAGTTTCGGAGCCCGTACAGGTCCAATATAATATTTTTGACTTATCTGTGAAATTTGGTGAGAAACGGAGTTGGTTTGACGTGATTCGGACGTCCGGTGGTAAAAATAGAGATTTCAAAGCTTTCTTGAAAATTTCATTTGATTTGGTGTCCAATTCGTAGCTCCAGGTGTTATTTTGGCGATTTGATCGCGCGAGCTAGTTCGTATGATGTTTTTAGACTGGTGTGCACTTTGGTTTGGAGTCCCGAGGGGCTTGGGTGTATTTTTGGATCATTAGTTGAGGGACTAGTAAAGTTAAGAAATTTGGGAGTTTGATCATGGTCAATATCGGGTTAAGACGACCTCTTTTCAGTGTTTGAGTGCGCGAGCAGGTCCATAGCGTGTTTTATAATTGAAATTCATATATGGTTTGTGTCCGGGAGGTTCCGGATGAGTTTCGGGGTGGTTTCAGATCATTTCGGAGAAGTTTGGGTTTTGCTGGTTTCTGGTGCGATACTGTTCATTCGCAATTGCGAACCTTTTACGGCAATTGCGAAAATACTGTTCATCCGCAATTGTCAACCATTTATGGCAATTGCGGAAACACTGTTCTTTTGCAAATGCAAAGTTTTGTTCGCAAATGCGACATCTGCAGCATGTTAAGTGCTGAGAATTTCGAGTTTTTGCTTCATTTTTCATATTTTTGAACCCTAGCTTCGAGGTGAGGCGATTCTGAGAGGGGGTTTTCATACCAAAATATTGGGTAAGTATCTTTAACCAATTTCCAACTATATTTCATGATTTTATGCAAGATTTAACATCTAATTCATGAGAAATCCATGGAAAAATTTGGGGATTTTGTCAAAGTTTTCAAAAATGAAAAATTGAGATTTGAAATTCGAATATGACTCGAATTTGAAAACAAAATACATATTTGGACTCGTGAGGCTGTGGGTAGTCAAGACCTACCGTTGGACCCGGGTTTTGACCGGGCGGGCCCGGGGTTTGACTTTTGTTGACTTTTGAAAAATCTAATAATAATCACAGCTTTATTAATTAAAATTGTCTTCTCTTGCATTGTGTGATGTATTTAAGTCGTTGATGGCTAGATTGAGCCGGGCGGAGGCGAATTTGTTAAGGAAAAAGTCCAGAGTGAGTGTTGAGTTAGCCGAATGGAAGTAAGTATTTTGCCTAACTTTGTTGAGGAAATTTTTCCTCCTATTTGTCATTGTTTGCTACATGCGGGGGCGATAGATATGTGAGGTGACGAGCGTATATGTATGTGCCAGGGTTAATCATGCTCGGGGGTGGATTATGTTACATTTATGCTTGTAGAATTTCGTGATCTCCTGCTTCATGCCTTACTTGACTCTTAGAAGCTAAGAACAGAATCTTAAATGATAGGAATCAAGACTTAGCTTATTATAACATGATCAAACTTGACGAAAATTCTGAGAATACATTGATGTGTCTAATTCGATCATCTCTATGCAAAATCATCATTACATTACTACAGCACATGTTCATGATATACTAGACTCTATGCTTGTGTTGTGGATCACTGTGAGAATTGTGTAAGTATTTGAATAATACGGTTCTCGAGGGTTGTTGAATCATTGTTGATTTGAAAAGATGTGACTGGGATTTGTTTGAAATATCTGTTAAAACACTCTCCTTGATGTTATTTGTGCTTCCTGCCTTATTTGTCATTGATACTCATATGCTTGGTAAGGAAGAGTGTAAAGCACGAAGGGTGATGCCGTGCCATTATTTATACATTATCATGTGAGGGGCAGTGTAAAGCACGAAGGGCGATGCCGTGCCATATCATTGGGAGTAAAAGCACGAAGGGTGATGTCGTGCCATATTATTGAGAGTAAAAGCATGAAGGGTGATGCCGTGCCATATCATTTGAGAGTAAAAGCATGAAGGGTGATGTCGTGCCATTTCATTCATATTGTTATGATTGTGTGTTATCGTGAGGTCATGGAACGATGGGTGTTTCCGTGCAGGCGAGGATGTGGGACATGCATTATGTTTGATATCAGTCTTCCTTGTATACGTTCATGTTTTTACCTTGAACTGTTATTGTCATAATTATAGATCTGATGTGACTTGTTGCTATTTTTCTGTCATTGATCTCTATTTCAATTGTTGTTGTGTTGCTCATACCTTCTACTTGCTTAACTTGCAAATACCATGCCTATTTCCTGCTTTTATAATTATACTCATGTTGTATCTATTCTGTTGCACTTTAGTGTAAGCCTTCCACCATGTTAGCCATTCATTCCCTTACACGTCAACTTGTAAAATCATGTATTTCTATCTTATTTATTATATTTGTACTTAGGCCTCCAATATGCTAGTTAATTGATGTTGATATTCTTTATTTTCCAATTGTTGTTATTACTCACGCGCTTTTCGCTTAGTCTTTTACTGTTGCCCACATGTGTATCCTTGTCCGTTGTTGTACTTGCGTATTTACTACTTTGTAATTCTTGTTATCGATATTTCTATCATATGGTTGGTTTTGTTACTCGTACATTTGGGAAGATGAGTTGAACGCACGAAGGGTGTTGCCGTGCTAATTGATTTGTCACAAATAAATTATATATATATAGAAGCACGAAGGGTGTTACCGTGCCGTTTGACGTGATATCTTGGATATACTTCTTACACCAGGAAAGATTGTAAATCTACTATTGTGATTCCTTTTAATAATTGTTGACTGTCTCGTAGAGTTGTATACGGTACTTTTATTTGTTATGCTTTGAACTGCTTTTACTGTTAATCTAATGTAAACAATAAGCATCTTTTAACTAAAAGCCTCACCACTACTTCGATGAGATTAGACAAAATACTTACCAGTACATGGGGTCAGTTGTACTGATACTACACTTCTTTACGATGTGTACAGATTTCTGAAGTTGAGTTGCTGGTGATGTCGGGTGCTTATTCTAAAGATGTTCGCGCATTCCGGATATAGCTGCTTCTTTCCTTGGTAGCTTAGGTTTTGTTATTCTGTTTATGTATCTTGTAAACAGAACGCGTATTTATTCATACTAGCTTTGTAAATTCCAAGTCTTAGAAGCTCATGAGTCGTACTACCAGGTCTTGTATAAATTTGTAAATGTTCAATTATCTATTCTCTATTTTCTTATAATCTCAGCTGAGTAGTTTTTATCTGTTAGTTGGCTTACCTAGCGGGTTGAGTTAGGTGCCATAGCGACGGGTGATTTTGGGTCTTGACACCTCATCAAGAGTCTTGAAAATTGATATTCTACCAAATTAGGGTCAAATACTGTGACGAGATGAATAAAATTCCTCAATTATTAATAAAAATCTTAAGTTTGAATTTTGAAATTTTTTTATATACTTTTTGATGAATTTAAACCTAATACGAAATAATAGAACCAATTTTGTGTGTCGGATGATTATTGATTTTACAAAAAAATGATACTGCATATGCTAACAACATAAAATGTTGCATTATTCTTAGTTCTACAGAAAATAAAAAGGCGGCGACATGTCGGCACACCCTGGAAAACTCCAAATCTCGTCTCTGACTTATCATTAATTTTTTTTTTTTTGAAAAAAATGTTTAATGTGAGATAATATCAGTAGTCTCTGCCAATTTTTCATATTTGTCAGAAGCTCTTTGGTATTACAAACAATTTCCTATGTGACATTGAATACATGAGCTCTTATTTCAAGTTTTATACCTAAAAAAATATCGTAATATGCAAATAAACAGATTGTCCCTTTGTTCACATTAACTTTACTACCATTGTATTCACGTTAAATCATGCATTTAGCACTGCGTTGTATTCACATTTTTAAATAATAGTAATAATTTTACACTTCCAAGGTTGAAAAAAAAAATAAAAAAAAAATGGAATAAAGGTGTTTGGCTCAAAAGTTATCGATATACTTTGCGAGCTTAAAAACAATCAAAAGTAGGAAAGGGTAAATCGTAATCAAATATAATAGACCTAGAGATGAAAAATGAAGTTGTTGTTGTAGATCTAATAGTGTAAAATGATAATATGAACTTCAGAGAAAGTATTCGTTAGAGATAGAGATAGAGATAGAGATAGAGAGTAAGAGAAAATGAGAGAGTTGTATTATTTCAGCCTCCCCTTTTACAATGTGAAGGTCTCCCTTATATAGTAGGAGACCTCCCTCGAAATAATAAAAAAGATACAAAAATAGGTAACGTTTTCCTAGTGAAGACACTGAGCCTTAAACAATGTCGCTTTTGTTCCCACGCCCAAGTCGTACCCTTGCGTTAGTTGACGTATACTCATTGGGCGTACCCATTAGCGTAGAGACGTTGACGGTCAAATTTGACCCTATACAGTTAGTCCCTCCGTTCGTTGGAGACGCATTCGGTAGGCGTCTTCAATGGGCGGAAATGCAAACCTCGTCTTAGGAGAATTTGACCTCGACCTGGGGAGGCAACGTGCATAAGGCGAAATGTACGACGTTGTTGAGCCACTGACGCGTGGCTTCCTTTTCTGAATAACGTCATCGCCTGTATGCGTCACTATTATACTTACTCCCGAGGCGGTTCAAAGGATGATGTGACATTTTGGTTTCCCGCGCACGTTTTGAATCATGACTCTTCGATTTCTGCGGAACCTAACCCTATAAATGGGGGAGAGGTTCAATCCGATTCATCTTTCGAACCGTTGTAAAACATTTTCTGGTTTACTTCTTTGACTTTCTTTCTTGTAGCCGTTATTTCGTGTGAGACTCCTCTACTTCTTTGAAGTCATATTTTTCGTCGTTAGTGCCTTATTTCCCCAACAGAATCGCCATGGTAAAACATCGTCAAGGTGGTAAAAAGACCAAGGACACTGACCCATCTAGGGTTCCGCCTTCCTCTGGCGGTGAGGAGGAGGAAGTGAAAAAGACCCTCGTTCCCCTTACCGTAGACAACGTCCTCCCAAAGGAAATGCATATTCGAAAGGATTTTCAAACGAAAAGTCCAGCCCTTCCCTGGGAGCATAGTGTTTTACTGCAATCTCATCTAGACAACCTTCGAGCGACACACAACATTCCTGACCAAGTGGAAATGGCTCCGGCTGGGATGGACTATGCCAATGTGCATAGGCCTGGGTACTGCACATTTTACGAGTACCCATTTTTGATCGGTTATAGTCTCCCGATTTATCCTATAGCGGAGGAGCTTTGCCGTTTTTTCAATGTGTGTCCGGCTCAGCTCACTCCTTACACCTTGAAGGTGTGCAGGATTCTGACCACGTACGCAGCTAAGGCTGAGTGCGGCGTCTCAGTTCATCACCTTTTACAGTTATTCAGCCCTGGTTACCTGAGGGTACCATGTTGCAATTGAAAAGCCGTGGTACGAAGGGTTTGTTAGTTAAGTCTGACGACAAGGCCAACCGCCTCTTCTGGCGTAGGTACTTCTACATCAGAATGGAGTATCTGGTGTCTAACCCTGAAGGATTCCCGGAAAGATGGAACCCAGAACGTGAGTACCTTTATTTGTAGAATTCATGACTGTTCGTGACCTTGACCATTCGGCCACTGTGATTTCTTTTTTTTTTTTTTTTTAGCGAGGGCTTCTCCACCCCAGTTTATTGACAGTATTAAATCGGAGGAATGCCGTACCTGGGATGCATTTCTTCAACAGTATGGCCCGTCAGGTAATTCTTCGGCCTTGGTTTGGAAGTTCCCTTAGGTTTTGTTACCTGACTTACTTGTGTTGGCAGGTCGGAGCGCCCCCAAGAAGAAGAAGGCTGTCGTTACTTCGCCTAGGGCGGAGACCGACTCTGATGGCGAAGACATACCCTGCGGCTAGTTCAGTGATGGCGCTCCAGACGGTTCCTCAGC